>NC_080700.1:8693350-8996380 GCF_030445035.2 Dasypus novemcinctus | reverse complement strand
TCTGCACCTCAAAGGAGTTTGTCAAGAAAGTAAAAAGGGAGCCCACACAGTGGGAGAAAATATTTGGCAATCATATATCTGATAAGAAACTTATAACTTGCATATATAAAGAACTCCTACATCTTGAAAATAAAAAGATAAACAATCCATTTAAAAAATGGGAAAAAGACTTAAACAGACACTTCTCCGAAGAAGAAATACAAATGGCAAGAAAGCACATGAAAAAATGTTCCAAATCTCTAGCTATCAGGGAAATGCAAATCAAAACCACAATGAGATACCATCTTACACCCATAAGATTGGCAGCTATGAAAAAAACAGAAGAATACAAGTGCTGGAGAGGATGTGAAGGAAGGGGAACACTCATACACTGCTGGTGGGAATGCAGAAGGATCCAACCATTCTGGAGAACAGTATGGCGGTTTCTCAAAAAACTAGCCATAGATTTGCCATATGACCCAGCAATACCACTGCTGGGAATATACCCAGCAGAACTGAAAACAAGAACACAAACCAATATATGTACACCAATGTTCATAGCAGCATTGTTCACTATTGCCAAAAGTTGGAATCAACCCAAATGCCCATCAACAGACGAGTGGATCAATAAAATGTGGTATATACACACAATGGAATACTACTCGGCTGTAAGAACAAACACACTACAAACACATGTGATAACATGGATGAATCTTGAGAACCTTATGTTGAGTGAAGCAACCCAGACATTGAAGGACAAATACTACATGACCTCAATGATATGAAATAAACAAGCTGCCCTAGATAGCAAGAGACTGAACGATAGGCTTGCAGGAAATCGGAGGGTGGAGGAAGGATATGAGCCGATGTCTGCAGGGGTGGAATTTAAGATGAGATGGTGGTAAGTATAAACACAAAGAAGAGATAAAAGGGGGGCAAGGGGTTGCCTTTGCTTGGGGCTTTGCGGGTTTGAGGGTGGCTGGGGAGGGACGGGTGGGTAACGTTGCCCAAAAGTGGGGGGAGTGAGGGGTAGCATACGAACCAGGAGAGGGTCAGGTGTTGGTGGAGAGTAAAATGCCGAGAAAATCACATCAAAATATAATAAAGAGGGTTACCTGTTTAGAATGCTCGGAGGGGAGGGTCTGATGCAGGACGGGCTCCTGGGGCATGTCTAAATGCTCATTCTGCCAGAGTGGGTGACACCATGGGGTAGAAACCCAAGTAGTGAGAGTGGGGGTGGACCCACATCCTGGGGAGGACTAATGCCATCCAATAGAGGGAACTGTATCCCTCGAGAGAAAGGGTGGCTCCCAGGGCATTGGGGCAGTTGAGCAAGTTAGACCCTGAACACTATTCCATCTATCTCTGGAAGTGGCTCCTCAGGAAACGGAGGTTGGCTATCACTGAGGGCACCAAGGTGGAAGGGAAAATGGACGTTAAATGTGTGGAACCAAAGTAAATGGGGGGTAAGAGAGGAGTTTCTTGAGAGTACACAAGGATGGATATAAAACATGTAATATTACACCATAACATATAGGAGATGACAGACTGATAATGTAAACCATAATGTAAAACATAGGATAACTAAAAATGTAAAGAACTGTGTATCCTAAAGTATGCACCATAATGTAAACACAGATGTCACCTTGTTAGAAAGCTAATGTCTCAGACTCTGTACATCACTTTAAGTAAATATGATATGAATAGGGCGTAAGAGTATCACTGTGGAAAGGAAAAGGTTTTCTGGTGGATGTGTGGGAGTGCTGTATATTATATATATACATTGCTGTGGTCTAGGACTCCTGTGAAGAAAAGCTGAATAATTAGGGGGGGGGGGGAAAAAAAAAAAGAAAAAAATAGGATGTGGAATTTTTTCAAGTCAACATTCTTTATCTAAGTTCTTTATCTAACTTTATCCAAGTTCTTTATCTATCCTTTAAACTCATCGCTATATGCCATTCCCTAGTAAGGGACCATGACATTATATTGGGCTTCAAATTTCGGGGAGTTCTGGATCACAGAGTGTTTCAACAATGGCAATGGAGGGATACTGGTATGGGATACCAATGACAGATGATATATGACTGACAGGGAGCTGTACAGAACATATGTCCAGGGTGCATGGTAATGTTTGGATATACTCATAGTGGCAACAATTAAAAACCACAGTAGGGGGGGTACTGGGTTCCTGGCCAGTGGTGCTCTGTCGTGGTCCCTAGGGGAGCAGCGACAGTCTCCCAGGTACAGTGGTGGGGACCGGGAGGGAGTGAGGGTTCAACAGTGAGCCCCTGATACTAATGACTATGCTTGTGAGCTGATAAACCCAAAATAAGAACAAGGCCTAGAGCAACTTTGTGCCTGGGAATTTCCTTCTGTCAGCCTTCATGTTACTCAAATGTGGCCAGTCTCGAAGCCAAACTCAGCATGTAAATGCAATGCCTTCCCCCCAGCGTGGGACATGACACCCGGGGATGAGCCTCCCTGGCAACGAGGGACCACTATCAACTACCAACTGATGATGCAACTGGAAAATGACCTTATACGGAAGGTTCAATGCGGATCAGCAGAATATCCATGTCTACATAAAATACCATGACTTTAAAATGCTGTTTGACCTAAAGTAAGGGGGAAATGGAAAGGAGAAATGAGTTTATATGGCTACGAGTTTCTAAAAAAGAGTCTGGAGGCTGGCAGAAGGTTTGCCCTCATGCACAACTGAGCAGAGTCAGAGAGACAGATAAAGCAGATACAACCCCCAGATATTGGTTCCTTTGAGGGCTAAAGAGACCCATGGGAGTTATGGTCATGGCCGATGGGGTTAACTACCAGGGCAGATGGCCCCTCTTTGGAAATGGTGTTTATGTGTGATGAATCTGGACTCAGATGGGATCTCCCTTCATAAGACTTTCATGATAATGTGCTGGAGGTGCAGTTAATGTTGGGGTTTAAGATATATTTAGGGGATTTGAATCTCTGGACTGACAATGTGATAGCCAGATCCTGAGCCTCAACAGACTCCAGCACCTACAATCTGATTTATTGGACTTACCACACTCAGCTAAGATGGAGGTGAAGAAGGACAACCACCACACCATGGAGCCTAGAGTGATTACAACTGAAAATGGGAGGATTGCATCCAGCATCCAGGTGGAATCTGAGCCTCCTCTTGACATAAAGGTGCAATGGACACAACCAATCCAGTGTCCACATAGAAGAGGTGGCATTGGATTGGGAAAAGTGGACATAATGGACAAAGGGTATGGGGAAAGGCAGGAAGAGATGAGAGGTGGAGGCGTCTTCGGGACATGGAGCTGCCCTGGATGGTGCTTCAGAGGTAATCACCGGACATTGTAAATCCTCACAGGGCCTACATGATGGAATAGAGGAGAGTATGGGCCATGATGTGAACCAATGTATATGAGGTGCAGAGGTGCCCAAAGATGTACTTACCAAATCCAATGGATGTGTCATGATGATGGGAACGAGTGTTGATGGGGGGGGGGGAGAGGGGGGGTGGGGGGGTGGGGTTGAATGGGACCTCACATATATATTTTTAATGTAATATTATTACAAAGTCAATAAAAAATAAAAAAATTAAAAAAAAAAAAAAAAAGAAAGGCATAAAGGTAAATAAAAAAAGAAAGACAAAAAAATTTAAAAATATATAGTCTAAACTATAAACCATAATGTAAACCCAAATGTAACCATGGTTAGTAGCTATGTTTCTATATGTATACATCAGCTGTAGCAAACATAACAACCACATATAAAAAGATCATTGCTGGGGATAGGGGTAGAATGTTTGATGTTGGCTATATTGGAGTCCCCTATATTTTAAATGTGACTTTACTGTGATCTAAAACTTTTTTGAAGACAAAATTAAAAATAAAAAAAGGATGTAGACACTGAGGAAGGAATAGAAGAGATTTCCTTGCCACCGTACATGCAAGGTAACACCAATTATAGTGATGAAAGACCAAATGTCAAAAACAAAATTTTATGATATTTTTCATTTTTTAATACCCCAATTTATTTTTTACTTTATTTTTTTAAATATTTTTTTAATTTTTTCATTATCTTTTTCTCAAATTAATATTTCACACAAAATATACTGGGGGAAAGTGTAAACTACAATGTAAACTATTATCCATGTGGTGCAGCAGTACTCCAAAATGTATTCACCAAATGCAATAAAGGTGCCATAATGATGAAAGAACTTGTTGCTGTGGTAGCAGTGGGATAGGGTGGGTGGGGGGTATATGTTAACCTCTTAATATTTTTTGAATGTAACATTTTTTGTGATCTATATATCTTCAAAAAATACAATTTACAAAATCATGGTGTGGGAATTTGGGAGTGGGGTATACGGGAACCTCTTATGTTTTTTAATGTAACATTTTGTGTGATCTATTAACATTAATAAAAGCTAATTTAAAAATAATAATATGGTAACAAATAATTCTTTTTACAAAATTAAAAGAAGTATCAGAAAAATTTTATCATCTTAAAAACCTGAAATGGGCACACAATTGAAACAAGCTATTGAATTCAAGCTACTTTGTAAATTTCCTAATTGTTTAGTTGGATAATATAAAAACTATTACGTTCTGCTATACTTAATAAAGTACATTTACTCATATTTTTTAAAAAGCTGGTTCTTTGAGAAGATCAGTAAAATTTACAAATCTATAGGAAGATTAACAAAACAAAAAGGGGCATATAAATACAATTAGAAATGAAAAGAGGGAAGTAATGACTGACCCCACAGAAATAAAAATTATCAGAAGAGTATATTATGAGAAACTGTATGCCAACAAACTAAACAACCTAGAAATGGTAAAATTCCTAGAAATGCACAACCTTCTCTGACTCTATAAGAAATTCAAGGACTTATCAAACCAATTACATTTACAGAGACTGAATCTGTCATCAAAATCTCCCAAAAAAGAAAAGCCCAGGACCAGATGACTTCAGAGGTGAATTCTACCAAACATTTCCACAATAATTAACACCAATTCTGTTTCACCTCTTGCAAAAAATTGAAGAGGAGGGAAAATAACCCCACACTTTTAATTAAGTCAATATCACCCTAATATCAAAGCCAGACAAAGACACTACAAGAAAAGAAAATTACAGGCCCATCTCTCTAATGAACATAGATGCAAAAATACTCAACAGAATACTTGCAAATCAGACCTAGCAGCATTATCAAAGACTTATACATAATGACCAAGTGCAATTTCTTCTGGGTATGCAAAGTTGACTCAACATAAGAAAATCAAACAGCATAATATGCTGAATTAATAAACTGAAGGAAAACAAAACACATAACCATCTCAGAAGAGGCATTTGACAAAATCCAGCACACTTTCTTGATAAAAACCACTTCAAAAGATATGAATATAAAGAAATCTCCTCACTCTGATAAAAGGCATATATGCAAGGCCTCAGCCAACATTGTAGTCAGTGGAGAAATGTTGAAACCTTTCCGTCTAAGATCAGAAACAAGACAAGGAAGCCCAATATCACTCAAAACACTGCCATTGTCTCACCTTGATCAACAAGACATTAAGGCAGGGAGACTGCCTTTGATCATTAAAAACAGGACTTCCTTTGTTGCAAAATTATGTCTAAAATCTGATGGAAAAGATTTCATAAATGCTTCAGGCTGATATTTGTTCTTCACAAAATAAAAAGTTAGCTAAACTGAATTTCTGCTGTTAGCAGGTAACACCAGTTATCAGTTACAATAAATAGACCCATTTTCAGTAAATGAAGTTTCTTTTTTCATGTGCAACTGACTTGCTGGATTACCTATTGTCATCTTGGCAGTACCACCTCTCACTGCCAAGTCTGGGAACCATGGTTCCCAGAATGCTCCTTCCTATATACTCCAGTATTGGATTGCTGCCAGTGGGAGGAATGTGCATGGGGTTTGGAAAGCTAAGCCATCATTCTTAAGAGGTTATGGTGTCCAGAGGCCTTGAATTCTTGGCCATTTTATTCACTCTAGCTTCCCTCACTGCTCCAGTTTTTCAGACTGAAGAGGATTGTTTTGCTCATCCTCTGGCTGCCCTGCCCAGACCTTCCCTGCCTCAGCTCCCCCCACATAGGTGTAAGCCCTAATTCCCATATCAAACCCTTTACTCACAGCATATTTGTGGTGGCTCCATTTTTCAGACAAAACACACTTCTAGTACCAGAAACTACACTGTGTATTATAGAATATCAGACAAAAAAACCTTACATAGAGTCTTGAAAAACTTTGTCAAGTGAAAGGGGAAACAGTAATTAGTAGAGCAAAGGGTCTTTTCTATCTTTACAAAATTTGATGGCTAAATTCACTGAAAGTAATGTATTTGAATGATGGTGAAGATTCTGTGTAAGGCATCTTTGCTGATAAAAACCTCAGTTTTACTTTTACTTTTTCTTTTTTTTAATGTTAAAGAAGATTTAGATTACATAAATGTTACATAAAACATATAATGGATTCCCATATGTCCCCTCCCTTACCCTCCTACACTTTCCACATAAAAAACATCCTTCATTAGTGTAGCGCATTTGTTACAATTGATGAAAACATATTGAAGCATTGCTACTAACAATGGACTACAGTTTACATTATAGTTTACACTCTGACCCACACAATTTTGTAAGTTATGACAAAATATACAATGGCCTGTATCTGTCACTGCAATGTCATGTAGGACAAATATAATGTCCCCAAAATGCCCCTTTTTTTACACCTATTCTTCCCTCTCCCATTCCTCAAAACCTCTGGTGGCCACTGCATTCCATCAATGATAAGAGTTCTTCCACTGCCGGAATAATAATGTCTGCTTCAGTGCACTCTTCATTCCCCTTGGCTTTACTTTTAAAAACATGCCCTTTACTGCTTCCTCTCCTATCCTCTGAGAAGGCTGGCTGCACTGCTCCAATTCCCAGTGTTATAGACCATATTCCCAGCATGCCTCCAGCCTCACCCCATCTCTATTGTAGCTTTATGTTCTGATTGTTAATATCTGAAAGAGAAGCTCTACTGGCACCTGCTGACATTGGCTAGTGGACTTCTGTAATTGCCTGACATTCTCAATCTCTCTGCATGTTAAAATTGCTTAAGGAATGGATGTGCTAAAAGTCCAGTACCTAGAGATGGGTACAGGAAAATGTCACAGAAATTCAGTGAACACACCCATTGTTTTAAATTATTAATGAAGTCCATGATCCAGTACAACATACCTTGCAAAGAAAACGTGGAAAAGCACTGAGCCTTCAGAAAGCCCTGGCAGTCTCCCTCCAAACTCTATATTTACCCACATGTCAATCTATATTTGAATTAAAGCTCTAACCTGTGTTTTACTTGTGATTTTAAATTTAATAAGTTATAAGGCCAGTAAAATTTAAATTTTAAAAATAATTTCAAAAAAAATTATACTTGTGTATATTTTAAGATGTTTTGTGTATTTTCCTCACGAGGGCTGGGTTAAATTAAAGGTAAAATGGGAAAAATGGCAAATTTTATGCACCCAGTGGTTTTTCCCCCATGAAATAATACTGTTTCTGTCAGGATAGGCTAGGTTTTTCCATGGTAACAACCCCCCCAAATCTCAGTGGAATTTCACAGCAGAAATTTATTTCTCACAGAAATGATCCACTGTCAGCAATCAGAGAAGCTCTGCTCATCACTGTCACTCAGGGATCCTGGCTATTGGAGGTATCCCTTCACCATGTACTTTGGTAATCACAGGAGCAAGATGAAGAGAAAAGAGAATCATACATTGGCCTCAAGATTTCATCTACTGCCACTATTAGGCTACATCAGTCCAGATTATATTATCAATGGAGGTAACATTGTTCCCTCTGGGGTGGTGAAAAATGATTCCTGAGGGACAGATGACTTAAATATTACAATGTTCTATGGCCCTCCAAAGGACCACTCTATGTGAACAGATACACTGTGTATCTGTGGTATTAAAATTTCTTAAGTATGTTTTTATTGGTGGTAAGGAAAAATGTCTAAAAAGTCTTTTTTAGTGGGTAATAATGAAAATAAGGCTGCACAACACTGGTCTAGAAGAAAGCCTGCTAAATTGGAGAGTCAGGAGGTATAATCTCTAATTCTGGCATGTAGACAACTTGATCACTGTATAATGCATAGTTCTGCTTCTCACCTTTTGATTCTGTAACTGAATATGTAAATATTTTACTGTGTCTCTAAGTTCAAGATACAGAGAATCCTTTATTCGACACTTATTTATTTAGACCTACTATGCACCAGGTATAGGTCTAGACACTAGTGTTACAACCACAGAGACAGAACCCTGCAAACACATGAGCTTAAAATCTATGGGAAGATGGGTAATAAAGAAGATATATACCATATGATAACAAAGAGAAGAAAGTAAAGGCTGGGTAAGAAGGAAGAGAGTAACAGGGTGGAGTGTGCCATTGTGAATAGTCAGAGTAGGTGAAGTGAAATTGAGCAAAGGCATGAATGAAGAAAGGAGGGAGATCATGTGACCACAGAGGAAGGAAGTTCCAGAAAGAGACCTGCAAGTGCAAAGCCTTGACCTAGGTGTTTGTTGGATAGCAAAGGGGAGTGGGAAAAAGGAGAGGAAGGAGAGGAAATTTGAGATGTAACTGAGGGCTGGATTGTACAGGTTTTGAAAGTTATGGAAAGAACTTTGGCTGTTATTCCTAGTAAATGGGAAACAATTGGAGGACTTTGAGTACTGGCATAACATGATCTAACATGTTTAAATGAAGGCCGGGTGGAGAATAGTTTGTATTAGAGTGAGAGCTTAGTTTGAGTCAACAATTAAAGCAACTCAATAGTTACAACTGCTGATTTGAACTAGAATGAAAATGGTGATAAGTTATTGTGTTCTGGACACATTTTGAATGTAGAGTAAATAGGATTTGCTGATGGAGAAAAGGATGAGTCCAAGATTTTTTGGTCTGACAAAATGGAATCTTTCAGTTGCCACTTATTTAGAAGAGGCGGAAATGCAATGTTCAATATTGGAGATGTAACTGAAATTGATGTGGGCTATGGGTGGCAGGCTCTTTGTCTCTTCAGAGGTAACCTAAACTATCTGTGACTTGTGAGTGTGGGATGATGAAAGGTTGCAGTCCTGCCCTTGGTGAGCAGGAGACAGTTTAACAATGCAAGGTCTATAAACTTTAAGTATTCAGGGGAAATGCAAAGCAAATATGCTAAAAGCTTATCGAATACTTGAGGTCCATGCTAAAAGCTTACTAAGATGTGGAAATATATGCTAATTCAAGCCTATTGAGAACTGAAACAAAAGGGCCATTTGGCCTTTCCTCTCTGTATAAAAGGGACTAAAAAATCTTGTTCGGGCTCGGGATTGAAACAGAAAGTTCCCGAGTCTGGTCCGCCGTCAATAAACCATTTTTCCTTCTCAAAATCATTCCTGAGTCCTGGCCTCTCTATACTCAAGTAATTGTACTTCTCTCAAATTCTACAACAAAATGAGAAATGAAAATTGGTCACTGTATTTCAATGCAGAGATCATTTGTGTATCAGTTCAAATTAGGCTTGGCTACATGTAACAGAGATCCCAAAATAATGATGATTTAAACATAAAAATGCTGCAGGTTGACAATCCAAGTCTTGCATGGAGGCCCTGCACTGATCCAGATTCCTTCTAGCTGTCAGTTTCCTTATCCTAGTATGTGGCCTCCATCCCCAAGATCAGGATGGTCACTGCAGCTACTACTAGAGAGCATGAAAGAGGAAATAGGAAAAAGACAGAAAGACACATCTCCCATAGGAGTTGACCAGTTAATTATTTCAGTTAATGATGGCCACAATAATGCTGTAGACAGCCACAAAATCTTAGTGGCATTGATGTGGGCTATGGGTGGCAGGCTCTTTGTCTCTTCAGAGATAATCTAAACTATCTGTGACTTGTGGGTGTGGGATGATGAAAGGCTGCAGTCCTGCCCTTGGGGAGCAGGGCAGTTTAACAATGCAAGGTCTATAAACTTTAAGTATTCAGGGGAAATGCAAACAAAATATGCTAAAAGCTTATCGAATGCCTGAGGTCCATGCTAAAAGCTTACTAAGATGTGGAAATAGATGCTAATTCAAGCCTATTGAGAACTGAAACAAAAAGACCATTTGGCCTTTCCTCGCGGTATAAAAGACATTTGAAAATCTTGTTCAGGGCTGGGGATTCAAACAGAAAGCTCCCAAGTCCGGCCGGCCATCAATAAACCATTTTTCCTTCTCAAAATCATTCCTGAGTCCTGGCCTCTCTATACTCAAATAATTGAACTTCTCTCAAATTCTACAACAGCATAAAACACTAAGAATCAATTTAGCTCAGGAATCTATGGCTTAACTGACAATCAAACCGATCTGAGCTGGGCTTGTCTGGGTAGCTTAGTCTCAAGTTACAATTGTAACCTTGGCTCCTTTCTGAGGTTGGACTCAGGTTTGATGCATTTGTACTCATTCTGGGGCTCAGATGAGGAGGAAATTCCTATACTAGGAAGGTTTACTTTTGGCTATGGCAGAGACATAGCAGATCAAGAGCACATGACTGCTGTATCCCATAGGCTAAAGCAAGGAAATTGCTGAGCCCATAGTCAAAGGGTAGGAAAATGTACCCTGCAAACAATGGGAAGGCCTGACACACACTGGGGCTCCATGATCCTATTACTGGGAAGAGAGTGAAGGATGCAAGCAATAATTCAGTTCTCTGCTACAACTGGACTGGGTTCCCTAAAATTGCTTTTTCCAAGCTTATCAATGGGGATCCAAATTACTAAGTTCCAAGATTACAATGATGTTTTTAATGGAAATTGCTTAAATTAAACTGGAAGAACTCACAGTCCAGATAAGATTGTGTAGACCAGTTTCTCCCTCTTTCTCTCTGCAAATCATAACTAGAAACCCTGAAAATAATACCATACAAGAGAAAGGAGAACTCTAGAAGGTGGTTAAAAGAAAAAGAAAAGGTTGTGACTCCAGGACTGGACTTACAATACAATGGCAGGGCATCTTGTGTAGCCCCAGGCAATAGAAGAAGAGCAAATACACCTAGCATATCCCAACCCCCAACCAGATTGCTCCCTCAGATAGTACCAGAACCCTGACAACATCAGACAGGTGAACTCGACTCACCTGCATGGGGATTGATCAGGAATCAACCAATAAACATTAATATGTGGCCAGGGAAAGTGGTCTTCTTGCTTGCTTGGCCTGAGACTCTCTTCTCCCACTAAAGTAAACTAAGATGGGCAGGCAAAAGCTGCAAACTGGATCCAGGCACATAAGTGTCCCAAACTGGAATGCCTCTTTTACTCTTTTGGGATCTGAAGGTCAAAGATTCCCTTCCCCAAGCAGGATGGCTTGGTTTGGAAAGACCCTGCCCTGACTAGAGGGATGGGGCAGGCACGCAGACTGGCAAGAGGACCTACCCACAAGTGGCTAACTCAAGACCCATCTCTGTCCCTAAAGGTTTGAGGCTACCTTCATTGCCAGAAGTTCAAAGGCATTTAGGAACTCAAACAGGGGGAATCTGATAATACACTTACTGACATCAAGAGACATGCTGTAACCTAGCTTGGGAAAACTTCATCCACCCACCCCCAACTTAGATGGCACCAGCAGAGTCTGGGGGAACCCCAGCAGCACCAGGTAAAGCAAGGAGGTCAAAATAATACTGCAAATGCTTTGAAATTTAAACTTCCATTAAAACCACAAAAAGAGGCCAAATACCCACATAATAACCTAAACAGGGTGCCTGCCAACTAAAAAAAAAATTAAATACAACTCAGTGTCTTCTAGCATAATACACAAAATATCTATGGTACAACCTGTCTTACCAAGAACTAAGAAAATCACAACATAAATGAGAAAAGAAAATCAACTTCTATCAACACAATGAAGAAATAGGTGTTAGAAATTATTTGTAAAGGATTAAATGCAGCCATCTTTAAAAGGTTTCAGTGATCACTTATACACTATCTTGAAGTGAATGGAAAAATAGAAAATCACGGCAAAGGCATAGATGTTAAGAAAAAAAGCAAAGGAAATTATAGCACTGAAAAATGCAATAACAGAAAAAACTCACAGGATGAGCTCAATAGCAGAGTGGAGATGACAGAGGATACGATTGGTGAACTCAATGACATATCACTAGAATTCACACAATCTGCACATAACAGAAAAATAGGTTGAAAAGTATTGAATAGAATCTCAGGTGTTCGTGGGACAATAACAAAATATGCTATATTTTCATCATTGAAGTCCCACAAGGAGAGGAGTAAGTGAAAATATTTGAAGAAATAATGTCTGAAAATGTCTCATGTTTGATGACACAAACATACAGGCACAAATGCTGAACATGCTCCATACAGAATAAATCCAAAGAAATCAATGCCAAGACACATCTTTATTAAACTTTTGATATCTAAAGACAAGAGAAAATATTGAAAGCAGCCAAAAGGAAATAATTCATTAAAAAAAAAAAAAGAATTCAAATGATAAGCTCTCACTGGAAACCATGGAGGCCACATAAAGTGGCACAACATTTTCAAATGAAGAAAGAAGAGAAGTGTCAACCACAAAACCTATATCAAGCAAAATTATTGTTTGGGAAAAATGATAAAGACATTCTTAGGAAAAAGAAAACAAAGACTTTGACACTAGTACACATACCCTAACATTTGGCTAAAGGAAGTTATCCAAAAAAAAAGAAAATTATTTAAGAAAGAATTTGGAAAAAGAAAGAATAATTTTTAAAATATAGAATTTATGGGTACATATAAGACTTCATGAGTTTTATACAAGACATTAGATGATAGAAATAAAAACTTAACCTAAGTGTCCAACAGATGAATGGATAAACTAAATGTGCTATATACATGCAATGTAATATTATTCATCCATAAAAAGGAAAGAAGTTCTGATACATTGACAGCTTGGATGAACCTTGACAACATCATGTGGAGTGAAATAAGCCAGGTGCACAAGGACAAATATTTTGTAGTTTCACTGATAGGAAATAACTAGAATGATCAAATTCACTGCATCAGAAATAAGAACGTAGGCTACCAGGAGCTGAGGTGGTAGTAAGGAATGGGGAGTCCAGGCTTATTTGGTACAGAGCTTCCATTTGGGATCAGAGAAAATTTTGGTAATGAATGGTAGTGATGATAGCACAGCACGATGAATGTTAACAACACAAATTATATATGTGAAGGTGGTTAAAGGGGGCACTTTTGGTTGTATATATGTTACTAGAAGCAAAATTTTAAAAATTACTGTACAACAGAAACAGTGAGTCTTTAAGATATAAATAATCAGTAGACTATAGTTGGTACTATAATTATAATACAAATTCATCAATTGTAACAAAAGTAACATACTAATGCAAAGTGATAATAGGGAAAACTCTGTGTAGGGGGTTATATGGAAACTGCTTTCTGCATGATTTTTCTGTAAACATACAACTTCTCTAAGGGAAAATAAAGAATTGGAAAAATTTACAAAACCTTATATTCAACACAATTGATATTTAAAAACAGGAAGTTACAAGGACCTAAATGGAAGGGAGGTTTTCACACTTCACTAAAAGAAAGAAAGTGTTGATGGAAGTATAGTGATATAAATCTTATATATATATACTGTAATACCCTGGGTAGCCACTAAAGAAAAAACTATGCAAAGAGATACTCTTGAAAAATGTCCAAGTACCCTGTATTAGTCAAGATTCTCCAGGGAAACAGAACTAAGAGGATAAATGTAATGTAAATATTAAACATTTATTTTAGGAATTGACTCACTGAATATTTCAGATTCTCTGCATCTACAAAAAGCAAGCTAAGGGGATGGACTCAATAGTTTCTGATCCACTCTGTCACTGATTGCTCAGCATCTCAAGACTCCTGGTTCTTCTCATGAAAATACATGATTGGGTTGATGAGCTGTTGAGGACATTCAGTCCATAAAGAGGACCCCATTCAGGGTGCAAAGGGGTTTCCAGAGAATCCATGTTTACTTTGGCAAGAGAAACCATCTGTTTCATTATGGTCATACAATGCCCTCAATGTTTTCAAGTCTTCTGTCCTCATGTTCCTCTCCTTTTCATAGAGAAAAATAACTGTTTATTTGGAAGTTTCCTCTACCCAAATCCTCCAGTCCACAGAAAAATGCACAGAGAAGGTCATGAGTGGTTTTGCTATAGTTAATTTTTGTATCAACTTAGAGAGGTTATGTTTGGATACATTATACAGGATTTCAAGGCTTGAGAGTAATCTATGGCTGGAGGCTTTGTACTACTACCTGGTTGGATTAACAGCCTTACTCCAAATATCCGTGTGGTGTCCAGTTTCTCCCTGAACACTGGAGAGTCAACCAAGCACTGCCTGAATCCTAGGGAGGTGTCCTCATGCTCTTTAAACCCCAGGATCTTGACCACATAATCGACAACGATGAGGCTGTAAGCCCAACTCTCTCTTATCATCAGACAGTAAAGTGGCTGAACCAAAACATTAACTGGTCACATACCTAGACACCTAACAATGTTTCAATTCATCCACAGTTTACTCCCATCTCCAGGGAAATCTCTCTGAATAGACTGAGAATTTACCAAGTCAAAAAATGATGGTTTCTTTTATCTTAATATCTCACTCCCCAGTGTATGCCTTTCCTCTTGTAATTTACTATAATAAACAAGGAAAACACAGGCCACACCTTCCATTCTTTGCTTGGAAATTTTGTAAGGTGAATATCCAAGATTGTCACTTAAATATTCTGTCTTCTTCCAATAACAGAACAAAATCCTACAAATCCCCTTGCCACTTTATAGCAAAGATTTCCATACTGTAAATTTCTAGTAACTCATTGATTATTTCATTCTCAGACCTCATTAGAATCACCTTTATTTTTTATAACAACTTTCATTTTTAAAGAGGTTTTAGATTGCAAAAAAGTTACATTGAAAGTAGGAGGGGCTCCTCTGTATCCCCCTCCCTCTTCCACATCATCCCCTTATTTTTTACAATGTAGTAATACAATTTATTATGAATTATCTGTAAAATACACTCATTACTAAAATACACACTTAAAACAGGACTCACTTGTGGTAAGGACTAACCTACCTACAGTAATAATCTAAAAAATTAAACCATCATTGTGACATTTATCAGTACTTCACACATCTCACAAATATGGAAGGAGTTAACTACAATTGTTATATCTAATTTAAAGCCAAAACATTTAAGTATAAATCAGAATTAAAAGAAACTTCACAATTTTTACATTTGTATGCATTTTGGCTGAACTTGCAGTTTCCACATATAACAAAACCAAAACTTTGAATTAAAATGAATATTAAAACATTTTAAGCCTTGTGACAAGCTTACTCCAGAGAAGAAAGGAAAACAGTGAGTGAATAAACAGCAGTATATTTCTAGGAGAGAAAGCAAACACTTATTTCCTTACCATAAAAAAAGTTGATGAGTCAACATTTTAATATCACTGACCAAGTTATTTACTATTCAAGAATTTGCTTTTCAAGTTGTGTCTTTAAAATGTATCCAGGCATATATTTGGATTAAATTAAATTTATACATCAAAAATATTTTGCTCAGAATCCTAATCTTAAGCATAAGCTATCATTTATAAAACACAGTCCAAAAGACTATACAATAATTTTACTGTTTAGATTTACGTGCTTCATCTAAAAAACTTTTCTTACAAACAGGAGTTTTGCCCTGTTCCTCCAGAATAAATGTCCCTATGTCTAAAATTTTAAATGAAAATTGAAAATGACAGGTTCATATAATTCATGCTATGCATTTTGCTTCATCAGACTTTGATGAAAACAGAGCCATCTGATGTTGGAGCACCGTCTTCCTTCTCATTTACAGTCTCTACAGTCCAGGAAGCAGACACAAATAGTATTTCATTTCTTGAATATGTCTTCTGTTTCTCAGCAATAGCTGCACAAATAGCAACAATCTCATCACTTTCAAAGTTATAGTCAAGAATTGACTTTGGTGAGAAATCCATCACTTCTGTTGATGATTCATTATTTTTAATCTTCTGTGCCACTTTCTGCTACTCCTGGAGAGTTACTGCCCAAGACAGTTCTCCTTTCCATATTTCAGGGTTCATTGGATAGGTGTGAAAGGCTACTTGAAAAATGTGAATTGCTTCATCCATTTTGTCCTTCAGCTCTCTGTTGTCATATTATTCTCTTGTATGTCTCCTTATCCTTTGGTTTATCTTTCCTAAAAATCTTCATTTCTAAACTGTTCTTCAAATCTTTCTTTTCCCTTTCAGGCTGCTGCACCCCTTTAGGGGTGCACCCCTTCCAAATCTGGCCCTTTGGTAAAATATTTTATCAAGTTTTATCAAGTTTTGTTTGTCTGTGAAGACTTTGAACTCACACTCATTTTTGAAGGACAGCTTTGCCAGATACAGAATTCTTGGCTGGCAGGTTTTCTCTTTCAGTGCCTTACATACATCAATTCACTTCCTTCTCTCCTCTGTGGTTTCTGATCAGAGGTTGCCACTAAATCTTATTGAGGTTCCCTTGTATGCATGCTTTGCTTTTCTCTTCCCGCTATTAGAATCCTCTCTTCATCTATGATATTTGTGATTTTGAGTGGTAGGTATCTAGGGGTATGTCTTTTCAGATTTATTCTGTTTGTGGTATGTTGTCCTTGGATATTGATATTTGTGTCCTTCATAAAGGTTGGGAAGTTCTCATTATTTCCTTAAATATTCCTTCTGTCCATTTTCTACTTTCTTTTCCTTCTCAGACACCAATAATGCAAATGTTTGTGCATTTTGCATTGTCATTTAATTCCCTGAGACTCCATTCCTTTTCCATTGTCTTTTCTTCCTGTTCCTCTGTCATTTCCAGTTCAGATGTTCCATCTTTGAAATCACTCATTTTGTCTTCAAGCAATTCAGATCTCCTCTTCTATGCCTCTACTGTGTTTTTAAGTCTAAACCATAGGCTGCTGAGGGTAGGGAGAAGAAAGAAGAGATATGATGTGGGGACATTTTCAGGCCTTGGAGTTGTCCTGGGTGGTACTGCAGGGACAGTTGCTGGACATTGCATATCCTGCCATAGCCCACTGGGTGGACTGGGGAGAGTGTAGACTCTAATGTAGACCATTAACCATGTGGTGCAGCAGTGCTCAAAAAAAATGTATTCATCAAATGCAATCAATGTCTCATGATGATGAAAAAAAAATCTAAACCATCATGACTTTCATTCCCATAACATCTGTTACTTTTCTTTTCAGGATCTCAAATTGTTCTTTATTCTCCCCCAGTGTCTTCTTAATATCCCCATTTATTTGTTTACTATTATTTTGTTAAAATTATTTGAAGTGGCTTAGGAGAGTTGTGTGGTTATCATTATTTAATTGTATTAAATCCCATATATCTTTAGTATATTTGTTTGGTTCTTTTGGCTGGGTAATCTCTTCCAGTTTCCTAACATGGTTTGTAAATTTTCCTGATGTCTAGGCATCTGTTGTGTTTACTCTGATAGCTAATTTATCACTCTTGCCTATTATTTTTTCCCACAACTCTTCTTTGATATTTGGTTCAAATTATTCTCAATCTTTAAGATTGCCCAGCTTAAGTTTTAAAATCAGATCAGGGACTAACTAAAGGAGCACAGATTTTTTCCCTGGGGTTGGATATATAGAGCAGAAACAGTTTTTGTCCATGCAGTTTCCTGAATGTCCAGCAGATGGCATTAATCAGCACCACCTTCCATAGAGCTGTTTTAGTCTGGGCTTTCTTATGTTCCTGTATTGAATCTCCAGATCAGAGATTCAGAGCAGGCTTTACTGGCTAATTTAACTGAAGAAAAGCACCTCACCCTCCCCTCCCTCTTCCCTTGAATTAGTTGCCAAGGGGAAGTTTGTTCCACTTTTAAGTCAGCTACAGTGAGACAAGGGTTTTACCTCAGTCTAATATCTTGGGGGTGGGGGAGGGAAGCCCTTTCTTGCTGTTACAGGGGTTTGGTAATTCATGTGTCTTTTCAACTTCTTCCGTTCCACACCTTCCTGGGAATTGTGTCACACTGTCTTGGTCTGCTGATCTCCAAAGAAGGTCCCTTGGACAGCTTTTGGCTCATCTCTGTTCTTTTTTTGTGTGTGAGGACATTCAGCTCTGCTGGGCAAGCCATTGCCATTGTCCCACCATGCCCTCAATGATTATTACCAAAATAATAATATTTTGATAGTAATCTTTTCTGAGCAGTAATTCTCACCAAAGGTTAATATATTCAGAAAACTTTGTTGTAAACATATGCTCTTTAATCCAGGCTTTTTTCTTCCATTTATATAGCCCAAGCAGAATAGATTTATCATAACTTTTAAGGTCCTACAATTTTCAGAAAGTTAAATGAGCAATACCTTCAAATTAAATTCACCAGGTTCATTAGTCCCTAATAAGAGTGTTAGTCAGCCTTTGAAGATTTGAAGGCAGACAATGAGTTCTCTCTAACTATGAAAGTTCTAGTGGGAGTGGATGTTCTTTTGTGGAGCCCATGCTTGGTGTCTGTAGTAAAGGACTGTGCATATGGTAACAAGATGAAGAAGACTACTTCACCTTGTAGGATAAAAAGAGGTTCTTCCTTCACAGGTGTAATCAATGTCACTCTAAAGAGGACATTTTATTTTCAACATCTTGCATTATTCCCTTGGACAAAGGTGAAATCCATCACAGAAGAGGGGAAGATGTGCATCTTAGGAGAATTTTATTGTCTTTTGTTCAGTATTTCCTCTGCAGGCAATGGCCCTTGATCATTTTATTTCCTGTTTTTAATTCAATTCCTTTGGTTTTTATTCCAATGAGAAGCAGAGGACTGGTCACTCGGACTTTTTTTCCATTCAAGGGTGTTTATTCCTAACAGAGGATACTGAAATGAAATATTGTCATGATGAATGCTTGATCTCTGTAGAAGTTCAGCTCCTCAAGGCAGCCAATTCCACTGAGGTCAGGACATCATAATTGTGTAAATAGCTATAGGTGGACATGGTCACACCCAAGGGTGCCCAGATCCTCACTGGCCCCTCATGTGTCCCCCATTATTGATTTTGTTTATTAATCTTGTATCCTGCCATTTTTCTGGACTCATCTGTTTGTTCTGGTTGCTTTCTTGTGGATTTTTCAGGATTTTCTAGATATATGATTATATCATCAGTGAACAGTGTTTTACTTCTTCCTTTACAATTTTGGTAATTATATTCCTTTACCTAGCCTAATTGTTTCAGCTAGAACTTGTAGCACAAAATTGAATAACAGTGGTGACAGGGGACATCTTGTCTTGTTTCTGATCTCAGTGGGACAGTTTTCTTCCTTTCACCACTGAGTACGATGCTAGCTATAGGTCTTTCACAAACACACTTTAACATATTGAGAAAGTGTCCTCCTATTTCTATGTTTTGGAAAGTTTTGGTTTGCAAGAAAGAGTGCTATATTTTGGCAAATGCCTTTTCTTCATCAAGTGACAGGATCGTGTGATTTATATTCTTGAATTTATTAATGTGGTTTTTTACACTAATTGATTGTGTGTGTGTGTGTTGAACCACCTTTGCAGACCTGGGATAAAAGCCACTTGATCATGGTATATAATTCTTTTAATGCACTTTTGGATTCGGTTTGCTATTTTGTTGACAAATTATACATCTATACTCATTATAGATATTGGTCTCTAATTTTCTTTTCTTTTATAGTATCTTTATTTGGTTTGGTGTTAAGATGATGTTTGGCTTCATACAAGAATTATGGTAGGGTTTTTTGTTCTTTTTTTTGGAAGAGTTTGAGCAAAACAGGTATGTGATTGTTTTTGAATGATAGTTAGAATCCACTTGTGAGGCAGTCTGGTCCTGGGCTTTTCATCTTTTGAAATATTTTGATGACTGCCACAATCTGTTCACTTTTGAATGTTTTTTTTTTTATGTCTTCAATTTCTTCTAGGGTCAGTGCTTGTTATTTGTAAGTTTTTGTCCATATTGTCTACATTACCTAGATGTTTGGCATATGGTTGTTCATAGTGTCTCTTTATGAATTCTCTTATTTCTGCAGGGTCAGTGGTAAAGTCCCCCTCTCATCTCTGATTTTATTTATTTGCATTTTTTCCTCTTTTGTTCTTTGTCAGTGTAGAAGGATTTGCCCATTTCGTTGATCTTCTCAAAGAACCAACTTTTGGTTTTGTTGGTTGAGTCTTTCAATTTTTTTGTCGGTGTTCTTGACTTCATTTATTTCTTCTCTTATCTATACTATTTCTTTCCTTCAGTTTGGTTTGGGATTAACATTCAAAAGTGAACAGAATGAAACTGGTATGCAAGTGTATGAATGATTAGTTTCCTGTTCTTTTTCTAGTTCCTCCAAGTGTGCAGTTAGATCTTTAAATTTTGTTCTTTCTTCATTTTAATGTAAGCATTGAGGGCTACAAATTTCCCACCCAGCACTGCCTTTTCTGTGTCCCATAGTTAATTTTTAAGGGGATGTCAGGCATTGAACCCAGGACCTTGTATATGGGAAGTAGGAACTCAACCACTTGAACTACATCCACTTCCCATAAGTTTTGATATATTATGTTCTCATTTTCATCCGTCTCACTATATTTGCTGAATTCTCTTTAACTTCTTTTTTGTCCCACTGAAAATGTGTTATTGAATCTCCATATGTGAATTTTTCCTTTTCCTATCAATTATTTATGTCAAGCATCCATGGAAAAGAAACCACTCTCCACGCTTTGCCAGACCCCTCTTCCTTTCTGGGAATACTCCCTACTACTCAGCTGGCTGGTGAGAGCCAGGGGGTCCATGGAGGCTAACTGCTTTGAGGGTGGGGCTTATCCATCTACTATTTCCCCTGACTGGGGAGAGCATATTATGGTTTTCCCTTGGGCTGTTTCTCCTTTGCCAAGCTTTCTCCTGAATGACAATGCAGCCTTCCTCTTTGTGGATTCCAAAAAGAGCTCACTCAGGTAGGATTTTGCCCCTTCTCTCTGATTTTTGCAACAGAGCTGAGCAGTGCCTAGATACTTCAATGCCATTTTCCCAGAACTCCCCCTTAATTTTCTTCCAGACTCTATATTTTTGGCCTCATTTCCTGTAGAAACAAGGATGTCCAATTTCTTCAATTCATTTAAACAATTATAGGTTAAGTCTGTAATCTCAGCTGGTTTAGTAGTTAGTAATTTCTCACAAAAATCTGTGAGGGCATTTTTTAAATACTCAAGCTCAGTTCTTTTTGTGTAAGCCTGTATAATTAATGAGGGCAACCATGGATAAAAGTAAAATGGCAGAAAGGATATTATTACTTGTACATTTTTAGTTAGAGGACCAGAAGAAGGCACACACATTGTTTCAATAGCAAGCTGAAATCATGGATTGCACCAAGAGCATATCTGTTATCAGTATAGATGTTAACAGATTTTCCTTCAGATAGAAGGTATGCTCAGGTAATAGCATAGAGGTCATGATGTTGGGAAGAAAAATGTTATAGAAGCCTAGCTCACTGAATCAGTTCATGGTGAGTGGTAACCACATTGCCTGCTTGGAATTGTCAATTAGATCTTCTATCGTAAGAACCATTAAAAAACAGAATAGCATCCAGTTTGGTTAAAAGAGCATGTATGAAGACATTAATTGTGGATTTACCAGTGTACAGTCATGGAGACACCCTCATTAGATAAAGGTAGCAGAATAGCAGCGTTAAGAATGTTGCAGCACTTTAGGTGAAGATTAGGAAAGTAGAAGGATATCACAAGAATTCACATTTCTTGAGGAAAAATATTGTGTTAGCAATCTCATGAACCCATCAGCTTCTTCATTAGAATTATGGAAGTCTTGACTCAGTCAAGGGATATTCTTTAAAATTTATTTAATCAATGTCATTGCAATAAGGTGTCTTAGGGAATTTGGCATATACTCTTCCGTAGTCTCAGAGGTGCTCCTCTTTATTGAAGAAGAAGCATACTGGCCAATAACTGATTTCAACTGTTTACAGAGAACCATATGAATAAAACTATGTGTGGATGACAAACATATCCAGCATTTGTGAAGAAATCCTACACCTCAAAAATAAAAGGACAAACAACCCATTTAAAAATTGGGGAAATGATTTGAATAAACAGTTCTCCAAACAAGAAATACATATGGCTAAAAAGCACATGAAACATCCTCAACATCACTGGCTATTAAGGGAATACAAATGAAAACTACAATGACATATCATTTTACACCCATTAGACTGGAAACTATTACAGACATAGAGGACTACAAGTGTTGGAGAGGATGTGGAGGAATAAGAACACTTAAACCCTGCTGGCAGGAATGCAAAATGTTGCAGAGATTGTGGAGGACAATCTAGTAGTTCCTCAGGAAGCAAAGTATAGAACTGCCACATGATCCAACAATTCCACTGCTGGCTATATACCCAGAAGAATTGAAAGCAAGGGCACGAACAGATATATGCACACCAATGTTCATGGCAGCATTATTCACTCTTGCCAAATATTGGAAACAACCCAAAACTTCATCAACAGATGAATGGATAAGCAAACTGTGACATATACATACAATGGAATATTACTCAACTGTAAGAAGGAATGCAGTATTAGCATGTGGGATTACTTAGTAAAACCTTGAAGGCCTTATGTTGAGTGAAGCAAGCTGGGCACTGAAGGACAATATTACATGACCCCACAGTTAGGAATTAAGAAAATTTAGCAGACTCCAGAGCTAAAGTCTGGAAGATATGTTCACAGGAGACCGGAAGGGAGTAGATGGCTGTGAATCAATGACCATATAGCAGTTTGATATGGTTATGAATTCCAAAAATGGATATTGGATTATGTGTGCAATCTGGCTTGTACCTGGGTGTGATTAAGTTATGTTTAAGGCTTTGATTGGGCCATGTCATAAGGGCATTGAGTCCCCACCCCTTGGTGGGTGGGGACACACAGATAAAAGACATAGCAAAGGACAGAGTTGAAGTTTTTTATGTAGGAGTTTGATGCTGAAGTCTTAAGCTGAAGCCCTGGGAAGTAAGCACACAGAGGAAAGAGAAGCAAGCCCCTGAAAGAGAGGAACCCTGAGACCAGGAAGAAGCAAGCCCTGGGAAGAGAGGAACCCTGAGGCCAAAGAGAGTCAAGGCCCTGGAAGAAAGGAACCCAGGAAGCCTGAGGCCTTGCAGACATCAGCAACCATCTTGCCCCAACATGTGAAAATAGACTTTTGTGAGGGTAGTAAATTATTCCTTATGACCTGATATCTGTAAGCTCCTACCCCAAATAAATACCTTCTACAAAAACCAACCAATATCTGGTGTTTTTATCAGCACCCCTTTGACTGACTAATACAGACCATATGGGCAAAATCTATGATGAGGTGGAATGGTGTAGTTATGCAATTGATTAACCTGACAGTGGTGCAGTCATACTGTGTTGGGTACTACTCATCTGTGAGGATGTTATTGTGGAGGGTTGAGTTGCCCTGTCCATGGAATTGGGGAGAGGGTTATGGGAGGGAGCAGATGAGCTCTGGGGATTAGCTGATATATGGTTGAAACTATAATGTTGGGAATATTTTTTTGGCAAATACAGAATGGGAGGGTTACTGATTGAGGGTGTTGGATGTGGGTGGAATGCTGGACAGGGCACATCTTCTATGGAGTATGTGAATGAGAGCTCATCCTGCCACAGGATATTTTATCAGTGAGTGGAAACCCACACAATGAATGGGGAAGTGTTTAACTGCCACCCTAAGGAGTTCTATGTTCTCAAATAGAGAGACAGGAGTCTCTTGAGAGCATGGGTAATACCTAATAGGGGAGGAGAAACCAGTACATCAAGCCCTCAGTGTTGTTGCATGTAACGATGAATCTTGTTTTTCAAGGAGGAAAGCTGGGTGGTTGCCATGGGTCCAGATGGGAGGGGGAGGGAGGAATAGAATAGATGGAACATAGGGCATTTTAAGGGCCCTGGAATTGTTCTACATGATCTTCCAATGATGGATACAGGCCATGTTAAATGTCATCAAAAATTGTAAAAATGTATGGTCCAAATTGTAAACCATAATAAACATTGACCATGGTTAGTAGCAATGCTTCAATATTTTTACAATTGCAACAAATGTACCATTCACATGTAAATAGTTCTTAACAGGGAGAAGAGGAAAAGGGAGAGGATGTTGGGCTTATGAGAATTCCCTATATTCTGTACATGACTTTTCTATAACCTAAATCTGCTTTGAAGATAAAATGAAAAGTAATAAGACATTGGGAGAATAAATGAAAGTGCCACTTTACATACAACAGATCTTACAGTGATAAAAAACAAAATGCCAAAAAATTGTCTTTTTATTGTTTCACAAATTTTAAAAAATTTTTGTGTTTTCTTTGTTTTTAAAACTATGTAAGTATTTCATTCCCTTATAAATTTTAAATTTTATTTGGTTATTTTGTTGGCCTCATTTTTAAAAAAAAGTTTTGGATTACAGAAGGGTTACAACTTTTGCATGGGAGAATCATTGGTGTGAGGTTTCACTGATGGGATGCAAGGGAGTAGTTCAGCTGGGGCATGCTTTTAAGGCCTATGAATGTATTCAAGTGTTCATGGGACATTGTCATGTGGGGTGTGGAGATCCACACAATAACTGAAATAATATCCAATTCCCATTCTGGGGAGTTCTGCCACATTCTCTAATGGAACAGCAAGAATCACCCAAGTACAGCAGTGATGAGTGAAGTAGGATAGACCACTGTTGGGCCCTTGATATGTATGACCATACTTATGAACCATTTCTTTTGAAATTGAAACAAAGCCTTGTATTATAGATTACTTAAGAGATAATTCCTGAGAGCCTCCTTGTGGCTCAAATGTGAACTTTTTCTAAGCCAATTCAGCACATAAATGCATTATCTTTCCCTTGGCGTGGGACATGACTCCTGGGGATGAGCCTCCCTGGCACTGAGAGATTACTACAAAATACCAACTTGCAATGCAAGTAGAAAAAAGATCTTGACCAAAAGGGAGAAAGGGTAAAGACATAAGAGTTTATATGTCTGTCTTCAAAGTGAGTCGTGAGGTCATTCCAGAGGTTACACTTATGCATGTCTTAGCAGTGCCTCATTGACACAGTAAATACTGCCTCATATAGTAAGGCTCCTGAGGGATCTGGAGACATCCAGTCATTATAGGCAGGGCTGACAGCTCAGGAATTTGGTACCCTGACAGTGGGCCCTACTTTGAAAATTATACTCCTCAGTTGACAGAGTTGACTCAGTTGTGGTTTCCACACACATTGCTCCTCCTCCCCTTCTATTTGAACTTATAATTGGTACTAGAGTTGATAGGTTTATGTCCAAGAGACTTAAATCTTTGGACACCCCAGGTGTTGATCAGGCCCTGATTTTCAGCAGAGTAGCAATGCCTACTCTACTCTCCACTTCATTGAACTCACCCAGGACAATGAGAAGACAAATGATGATGAACAATGACCATATCAAGGAAAAGAGAATCTACAACTGCAAGCAAGAAAGTCCCTTCTGTTTGCCCCATGTGATCTAAAACCATTTCAATTAAAGACTGAATGGAATCACCATCCAAGAATCTTCAGGATCAGGGAATGAGTGATTGATTGATTAGAGTAGACTTACTGTTATTCTACTATAAACTTATTGTTATTCTAGCAATGGAAGAATTTTTATCATTGATGTGGAGGCAGTGGCCACTGGAGGTTCAGACAGAAGGCAGAGGGAAACATATGTGCAATTGGGGGCATTGGAATTGTCCTGAATGACATTGCAATGACATAGTAGCCATTATGTCTTGTCATAACTTACAAAATTATGCAGAAGAGGGATTAAATTGTAATGTAAATTATAATTCATGTTTAGTGGCAATGTTCTAATATGTGTTCATCAATTATAAAAAATGTACCACAATAATGGAAGATGTCTTTAATGTGGGAATGTGTGTGTGTGTGAGGGGGGGGGGGAATGGGGCATATGGGAATCCCCTTCATTTTTTTATGTAATATCTATGTATTCTAAGTATATTTTAAAAAAGCAAACACATATATTTTTAAAAGATAAAAAAGTGACTGATCTGATGACAATTCATTATACATTATTTTAGGAATAACTGAAATTATGAATAGAAATAATACTGTCCAGTATCAGGTACACAAATACTTGGACATCTCCAAGACAGTGAACACATTGAGAAATCTCTAAGAACTTTATAAAATTTCTGACATATTTATCCTCATTACATTTTATCATATAAATTTAATTAAAGGAATGTTAGAAGATCCTTTTTAATTTGATAATATTCCCCATGCAGCTGATAACATATCAATAAACACAACTAGTTTTAGCAAGGTGAAAGAAAAAAATTCTTTGTGATTTTCCAGGGTCTCTCTGGAAAATCTCAACGATGGTATGAATTCAAGAATACATCATTTATGGTTTGATTGTGGGAATGTAAACGTTATCAGATTTGGCCTTGAGGATGAATTTTGAGGACATTATGTTGAATGAAATAAGTCACATACAAGAGTAAAAATATTATATGGTCTCACTAATATGAGTTAAAATGATGAGTAAACTCACAGAGGTAAATTCTAGAGTACTAGTAACTAGGAAATTGAGTGTGGGTTGAGAATAGGACCTGATGCCTAATGCTTGTATGATTTTTAATAAGGAGTACTGTAAATGTATGGTAATGAATACAGTTGATGGTAATACATTATAGTAAATATAACTAATACTGCTGATTTATAAATGTGATTGGAGCAGGCAGGGCTAGTCTGTGGATGTAATATTTCAATTGAATGGAAGCTAGAGAATAATGTAGGACTATATAACCATGATTTCAGTGATGATGAAGACTGTCATTAATAGTATGATGACAGCACTACTCTGTGATTAATGTGAGAGCCACTGAGTGTACACTTCGAATGGACTGTACAAAGCATGAAACTGTAAAACACAATGAATCCTGTGATGGGAGATATACTATAGTTAACAGAATATGAAAATATTCTCTCATGAACTATAACAAGTATATAATACTAATAACAGGGTATTATTAACTGGGTGAGTTTGGGGGAAAGGACACCAAATGTAAGATATTGGCTATAGTTATTAGTAATGTTTTGGTAATGCTTTTTCATAGTTTGCAACAATTGTTTTATAACAATGCAAGGTATTGGTGGGGTAATGTATGGGAGACCTGGATGTATGATGGCATTCATGTTTGTTTTGTAAGTTACAACTTATACTCTACACTTACTGTTTATGGATGTTCACATATGTGATGGTTAGACTATTGTGTCAACTCAGTCAGATAATTGTGCCCAGTTGTTTGGTCAAGCAAGCACAGGGCTAACTGTAACACATGTGCATTTATGGACTTTAGTCACCATTGACTTTACTGCAGTGGTAAATCATAGATAGCTGGTTATAATTACATCAGTCAGGGAGATTGCCATGAACAAAGAGTGACACTTAACCCAATCAGTTGAATCCCCTAAAAGGGGAGGTGATTCCAGCATTGAGAGAGAATTTCCCAGCTCATCTTTGGACTGTCAATCTCCCAGAACTCATCAAGAACCTTCATCGGATTTTCATTGCAGTTCCTGGTGGCTGCCTACCTGTGCAATGTGGACTTGTGCATCCCCAAGGCTGTTTCATATAGAATCACATACTATTGATAGATATCTCTTGTTGATTCTGTTTCTCTAGAGAACCCTGACTAATACAACATATGAGTGATGAACTTCAATAAAAAGTAAAAAAAAAAACTAAAATTTTAAAAGAGAGGAGGTGGCATGATTGTAAATTATGCATAATTATTTCAAAAGTGAGAATTGCTCTCTAAAACAATAAAAGATTATAAGTTAATTATAAAGCACAGGCAATTATTCTGATAAGATATAGAATGTTTGCCTTCCAAGCAAGATACTCAGTTAAAGAAACCCTTTTATATCTTCTTATTAAGACCAAACAAATAATTGAAGAAAACTTCAGTTTATCAGAGAGAAAACCAAATTCTAGTATTATCTGAAGATATTTTCTGATAAGAAAACTCTTAAAAATCTTATAAACCTATCAAACCTTAGTCAACTTGGACCATGACAAATAAAATTCATTTTCTGCAAAATGTCTACAGTTTTCTATATCAATTCATGATTGCCCTATATATTCCTGTTTCTTTCTTTTTTATAATTTCACTTCTTTAATTTTTTAAATTTGAGTATTTAGCAGTTAACAAGACAGTTACATGTACCTTACAGGATTCCCATACATGTCCCCACCTCAAACAATTTACATTGTTATAACACATGTGTTACAAATGATGAAAGAACATTGTCATAATATAAATGCTACCATAGTTCATAGCTTATATTTGGTGCATTTCCCCCACAAACTCTCCTATTATTAACACCATGTGTTAGAGTATTTGTTATATTTTATGAGAGAATGTTCTCATAATTGTACTGTTAACTGCAGTCAATCAGTCATCTTGGGGTTCACTGTTTTATATGGTCCCCTGCCTTGATTGGTTAACCTCAGCCCGTTACTACTACAGGATTCACTGTGTTGTACATCCCATGTTCCTGTTTCTTATTCTGCAACAACCAGTTGTTTCACTTTGAGATAAAACTTTCTTCTCCCTTAACCAAACACATCTTGCAAACCTTACATATTTAAATGAGCAAAAAGATCTTGGAGACAGTCTTCAAGCTAACATTCTTCAAAACAAAATTCTTTCAAAATAAATTTACATTTCCATCAGCTTAAAGATCTAGTTAATATAATGCTATTTTATTTGATCAGTAATCTCATAAAGCTGGGAAGAACACACTGATTAGAATGAAATTATATGTTTATAATTTATTTGAATTAATAACTCCAAAGACATTCCCAATATTATTTGACTACTATTATTAAATGACCATGTTTTCCAAAGGTTTATTTCAATATTGTGAATTTTAGTTAACTTCAGCATATTTAGATTTAGTTCTATTAACAATTTTTTTTGCATTGGAAATATTAGTCATTTGGTTTACTTGATTTCTGTAACATTAGGAGTGTTAATTTATATGGAAGTGCTTATTTATCTTTACACCAATTTGAATAGAGATCTTTACAGGAGGGTTATAAGTTAATTTGGAAATAAAATTAAAAGTTAGGTAAATATTATACATCAAATATACAGACAGACACAAATAGAGTATTGATACTTTCAATTTAAACTTTAAGACACTACTCAAACATAAAACATAGAAATACAGAAAACAGACATCTCATGAGCTTTTAATTTCTCATTTGCCTTTTTCAAAGAATCATTTAATGAAACTATTTTAAAATACTGTAATTTCTTATTTAACAAATTATTATTTTAATAAAAGCTTTAGATTGCATAAATGTTATATAAAAAATATAGTGCACACCCATATGCCCACCCACCTCCCTCCCACACTTTCCCACATTAACAACATCTTTAGCATTCCAATTGATTCTTTCAGCTGAGAGATTCCATTAGGGAGCACATTCTTTATTTTTTCAAAGATTTGTTTATTTATTTCTCTCCCTTCCCCTCCCCCCCCCCCGTTGTCTGTTCTCTGTGTCCATTTGCTGCATGTTCTTCCTTTTCCTCTTCTGTTGTTGTCAGGGGCATGGGAATCTGTGTTTCTTTTTGTTGTATCATCTTGCTGTGTCAGTTCTCTATGTGTGTGGCACCATTCTTGGGCAGGCTGCCCTTTCTTTCACACTCAGCAGCTCTCATTATGGGTGCACTCCTTGCATGTGGGGCTCCCCTATGTGGGGGACACCCCTGCTTGGCATGGCACTTCTTGCACATATCAGCACTGCACATGGGCCAGCTCCACATGGGTCAAAGAGGCCTGGGGTTTGAACTGCAGACCTCCCATGTGGTAGATGGAAGCCCTATCCATTGGGCCAAGTCCGCTTCCCTAGATGAGTAATTCTGTGTACTTTGAATGATTCTCATAGTGAACATTAAAATTCTAGGTTGTCTTTGGTCAGATATTGCCAATTTTTTGATATGCACAGCCTCCAGCCCCATAATATTAGAACATGTAATATGCCATTGTGCCAGAGGGTGGAGAAACAAAACTTTAAGAGTATGAGTATCCCATCTTTACCATTTTCCTTAACTTGTGCACAGGTTAAAGAAACCAAATAGAGGAAACATGAAACTGTGGTCTGAACATTAAGTCTAGAGACTCAGTATTAAAATTTGAATTTTCTCATCAAAAAGATTGACCCACTGACCTTTGGACTGAAACCTAGTGAGATAGGAGAGCTTAGACACAAATGAGAGGAGCTCAGATCCAAGAGGGACTCAGTCATGAATCTTGGAGATGGTTGAAAGGATAAAGTACTCAAAGGGTTCAGCAGGAACCTTCTATCTTTCTTGTCTCCAGAGCCATTCACGTTGGCATTCAGATCCTGTTCTCATCACCAAAACTGTGCAAAGAAAAAAAAATATCCAGGAAATTAACATTTTGGATCTTACACCTTTATTAAGTGATTTATGAATTAGGCAACTTTCAACCCAAGATCAAGGCTCATATAGGCAGAACAAGGTAATCTTAAATAAAAGAGTTTTATTAATTGGAAAAGGATAGTTCACCTTACTTGGCTTAGCTTTGACTTAGAGGAAGTAAGCTACAGAAGAAAAAGGGAGCTGGTGAGTTTTGATTGGTTGTTCTCAGATTTCAGGTTCTGGGAAAACAACCCCTTACAAGAGACAAAAACTTAACTAGGCTTTGGATTGCTGATAGTATTAAAGTTTCCATATTGGGTCTACTAAATTTATATATATCATCTGTTATGCTTTTGTCTCTAACTTGTTTTGACAAGGGCAATACTACTTTCTCAGAAAAAGTAAAATGAATTCCACAATTTTTAAAAAAGTTTTATTTATTTATTTATTTCTCTTCCCTCCCCCCCCCAGTTGTCTGTTTCTCTGTATCTATTTGCTGCGTGTTCTTCTTTGTCTGCTTCTGTTGTCATCAGCGGCATGGGAATCTGTGTTTCTTTTTGTTGTGTCATCTTGTTGTATCAGCTCTCCGTGTGTGTGGCACCATTCCTGGGCAGGCTGAACTTTCTTTCACACTGGGTGGCTCTTCTTACAGGGCACACTCCTTGTGCATGGGGCTCCCCTATGCAGGGACACCCCTGTGTGGCGTAGCACTCCTTGCGCGCATCAGCACTGTGTGTGGGCCAGCTCCAAGAAGGCCAAGGGTTTGAACCATGAACTTCCCATGTTGTAGACAGATGCACTAACCACTGGGCCAAGTCTGCTTCCCTAATTCCACAATTTTTGAACAAATATGTATATGAAAGTACAACATCCAAAAAAATGAAAATTTATTTCTAAGGAGTTCATGGACCTCATACAAATGATTCATAAAATAAGATGGATTCCTCTATGTCAAAAATTTGGGAGATATAACCAACACTCCCTATTCAAAATAAATTTAAACCAGAAAAATAATGACAACAGAACATAAAATGTATGAACTGAAAATTGAGGGAAATATCTTCTAAATACCCTAGTCACAAATTTTAAAATATACGTTATGAAAAACAATAATACTTGAATACATTACATAAATTTGTCAAAGTTACAAAGAATAAACAAATTGCCCAGGAAAATTCTTGGTCTTATATAGTGAGAAACACTTAAATTAATTAAAAGAAATAATTAAATGATATATACCCCTTACCTTAAGAATTTAAATGAAATACAATAAAAATAATTTGAGTAAACACATAGAATGAAATTGATATAAATAAAAATAAATTATATATGTCATTTATAAATATCAAAATAGAAATATCTACAGTTAAGATCAACATGCTTAATAGTACTTTCTGCAATGAAGATAATGTTCTTTATTGGCACAGTCCTTTAAAGAAGCCATTGGCCATATGTTCCTATTGGACACTTATAATTTGTATAGTACTCCTGGAGATCTAAATTTTTTTTATTATTTAAATTTAATTAATTTACTTTAATAGCCAAATATGGCTAGTGCTTACAGTCATGAACACCAAAGTCCTAGAATCTTGGAAGAAGCAACTAAAGCATGAAATAGATTAAAGACAAAACAGGGAAAGTATACAAACTGTCAAAATTGGAAATAAATATGGTGAGGCAAAAGCTGACAAAGTGAAATGTAAGTTGTTCCTTTAATATACAAAAATCTGAATATAACCAGGACTTATAAAAGTGTAAATAAATGAGGTCTTCTCCCATCTACTGTTTGGAGAACTCATTAGAACCCAAAAATTGGAAGATAGTATGAGGTCAGCTAGGTAATCAGGCCAGTTCCAGAAGAAAGCAGCACTTTGCTCTTCCCCCTGTCTTCAGCCCTGTCTAGCTGCTTCTGCTCAAGGTGAACATAACCTCTGTTGTGCATTCCATTTAAAAGCAGTCCATAAATCTAATAAGAGTTATATTCCAGGACTCACACTTCAATTATACATACAATAAATCTAGCTAATGCTTCATTCTTTGGGACCCACATTCTTTATCTTGACTGGATTTATCAGACAACTACAAAATTATAACTCTCATCTGATGTTGGATACATAAAGCCATTGTGAAGGGCAGTTTTCCAAAATTCATTCATTCCTTTATTCACTCACAAATCCTTTTTTACTTCATGTGTGTCAGGAGATTCACCAGGGGACTTAATATACAGGGTCTCTATAGGTAAAAGTCTAGAAGTCTCTGAAATAAATCTAGAAATAATAAATGGAATATGGGTTAATGCAAACAATTTCAACAGGCTAATGATGTGACAAAAATAGGCTATTCAGATGAAGAATGCAGGGTGGGAGTATTAGGGTAAAGACCACATACAACTCTATAGAAAAGGTTTAAAAAGTAATTAATTGGGAAACAGATGTGGCTCAACTGATAAGACATCCAGGTATCATATGGGAAGACCTGAGTTCAATCCCTGGGACCTCCTGATGAAAAAGAAGAGGAGAAAGCATGCCTACATGGTGAGCCAAGTGCCCATACAGGAAGCTAAGTGCATGTGCAGTCAGCCAAGTGCCCATGTGAGTGCCTGTGTGGTGAGCCAAGTGCCCACCTGGTGAGCCAAGTGTCCACACAAGTGCTGGTATGGCAAGCTGAATGCCCACATGGTGAACAGAATGCCCATGCAAATGCCTACATGGCAAGCTGAATGTCTGTGTGGTGAGCTGAATGTAAACATGGTGAGCCCTGTGCCCACATGAGTGCCCATGTGGTGAGCCCGTGCCTGCACAAGTGAGTCATACAGCAAGATGATGACGCAGCAAAAGAGAGATGAAGGGGAGAGTCAAGGTAAAGCTCAGAAGAGAACAGGAACTGAGGTGGTCAATTGACAGGGAAACTCTTTCCACACCAGAGGTCACCAGGATCAGGTCCTGGGAAATCCTACAGGAGAAAGACAAGAACAGAAGACAAAAAGAGAAATAGATGCAGAAGATAACACAGTGAATGGACACCGACAGCAAAATCAGGGAGTGGGGGTGGAAGAGGGGGAGGGAAAGGAAAATAAAAGTAATTATCTTAAGGAAAATTGGAAGCCAACTTTATACTTGTTTCTGATGATGGGAAATTATATAAAAATTATAGTATCTTACCCAGTGTGTGGCATTATTTTATTTACAATTGAATTGGATATCTGGGAGGAATTTCTGGCATTTCTTTCTAATTTGCCATTTTAAAAATATTTCTCTAACTAGGGTACATTTTTGTTTTGTTTTTTGGGGGGGGGAGCTTTGATCTTTGTTTATTTTTATTTCATCTAAAGGATGCATATCTTAAATGTCTGCAGGTCGATGCCACTATTGGATGAGTTAGTTGGGAAAATATATTACAAGGTAAGATTAGGGAGGATGTGGGGCAGATGTAGAGAGAGATGCTTCCCAGAACTGGGGTTCAGTTCAGTCATGGTGCATGCCTGCCCTTTTCTTAGCTTCACCCACACCTGTCAGGAAATAACTGACTTTTTAAAGGGAACCAAATAATCTTGATAGTGTCTGTCTGTAAAGGGTGATTTTCATGATCTCTTCACCCCAGGCCCCCAAGAAACAAATCAGAGCCAGGGCTGTAGCACTGAGTCATGGATTTTGGCAAGTCTTAGAGCCAAGACTGTGTCTTTTAAAGAGGCACAGGTGAGTTAGCTTGTCAGTCATCAATTAAAGAACACACACAGCACCTCACTCACCATCCTCATGCAGTGAGTCACCAGAGGAGCTGACCTCCTGCCCCACCTGGGGACTGCTCTGCTGGCACTGGGCACTTCTGATCAGACCACCACAACAAGCTCCTGGGAGATGGAGGGTCCAGTGGGCCAGGTGCCCTGGTGCTCTGTGGATGAGCACATGGGCTGTTCTGAAATAAGGAAAGGTCTAAAGTCTCCACCACTCTCCCTCCAGCTTATGAGGGAGAAGCTGGTGGCCTGTGGGCATGGACCTGCCAGCAAAACAGGTGTGGGTAGGCTGTGTTTTTGAAGTTGAAAGACAGCATTAGTATTTGCCTGTGGTATTGAGAAAGACACTTAGGGTTTCTCAGTAACATAGGGAGAAATTTAATTTGCACAACTCTAGGGCCCTTGTGCATAGTGACATTTGCACATATCCATAAGTGGGCAAATGCACACACCGTGACATTCAATAAAGTGGGGCAAAGAAGGAAAGGACTGAAAGGAAAGAAATTACAAAAAAGCAATGAAATAAACAACTCCCAAAGAAAATACAATTAATAAATGAGCAACTCTACACACACACACACTTTAATAAAATGATACTTTTTGGTCCACAGCTGGCAGCATTGCTTCCAGAGGGGGACTTAACTGATATTTCACAATTCTTTTCCCTACCATATATAGCAAAAACATAAGAGGGGTAAAAAAGCCCACAGTTTCTCCTTGATAAAATCTGGTTGAAAGCCTATAATAGACTTAAAATGACATGGTTGTCTCTTTTCAAAAGAATCTGTCAAAATGATCAAGAGATGTTGCTTCCTACTTCATTTGTTTGTTGTTTAATCTGAGCTGAAGCAGACTTAGATCCTGCATAGGTGCTTGACCAAGTCCCAAACCCAGCCGACCTTAAAATTCCATGCAAAAAGAGGTGCCCAGAGATGTACTTACCAAATGCAATGGATGTGTCATGATGATGGGAATGAGTGTTGCTGGGGGGAAGTGGTGGGGTAGGGGTGGTGGGGTTGAATGGGTCCTCATATATTTTTTTTAATGTAATATTTTTACAGAGTCAATAATAAAAAAATTAATTAAAAAAATTCCACGCAAAAAAGGGCTGGAATGGGTTAGGGTAATGAGCAGCACTGTATCCAGTTCACCTGGATTCCTACCAGCCTGCCTGCTGGAGCTCCAGACAGGGGCATGGAAGGTTCTAGCAGGGCATCTCTGTGCTGCCAGTCTAGAGTTCCCATCTGTGTTCTTGGATTCTACTCGTGAAGCATGCCTTAGATTGCCACTCATCAGTGAGAGTGGATTTTAACGAGGAAGATGGAAGGAGCATTTGCTCTTGAAGATGCTTTCCTTGGAGGAGAAAGAAATCCCATGGATCATGAGTAGAACCCAAACCTGCCAGTCTCAGGAGGTTCCTCTGCCCTCTGCACCACAATGGCCTCCGTTGGTGTCTTCCAGGGATGCCTGTCCTGCCTGAGGGGAGCTGACAGCACTGGCACAAAGGTTTGATGAGCCAGGGGAGGAGCTAAGCTGGCCCACCACGGGTGGCAAAAGGAAGAAAACCCCAGGATGGGGAGGGATCAGGTGATGGCATTTAAGGCACACAGCAAGCAGCAGGTGCAGCAGAACAGGGAGCTGGCCAACCTCTGCCAAGGAGAGGATGCTCCTCCACTCCCCTCTCTCTGAATTAAGTCACCCAGAGCTACTGTCTGCAGCTAAGAAAAATTAAAAAGACTCCCTTCCTCTGTCCTTCCCCAGTGGTCACAGGTGTTAGGAGGGACATACATGGAGCCCCATAGGAAAGCCTTACATGACAAGAGAGCAGATGCTGACTCAGGTCCACAGCAGACAAGGGGCTGGGGAAGGAGGGGGAGGTGTGTACCAGGTCTAGAGAGCATAGGGAGAGGAAAGAAGAGATATGATGTGGGTGCATTTTCAGGACTTGGAGTTGTCCTGGGTGGTAATGCAGGGACAGATGCTTGACATTCTATGTTCTGTCATGGCCCACTGGGTGGATTCAGGCAGAGTGTAAACTACAATGTAAACCATTATCTGTGTGGTGCAGCAGAGCTCCAAAATGTATTCACCAAATGCAATACATGTGCCATGATGATGAAAGAGGTTGTTGATGTGGGAGGAGTGGTGTGAGGGGGGTGGAGGGTATATGGGAATCTCTTATATTTTTTTAATGTAACATTATTAAAAAATAGAGAAAAAGAAAAAGAAAAGGGAACCATTGAGATCAACACTCACCTGGGAGTGCTTCCTATGTAACCATCGGGATGATTGGTGTCCATCAGGAACAAAGCTCTGTGCCCTGAGAGGTGCTGGTAGGAGGATGATGATCATCATCAAGATCTTAGACATGCTGAGTGCTACACTCACAGAGTGGGGAGTGATCTGACGTGTTGGGGATGCACAGAGCAATTTTAAATAGAATGTCAGAGAGGGTTAATGGAGAAGGGGTCATGTTTTCAGATATGGGAAAGAAGTGTGGTCTCAGGTTAGAGACTGTTTGAGGTGTGGCAGGAGGGAAGAGGCCATGTGAACCAATGTGGGGTGGCCTGTTTGGAGGGAAGGGAGGAAATAGGTGCAGCCACATGTCCAGACCCAGTGACTGCCACCCAACCCCACTTTCCACTCTGATGTTTTTATCTAAGAGAAATGAGACCAAAAGTGATTCTAACACTAATATGTCCCTGGGTCACAACAGTTTTTTCTGCAAAGGCCCAAAGCTGGAGTCACCCCAGATGCCCATCAACAGAGTAGAGCATGAACCAACTGTGGCCTGTCCACACGCCGGAAACCTACTCAGTAATAAAGAGGATTAGACTGTGGATACACACCCCATGGATGGATCTCCAAATACTTATGCCAGGTTAACAAGAGACCAAGGGTGCCAGGGAGAGAAGACAGAGATTATAATGCAGTGCAGTGCCACTCACATGATAGTCTATTAAGTGCAGGTGACTCCATCATGAAAGGAAGTACATCAGTGTTCCTTGGAGATGGGGCAGAGGAAGGAGAGGAGATAAACAGGCTGGTGGGAACTTTAAGGGTGGATGTGTTCATTATGTTAGTTTTGGCTTCATAGGTGGTCACATGCATCAACACATCAAATTGTAAAGACTGTAGCATCTAACCCTGCACAGTTTACAGTATGTCAATCATGCCTCCAGAGAAGCTTTTGTTTAAACAGAAAGAAACGAGGTATACTGGTCAGAGTGAGAGGGGAGGAAGATTTGGAGTCTGAGAAATGAGAGAAGTTATGAAATAGCCACCTGAGGGTGGGGTGCAGAGCACACATAGGAAGGGTCCATGGATCGTGGGGCCCAGAGAGTCTCATGGGGACAAAGGTGAGGGTGAGAGTAAGCCATGTGGTCCTTCCTGTCTCAAAATGGTTGCTTTTATCAAGAGCGTGTGATTTGGAGACCATGATCTCCCTCTCATGTCCCATCTTTCTGCCTTCCCTGGCCATGGCCCAGTCAGTGGGGTCATTGGCTCCTCATTAGGGAGAACCCTGTTCCTGGGGGACCTGATCCTATTCACACCTGATGTGACTACAGGGCATGGCATCCACTATGGTATGGAAGATGAGACCAGGTCCCCCAGCAGACCACCTTGACACTCTCAGCCCTTGGTGCCCTCTCTTCTGTCTCCCCTGTCTCCTGCCATGACCCATAGCACTGGTAGTATTGCTCATCTCCTCTCAATTTCCTACACCATCAGCAACAAACTCTAACATGGAATGTGCAAGAACCTCCTGAGCCCTTTCAAACTACAGTTGGGAAAGTAAAACCAGGATGTTGCGCTGCTTAGAAACCCTAGGAGCAATTTATTTGGGTAAAAGAAATGCCAGAAAGAGGCTTCAGGGGTTCAGGGTGATCTCAGGGAAGAGAAGAAAGTTGAGCTTGAGCCCAGTTCAGAAACACAGACCAGAAGATGGGGTGCTCCTCACTGCTCTTAATTTGGGGAATGTTCTTTGAGGTGAAAATTCTTTCTTTTTATGCTGAAGCAGTTGGGCGTACTTTATCATTTCTGGAAATCCACAAGTAATGGGCCAACATGCCCAGTCTGTGGATCAGGTACTTGCCCCATCAGTCCCTCACATCCCAACTCTGAGGCCTAGAGAGTCATCCAGGCCCAGGTGTGCAGGGATTAGTTCTGGGAGAACATGAAATCCAGAGGCTGTAGTGGGTCTGGTTCACCAGGTAGGCATCCACCTGCCTGTCTATTGGACCACTGCTGGGTCCTGGAACCTCTTCTGGATATGTGCTCCAGGGGTTCACACAAGGTGGGTCAAGATTCCTGCACACAAAGAAATTGAACAGCCTCTTGCCAGGAGTACCTGAAAGCTGAGAGGAAGGTTGCAGCATGGATGTGGAGTGTGCCTGGCCATGGGTACCATCCTCACTCACTCCCAGGGCCTCAGCATCTCTAAGAAAGGCTGTCACTCCAGAAACTTTCCCTGCTTTTCTGCTGTGTTTCACGGGAACAAATTACTTCAAATTCTGCTTTGTCACAGGTGTGACTAGGGAAATTCCTGGCCTCATGCTTGTCCTGATCCTGGAAACAAAAAGAGTAGAGTTCTGGCCCCCACCCCCATTTTCATTAGCCATAAGAAATGTGTGGCTCAGGACACCAGGGCCTGCCTTTGTGGCTGCTTCCTCACTTGACAAGGCCATCTGCCCTTTGCTCTTCTCATTTCACCTACATTAAGGGCATTACCTTTTCTTTTTATATGCACCTTAGGTTTTACCTAGCCTCACTTAGGTGTAAGTTGTGACTACCTTACCTTGAGTTCTCAACTTTCTCTTTAATTAACAACTTTTGTAGAGTTTGTTTCATTTGTAAACTAAAGGTGCCATGGATTTTAACAGCTCTTGGTGGAGAGATATTTAGAGCTAGTTGAGATTCTAGGATCTTTTCTATTCTGAGTCCACAAGGTTTTAAGAAAAAAACATGTTCCCTGATCTCAGACACAAACAAAAACCAATAGCTGCCTTGTCAAGCTTGTGGCTGTTTCTCCTCCTTGTCTAGTCTTCATGTCCACAGAGTGAGCACCTAACCCCAGAGACCTGCTGTGCAGGATGTTTCAATCAAATGAAATTCCATGACCGTTTAGTTTCCTCTGTCTTCTTTTCTCTGGAAATAAAGACCCACTCAGGTAAAAGAAATGCCATTTAAATGCTAATTTGATCATGTCTGGCTCAAACATAGAAGAATGTATTATAACTTCTCCATTCACGAGAAAAACAAGTACACAGCCATGAGCCCAGATCAGACAGGTGTGTAAGGTCAGGTGTTAGGTGAGCCATAGATGTGAGATGTCTACAGTTTTGCAGACTCAGGAAGCAAGTGGAATGTCCACGGGAAATGGACATCTGAGACCGAGCTTCAGAAAAGGGCAGGGAACTTAGTGTAGCAAGAGCAGGATAATTGGCTGTGGTGGTTTGAAACTAGGTACACCAGAAAAATATGTTCTTAAATATAATCTATCATGTGGGTCTCTTGATGACATTACATCAGTTAAGTCATGGCCCAGCTGAATCAGGATGGGACATAAAATATGGATTAGAGTGGACTTACTGATATTATATTATAAAACTATTGTGACTAGTAATGGAAGAAATTGTAGCATTGATATGGAGAAAGTGGCCATGGTAGTTGCTGAGGGCAGGGAGAGGGAAGAAGAGATGTGATATGGGGGCATTTTCAGGATTTGAAGTTGTCCTAAATGATATTGCAGGGACAGATAGTAGACATTATATATCCTGCCATAACCCACAGAAAGTATTGGGGGAGAGTGTAAACTACAATGTCAGCTATTATCTATGTGGTGCATTAGTACTCCAAAATGTATTCATCAAATGCAATGAATGTGCCACAATAAAGAAAGAGGTTGTTGATGTGGGAGGAGTGGGGTTGGAGATGTGTGGTGTATATGGGAACCTCATGTATTTTTTAATGTAAAATTTTTTGTAATCTATGTATCCTTAAACATACAATTTAAAAAATGATGGGAGTGGTGGGGTGGGAAGTGGGATATATGGGAACATCTTACGTTTTTTAATATAACATTTTGTGAGATCTATTAACTTTAAAAATGATAATTAAAAAATTAAATTTTAAAAAAATCCTATTACTGAAGGCCTTATAGAGAAGGTCACAGAGAAAGAGAAAACCATATAAGCAGACAAAGGTGAAAGTCAACAGAACCTGAAATTGAATGGAGAAGCCAGGAGTGGCTGCCATGTGCACTGCAACTTGACAGAAGCTAAGGACCCAGGATCCCTGTCTGCCAGTTCCAGAATGCCTCAGTTTCTGGGAGAAAGCATCACATGGATGACATCTTGGTTTTGGTATTCTACTTGAAAAAAAACTAAGTAAATAAATTCCAATTGTTTAAAGCAACCCACTGATTGGCAGCTAGGAGGCAATCATTGGGCAAGGGTCCTTATGCATCCCAGTGCTTGGACAGACAGCAGGAACCCCAGGCAGGGAATTCTACAAACCTGGCAAGAGCAATATTGGAAGAACAAGAAAGCTAGCATACTGCCAGTGAAATCCCTCCTCACATTTCCTGGATTCCTGGCAGGTGGTAACATGTGAAGCCAGAGAGCAACAGAGGGAGAGCAGAGGGGCAGCAGCTCTTTCTTTTCATTTTAACTCTTTCTATACTGTCTTACTCTTAACATGTTCAAATTTCCTTGGGCAGAATAACTTAATAGTCCTCAGAAATAACTGAGGGTAAACACTGTTCCAGTGGTGCAGGTTCTGGGTTTAATCAGATGAGTGCATGAAAGTGAACATCCTGGTGCTTCTTTCTTCTGCTTTCTCCAAAAGAGGTGATGGTTCATGCATCTGGTACAAAACTAATTAACCTGTGTGGAGCAGACCCATCTGTAAGGCTGGGATTGTCCAAGGTGATGAGGGCAAGCTGCTATGGTGTGCAGATGGGACATCATGAAGTCAAGTTCCTGACCCTGGACTAACTGCCCACTCTGGAAATAAACTTCCCTGGATGATGCCAGGATGGACATCAGCCATGATCCTGAAGTGACCAGTGTGGGGTCCATCAGGTTACTGCCAGCTGCCAGAGGGAAGAGGCCAGTCCCAGGGCACTTGGGGGGCCAGGAGGCAGTGTGGAGGCCTAAACCCTCCAACAACATCTCAGTACCCTTCAGAGACCTGAGGGACTAGCAAATACCACCCCTCAGTGGACAGAGGCTCTTGGAGGTTGGTGCCTGGGAAGAGACCCCAGCCATGTTTGGGAATCTGTGGTCAGCCCTGACTGGCTGTGGGGTCCACACGTCAGTAGTCACACTGTGTTCCCCTGTCCACCTGCACATATGAGATGCAAGGACTAGAGCCTGGGTCTAAGGAGCTGTCCCCAGGGACATTTAATTAATACCACTGTTGGAAATCTGCAAATCATTAGGAGTTGTGTTTACAATGGCTGCAAATGGAGCACTGGTACATCCCTGAAAACTGACAAGGCTGATCAAGAAACTTAAAGCAAGATAAAGAATGAAGAATTAAAAGAATATCAGGCAGCAAGAAACTAGTAATTTATGAATTAATATTCAATGTACGTTCACCGTCTCTCAGACTGAGCTCAAAGCATTTGGTTAACTCCAGATAATCTCTGCAGCCCTTCAGCGTGGCAGGTCCCATCACTAGACCCATTTCACAGGTGGGAAAACAGAGGCACAGAGAGGTCAGGTGAACCTGCCCAGGGTCACAGAGCATGGTGGGGCCAGGTCTGGAAGTGAACCAGCTGGGAAGCCATGAGACATTCTGATGTCAGAACATTTAAAGGACAAGAAGGAACAAATTCACAACAGAGTCAAAGGCAGGCCAGGATGGGCCTTGGGCCTGGCTTGGGTCCAGTCCTGCCCCAGTCAGCCACATGGGCCACAAGCACCCTCATTATAGTTTCAGGGCTTTGAACTCTTCAAAGGAAGAGGAGAGGACACAGGGGCAGTGCTTGGAAACAGAATCTGGGACAGAGGAGGGACTCAGAATAGGGTGAATTAACTAACCTAATAGCATTTGAAAGCACGAAATACCAGAAATAGATGACAGTGACAGTTGCACATTATACTTCTTTCTTAGTCTGCTTCTCCTGTTGTCAGAAGGGAGCTGCCCTCATCTGCAGCCATGAGGGCTCCCTCCATCCTGGGGTACAGCTGTCTCTGTTCTCAGCCTCCATGGACCACAGTCTCCACGTCTCACTCTCTTGTCCTAAGGGCAGGGCCAGTGCTGAAAAGATAGTCACCTTTTTGTGGCTAGCCATGCTAGCCATGGAGATAACAGTACCTGGGAGCCAGGGGCTTTAAGATGTTCTCATCTCCAGGAAATTCTGGGACCAGGGCCAGTGGAACCCACAGTCCTTGGGAGACATCTGGGTACCACAGAGGGTCATTTCCCTGACTTCCTGATGAAAGTAAGGCAGAGTCAGAGGGAGGGGAGACTAGGAGCTCTAATGCCCTTCCTCCTTTCCCCAACATAGTTAGGTCTTCTAAGCAAGGAAGAGCATCCACTGATTAGAAGAAGACATCCCCACTGCTTCAATTCACTGTCCTTTATTGCTCAGTCTTTCTTCAGTCTTAACCAACAAACTACAATTATGAATCCTGGATACCCCCAATCTATGACACTTGTTTTACCAGCTCCATTCCTCTGGCCACATGATGGTCCTTTCAGCTGCCTGACTCCTGGCCCTGGCTGCATATTAACCTTTAAACAGAATGGCTGCCACAGCCTGACTTGGCAAATACTTGGCCTTATAGGAGCCTTGAAGCTGAATCTGTTGTCATTCTCAGCTTCATCATTCTCACTCCCTGATAACAAACGACTCAACACCTGATGGTAGGGAAACAGACTTGGCCCAGTGGTTAGGGTGCCCATCTACCACATGGGAGGTCTGCGGTTCAAACCCCAGTCCTCCTTGACCCGTGTGGAGCTGGCCCATGTGCAGTGCTGATGTGCTCAAGGAGTGCCCTGCCACATAGGGGTGTCCCCTGCATAGGAGAACCACACATGCAAGGAGTGCACCCCGTAAGGAGAGCCACCCAGTGTGAAAGAAGGTGCAGCCTGCCCAAGAATGGCACTGCCCACATGGAAAGCTGACACAACAAGACACAACAAAAAGAAACACAGATTCCCGTGCTGCTGACAACAGAAGCGGACAAAGAAGAAAGACGCAGCAAATAGACACAGAGAACAGACAACTGGGGCGGGGGGGGGAGGGAGAAGAGGGAAATAAATAAATAGATCTTTAAAAAAAAAAACAAAAACAAAAAAACACCTGATGGTGAACTTCCTGCCCAAGGGAGAGTCCCTGAACCTGCAAATGGTACACTGCCCCTGCCTAACGAGGACACAGGGTGAATGTGAAGCTTGCCAGAAGCCAGTCACCCACCCCCAAACCACGAGGAGCCTGGGCTTTCATACCACTCATCAGAAAGCACAGGACTGTCCCCAAACTGGGCATGAGCTTGGGTGCTACCTGATGGCCCTGGCAGGTCTTGCTATGAAGTCAGGAGAGATCTTCAGTGGCCCCTGAGTCTGGCAAACCAGTTGCATACTGCTCAACCATCAAGGTCATCTCCAATGCCAGGTGTTCCTGACCAGGCTAACAATTCACCCAGTCAGACTGAGTCTACTCTCATCTCTGCAATAACAACAGAGGCAGTATTTAGGGGAGCTGGTGGGCTGCCCTACTGCATATTCATAAGTTTGCTACAAAGCATCCATCTGGACAAGGTGAGAGGCACAGCCCCTGCCACATGGAGCAGACACCCGTGGGGAATCCATGGGAACAGCCTATGCTACCAAGGTACCACCCTCCAGATGGAGTCCAGAGGCCATTTGAAAACCCCAGTGTATGAGATTGACAAAGTAACTCCTCTGTCTACAGAAAAACCATCCCAGTGGGGCATACCTTCATTTGTGGGTCTCCCCATGTTTGGCTAAGCCCCCAGGGCCTCTGCACCTGACCTTGTGACTTCTCTCTCTATGGTAGAAGGACCAGAGCTCAGGGAATAACTAGGATGGAGTGTGGCCTCCTCCTCCACTGAAGCATGCCTGCCCCTCCAACTCTCTCTTTTCCCCAGCACAGTGGCCACTCACTGGCCCCTGACAGGCAGGACACCTGTTCACTGGGCTCATACCTCCTCATGGGCCACTCTCCCTGGTGATCCCTTACTTTTTCTCCATCTTCCCACAGGGTAAGTGCTCAGGGCCTACGCCCAGGAGATGCTTAAGGTGCATGGGTTGAAGCCACCTGGACTACTATGTTTTATCTCCCTGTGACAAAACAAAGCTCCTGTGTGTGCAGACTCTATTTGGGGCAGGGATGCCCATTAGCCAAGGGTCCTGTCCTGGGACAATCAGCATCCAGTAGAGGAGTAACTCTCAGGGCACCTGAGGTAGCCCATGGAGGGGAGATCCCTGGATGGAGACCCTTGGGGAGAACAGCCTGTGGGGAGCATGCTAAGGAGAGCATCCTGGAGGACATGCAGCTTGGAGGAACTTCCTGGGGGTCAGACTGTCAACATGGAGCTCCGTAAGCAGAGTCAGCATGCTGGAGAAGCACTCTGGGTGAGGAGTGTCCTGGGGAATAGCTTGTGAGGGATCACTCTAGGGGGGAGGCTTCTAGGGGAACATCTGGGGAAGAGAAGCCCAGGGAGGGTAAAGACTGGAGAAGGCAGCCCCACCCTTTGCTCTCACCCTTTGGAACTTGTTGGTGCTGGAGCCCATATTCAAGGTAAAATCCTGAAGCTTCTGGTCAACCTCTCTGGGGAAATTCCAGCTCTTTAGACATTTTGTAATGAGGGAAAGAAGTGTCTGGACAAGGACAGCGGGGAAGAAGCTAATGAGAACCAAGAACCTCCAAATCTGCTTCCTCCTCAAAGGTCCCCCAGGATGCAACCCTTCAGCTACCCTCTCCTGCCTCACCTCTCTGGCCTCATTCTGGGGAGGTGTGACTAGCTGCCTCCCATAGATTCAGAGTTGCACAGGAAGAGATGCTGGCCACCTGCAGACATGAGTGAGGACCACAAGTCTAGGACCACAGTAGGGCTCCTGGCCCCTAAGGGTCCACTCCTGAGCCCAGCTCTATCATGGGGTCTCCGAACCTGCCTACACACCCACACACGCTTGGCACTCAGCTCCTTTCTGTGGAAGAGCTGCTGTACATGTGGGCAATGGATAAAATGTCAATTATACAGTCACTGCTCTCCTGGGAGTCCCTGAGGGTGTACCACGAAAGGGCAGGACCCTGAGAGAGAGGGTACCCAGATTATAGGAACCTGGGGTGAGCAGAATCCAGTGGATGGATCTCAGCCAAGGCAGGAGGCTGAGTGGGAGGGATTCAGATTATAGGAACCTGGATTTAGCAGGACCCAGAATGGGTAGGACCTGGAGTGGGGGGAACTAGCATGAGGAGATCTGAATTGGGGGATCTGAAGTGAGGGGGACATGGAGTGAGGGTGAACTGGAGTGAGGGGAACTGGAATTGTAGAAACTGGAGAGGGGGTCCTCAAATGAAGGGAACTGGAGTGGGCGGGGTACTGAAGTGGGTAACTGAGTGGACCGCCTGCTCAGCTCAGTCAATGGTTCCTTGGATTCTTCACCTCTGGGCAGAGCTGTTCTCTGGAGCTGAACTCCCTGTCACTCTCCAGGACTAATTCCCTGAGACAATGGCCTCCACCACCTTACCTCTCCTGTTGACTGCTGGGAACAGCACCTACACACCTGCCACCCACCTCTCTTTTCCTCTCAGGACCCGCTCTGGCTGGGAGCTGCAGAATCACTCCAGCCCAAAGCACTCCCCCTTCTCTGGACACCTCAGATCCTCCCCCCTGTCATCTCCCTTCTTCACTACAGCTACCCCCCAACGTCCCTGGGATCCAGGCTGGAGCCTCCTCCCTAGGTCACTCCTGCCTTGTAAATGACTCTCAGATGGTTCACCCCATGCAGGGTCCCCAGTCTCATCCTGCACCCTCCTTGTTGCCTGGTTCCAGTGGGCAGCATCAGAAAGCAGCCCTCACAGCCAGTGACTGCAGCCCCCATCCCATGCCAGCCCCACTCCCAGGGCACCCCCTCTTGGTGGGCTTCCATGTATCTGCAAGCACTGGAGGGTCTAGGATCTCAGTGATGTCCCCATGCTCACCACCTGACCCCATGCCCCATTCCTCACAGCCCCCTGGCCTGAGGGAGTCCATCCCATACACACTTGACCTCTCTGCCCTGCTCCCTCATCACAACACTGACCTGTTCACACTCACTAATGTTGCCCAATCCCATTCATGACAGGCACAACCACCAATGAGTATCTAGCAAATACCATCTCAGGGGATGCCAAGCACCTAAGCTTCCTGCCCCTCTGCCTCAAAGATAACCTTCACCCTCCTCCTTTCCCGAGTCTCTCCCCATGCCCCCCACTGTTCATTGTCACTAAGGATCATGGCACTTATTTCACAGTAATGGAAAGTAACCAAGCGAAAAGTGCTTCCCTGCCCCATACCCAGCATGCCCCAGGCTGAAAACCAGATTCCCAGGCAGACCCTGCCACTGCCTTGCCCAGGCCTCCCCCGACATCCACCCCCTTTAGCACCACCAGTCTTCCTTTTCCTGAGTCATTCCCTTAGCTAAGGTGTCTGTTGATCTCCCATCTCACATCTCCACCTATGTGGACTCTCCCACCCCTCCAGCTGCCCCCATGATGCTTCTCCCCAAACACACAGCACCTCTCAGAACGATCTAGGCTACTGCTGATGACTCCATGACCCATTCTCCATCCATGCCCCACTCTTCATGGTACACTTTGACCCAACTGCCTCACCACCAGCATTGTGGTCCAGCTCAACAGCCACCACCATCCACATCCCTCCTGGACAGACCTCATCTTCTTGGCTTCCAGAACACCATGCCCTCCTGATGTCCTCTTATCTCAGCCAACATTTCTTCTCAGCCCCCTCTGCTGATACATCCTCACCCCACACTGTCTGGAAAATTCCAGGGATGAGTCTCTGAAGGTCAGAGAAGCAGTGTCAGCCCTCAATCCTCTCTCCCCCTCTCTCACCACACCAGGGTTGAACACAATCTGACAGAATAACACTGGCTAAGAGCTGACAGCTTTTGAAGCAGTATGACAGTTCCCACTGGTATTCCTTCTACATCTGTGTATACTGGAAATTTCCATAAGAAAAAAGTGACATATGAATAGCTGTCAGCTGAAGATTTAATATTCAAGTGCCTTTTGAACAACCCTGAACAGTCTACACCCCATGTTGCACAACACACATCAAATGGAACTCATTTCCTCCCTCTCAAAGTATTCCCCAGTTCTGGCTAGTTTGGCAAGAAGCACTGCACCAGAAGCCTCCTTCTGATCCTCCAGGAGGTGAGGGCAAACTGGTTCTGTGTTCCAAACATGGTCTATGACCTGTTTTCCCATAGGCCAAGAGAGAATAACTCTTACACTTTGTAAGGTTTTAAACCACCACACCCCACACACACAAATTCTAAGTGGCTCCCACTGTCTACTCACTACCTGGAAAGTTACTGACTCACCTCCAGGATGCCAAGCCCCTCCCACACCCTGGTCCTGACATGGCAAGGTCCACCACCATGCCAGCCCAAGGTGACATCTTCCCTAACCAATGCCCCTCAGCCCACAACCACCCTGCTTCATGTGCCATGTGTTTGCAGCCAGAACTTGACTGACAGAACAGGTGACAATTGTCAGTCAGTGAGGGCACATGGTGGGTACTGGGGAAATGCCAGCTAAGGGGCACTTGTTGGTAAGTTTAACTGTTGCTACTGTATGTGGTTCTCCTGCCTCACTTCTGTGACTTCAGCCCCTGGGCCATGGGGAAGCCCTGTGGGATAAGTACAAACCCACACCCAGAGCCTACCTCTTCCTGGAGGAGTCATGTGGGATAAGCACAACCCCATGCCCAGCTCACACCTCTCCCCGGGGGTGGGGGAGCATGAGGTTAGCACAAACTCATGTTCACAGCCTACCTCTTCCTGCAGCAGACCCTCTGCATGGGGGTCAGCATGGCAATACCCAGCCTCTTCCTTTCCAGCTTCTAGTGGATGTCATCCAGAGCTGCACCAGCTCCTGGCTGCATCCCAGTGGTATGCAGCAACCCTGCTGAGCAGAGCATGGCTTAGTCCTGGCTGCCTGGATGTTATGAGAACTGGAACCCTTGCTTCTGACCTCCAGGAAGAAAACATGCCTGAGTCAGGGGCTGAGAGTCTAGGGAGAATCCTACTTCCACCTCCTACAAGAGCCCTTGAGGGATCAAGTGGTGAAGGTGGAAAATGGCCAGTGCATCATCAGTGCCACCCACTGGCAGTATGGCCCTGTGCGAGCTGGGTCACCACACAGGGTCTCGAGACATGCTCATATCACCCCCAAGAGGGCCACATACCTTGGATCCCCTCAAACTCACCATGAGTTTGGCATAGCTCTGAACCTCACCTGCTGTGGGGGCACAAGGGAAAGAGAGAGCAAAGGATGGGCCTGTGACCACATGCCCAGGGAGAAGAGGAGCATGGCTGTGGAGGCTTGGCTACCATCTGCTGTGAAGGAACTTTATCTCACCAGCAAGGCTGGCCTCAGGCTCTGCACTCTGGGCTGAGCATGAGGAAGAACACACCGAACCTTCACCCTGGAAACACCTGCTTCCACTTACTGGACTTTTCAGATAATCAAGGATGCATGGCCTTGGCACAGGCATGCTGCCCACCATTTACTTAACTACATCAGCCACCACGATGAGCATTTCCATGGCCTGTGCTGACCTTTACCACCACAAACACAATGGTTATTGGGGCCATTTTGGTGAAGACATCAGAATTTCTTCTGGAGACACTGAGAATTCAGGGTTCTCTTCAGGACACTAGACAAGCAGCAAGGAGGCCTCAAGACTGCAGGAACCCTGCCCAGTGTGTGATAGTCGGGGTTCAGGGATCATAGCTCTCCATGTCCTTGCTGCCTGGTGACTTCAAGGACCCTTCACAGAACCTCCCCACCTGCCCCAATGGAGCTGCACTGGCTGGATCTTTCCAACTCTTTGTGTGCTGGCCCTATCTTCAGGTATCAGTACAGTGGGCACCTCTTCAGAGAGGCCACGCCAGAACTCCCAAATGAACTGATGACACTGTCCTCTGCCCTCCCACCCTCTGCCCCAGGCCCACCTCCAGCAATTGGTGTGAAGCATGGTGCTGCTCCTGCCAGGCCAGCACGTGTGCACACATCAGAACCACATCCTTTGGTGTCCAGCAGGGGCAGGTGAAGCTGGCTCTCCAACAGCACCCATACCTAAGGCTGAACCTGGGCAAGGTCATCAGGCAGGTCCTAGCACAGCCTTCTCATGGGAGTCACCAGCTCTGACGCTGGGCACAAGAGTCCCTGCTCTCCCACAGCAGCACCAGGAAGCTCTGCATCACCTCTCGGGCCACAGGTCAACTCTGACAACACAGAGGACAGTCACCATAGCAGCAGCCTCAAGCACCACACAGTGCACACAGCACCCCCATGCCCTTCCCATACTCAGGCCAGCTCCACACAGCCCATTCAAGTAAAGGCAGGGGTGGGGGCTAGATGCCCATGAGAATTTCCTCCCAATCCCCCAAAGAACACAGTCCTCAACTGTGTCCTCACCCACCATGCCCTCTCGGCCCCCTCTGTGGTCTAAAAGGCTTCATACATCGGAAGTTAGGGGACCAAAAGGGGGTAATGATGGCTTGCCACTCAAAATAAAAGAACAAGTATTAAGGTGGAAGATTTAATTCAAAAAATTTGGAGGACACATTATTTACATGAAAGCAAGGCTATCACCTCCCAAGTGTGACATAGTTGAGGACCAGGCCCTTCTCCCTAGGGAGAAATGTGTGGCTTTTGGGAAGATGAGGACTATCCTGTTACAATGCATCTCAGGTATTTGGAATGAGTATTAAAAAAAAAAAAAGCCCACAATGCACAATGTCTTCAGCCACATTTATAGAATTTTTGGGGATATTTGCTCCAACCGACTGCTGTCACCTTCACCATTCTAGTTTTTAAATCCTGAGTCAAGTGCCAAAAACAACAACAACAACAACAACAAAAACAAACAACATACAAAGCCATGCCAATCTCATCTGGTATTCTGCACAAGTTAGGTTTTGTTAAGAAAGGGTGTGACATAATTAAGTAACAGTCCACCTAGAAGCATTTGCTGTGGACAATGGAGGGGCTGTACTCATCATACTCTTGCTTGCTGATCCACATATGTTTGAAGGTGGACAGCGAGGCCAGGATGGAACCACCACGCCAAACCGAGGACTTGCACTCAGGGGGGTTGATGATCTTGATCTTCATTGTGCTGGGAATCAGCAACGTGATTTCCTTCTGCATTCTTTCAGCAAAGCCAGGGTACATGGTGGTTCCACCAGACAGCACCATGCTGGTGTAGAGGTCTTTGTAGAACTCCTTGTCACAATTCATGATGGATTTGACAGTAGATTCGTGGATGCCACAGGAATCCATGCCCAGGAAGGAGGGCTGGAAGAGGGCCTCAGGGCAGCGGAACCGCTCGTTGCCAATGGTGATGACCTGCCCATCAGGCAGCTCGTAACTCTTCTCCAGGGAGGAGGAAGAAGCAGCAGTGGCCATCTCCTGCTCAAAGTCCAGGGTAATGTAGCAAAGCTTCTCCTTGATGTTACGCACAATCTCCCACTCGGCCATGGTGGTGAAGCTGTAGCCATGCTCAGTGAGGAGCTTCATGAGGTAGTCAGTCAGGTTACTGCCAGCCAGCTCCAGGTGCATGATGGCATAGGGAAGTGCATAGCCTTCACAGATGGGCACCGTATGGGTGATGCCATCACCAGAGTCCATGACAATGCCTGTGGTGCGGCCAGAGGCATACAGGGACAGAACGGACTGGATAGCCACGTACATGGCAGGGATGTTGAAGGTCTCAAACATGATCTGTGTCATGTTCTCACGGTTGGTCTTGGGGTTCAGGGGCGCCTCAGTCAACAGCACGGGGTGCTCCTCAGGTGCCACATGCAGCTCATTGTAGAAGGTGTGGTGCCAGATCTTCACCATGTCATCCCAGTTGGTGACAATGCCATGCTTGATGGGGTACCTGAGAGTCAGGATGCCCCTCTTGCTCTGGGCTTCACTGCCCACATAGTGATCAATGCCCATCATGACATGTGATCAATGCCCATCATGACATGCTGGTGCCAGGGGTGCCCCACGATGGACGGGAACATGGAACGGGGCATGTTTTCACCCGCAAAGCCTACCTTGCACATGCTAGACCCATTGTCCATCACGAAGGCAGTGATGTCATCAACCATGGAGACCTGTGAGCAAAGGGTGGCATGAGCCCTTGGGTAAGTCCCCTCCCACTTCCAGCCACCACCCCCTCAGTCCACCAGGGGGCACCGGCACATAGTGGGCCTGGAACAAAGGCAGCACTGGGGCCACACAATGGCCATAAAAGACAAGCATGGGTTGGAGGCTGTGCTGCACGGCAGGAAGCCAGGCCCTGCCGTGTGATGCGGGGCCTGGGCCACACTCTCATGGGGATGTGGGTGCCAAAATAGACTTTAAATGCAAAACTATTGTGAGAGACAAAGATGGACACTACATATTAGTGAAAAGTGTAATCTTTCAAGAATAAAGAACAATCATAATCATTTATGTACCTAACTAGGGTGCCTCCAAATATGTGAGGCAAACATTGGAAAACTAAGTGGAGGAATAGATGCCTCTACAATTACAGTGGAGAATTTTAATACGCCATTATCACCATTAGACAGAACATCTCAACAGAGAATCAGTAAAGAAAGAGTTTGAATAATATATTAGAGGATCTGGACCTAAAAGACATATGCAGAACATTACACCCAAATACAGCAGGATATACTTTCTTTTCAAGCACACATAGATTATTCTCCAAGATAGACAACATGATAGGGCCCAGAGAAAGACTCAATGAATTCAGAAAGACTGAAATCATACAAACCAATTTCTCTGACCACAGTGGAAAGAAGGTAGAAATCTGCAAGGACCAGAGAATCAGATTAGGCACAAAGATATGGATGGTAAGCAACACACTCTTGACCATGGGTCAAGGAAGAATTCTCAAAAGAAACAGTAACTTCCCTGACCAGTGATAATGACAACACAACATACCAAAACTTATAGGAAGCAGCAAAAGCTGTACTGAGAGGGAAATTCATAGCCATAAATTAATACATCCTGCATTAATCAGCCAAAGGGGTGCTGATGCAAAATACCAGAACCTGTTTGGTTTTCATAAAGGATATTTATTTGGGGTAGGATCCTATAGGTACCAGGCCATAAAGCATAAGTTACTTCCCTCACAAAAGTCTATTTGGAGCTAGATGGCTCACAACATCTGCAAAGGTTCAGCCTTCCTGGGTTCCTATGTTCCTGGGATTTGCTTTACTCTGGCTTCAAGGTTCCTTCCTTCCTGGGCCTGGCTTCTCTTTCCCCTGTGTGCTGAATTCTCAGAGCTCCAGTTTAAGTCTTCAGCATCAAACTCAAAAATCAAAATTCCAACATTAAAAGCCCACAACTCTATCCTTTGCCATGCCTTTTATCTGTGAATCTCCACCCACCAAGGGGTGGGGACTCAAAACCCTAATGATGAGGCCAAATTAAAGCCCTAATGATAACTCAATCAAGCCCAGGTAGAGATAAGATTACAAATATAATCCAATATATATATTTGGAATTCATAACCATTTCAAACTGCTACACATCCTAAAAGAAGAAAGAGCTAAAATTGAAGACCTAACTGCACACTTGGAGGAATTAGTGAAAAAAAACAAAAAGAAAAACAACAAAGTAACCCTAAGGGAAGAAGAAAGAAATAACAAAGATCAGAGCAGAACTAAATGAAATAAAAAATAAGAAAGCACTAGAAAAAATAAACAAAGAGCCAGTTCCTTGTGAAGATCAATAAAATTGACAAATCCTTAGCTGGCTAACAAAGGAAAAAAGAGAGAAGATGCAAATACACAAAATAAGAAATGAGAAAAGGGAAATCACCACTGACACTACAGAAATAAAGACTATCATTGGAAGATACTTTGAAAAACTATATGCCAACAAGAAGGAATATTTGGAGGAAATGGACAAATTCCTAGAAACACACAAGCAGCCTACATTGATGAAAGAAGAAATTGATGATCTCAACAAACCAATCACAAGTACAGAGATAGAATCAGTTATTAAAAAAATAAAACTCCCAAAAACATCAAGACCAAGTGGGATTTATTCCTGGTATGCAAGTCTGGTTCAACATAAGAAAATCAAACAACGTAATATACCACATTAACAAATTGAAGGGAAAAACCCACATGATCATCTCAATTGACACAGAAAAGACATTTGACAGAAAGTAGCATACTTTTTTGATAAAAACACTGCAAACATTAGGAATAGAAGGAAAATTCCTCAATATGATAAAAGGTATATATGAAAAACCAACAGCCATCATTGTATTGAATGGGGAAAGTTTGAAAGCTTTCCCTCTAAGATGGGGAACAAGACAAGGATGGCCACTGTCACCATTTTTATTCAATGTTGTACTAGAAGTCCTAGATAGGGCAATTAGACAAGAAAAAAAATAATGGGATCTAAATAGCGAGAGAGGAAGTTAAAGTCTCACTAATTGTGGATGACATGACCCTGTATATAGAAATTTCTGAAGTATCCACAAAAAAGCTACTTGAACTTATAAATAAATTCAGCAAAGTGGCAGGACACAAGATCAACATGCAAAACTCAGTAAAGTTTTTGTATACTTGTGCTGACAATCTGAGGAGGAAATTGGGGGAAAATTCCATTTACAACAGCAATAAAAAGACCAAAAATCTAGGAATTATTTTAACCAAAGAAGTACAGGACCAATATGCAGAAAACCAAAAAAACAATACTAAAAGAAATTTTAAAAAGACCTAAACAAATGAAAAGATATTCTGTGTTCATGGATTCAAAGAATAAATATTGTGAAGATGTCAGTCTTACCCAAACTGATTTATAGATCCAATGCAATACCAGTCAAAATCCCAACCTAAAAGGCAAGTAACAAATTCATTTGGAAGTGAAAGTGCACCTGAATAGCCAAAAGCATTCTAAAAATAAAGAGCAACATGGGAAGTATTTCACTGTCTGACCTTGAAACTTCTTACAAAGCTACAGTGGTCAAAACAGCATAGTACTGGCATAAAGAGAGACACATCAATCAATGGGACAGAATTGAGAATCCAGAAATAAAAGAGAGCTACATGTGTTGGAGAGGATGTAGAGACATAGGAACACTTACTCACTAAGGTGGAAATGCAGAATGATACAGCCCTTGTGGAGCACTGTTTGGCAGTTCCTAAAGAAGTTGACTATAGAGTTGCCATGTGACTCTGCAGTACCACTACTGGGTATATACCCAGAAGAACTGAGAGTAGTGACATGAACAGACATCTGCACACTGATATTCATAGTGGCATTATTTACAACTGCCAAAGTTGGAAACAGCCCAGTGTTCATCAGCAAATGAATGGATAAACTGTTGTATTCACACAATGGAATATTATGCAGCTGTAAGAAGTAATGAAGGTGTAAAGCATATGATAACATGGATGAACCTGGAAGACATTATGTTGAGTGAAGCAAGCCAGACAGAAAAGGACAAATACTGTATGATTACATTACTCTGAAATAAATATATTGTGTAACATATTGTATGGCTCAAAAAAATTTAAATATAAATAAAATCATATTACCTAGCTACAGTGGTAAAAACAGCAAGGTAGTGGCATAAAAATAGACATATAGACAAATGTAACCTGTTTTGGGGTGTAATATATTGTACTTGTGTATTAGGTTTAGTTTATCATATTATTCAAGCCTTCTGATTATTTATTGATCCTCTGCCCAGATGTTCTATCCAATATGAGAGTGGCATATTGTCTCCAACTTTATTGTGGAAGCATCTAGTTCTCCCTTCAGGTTTACCAGTGTTTGCCTCACATAATTTGGGGCATCCTGGTTAGGTGCACATATATTCACAATAGTTATTTCTTCCTGGTGAATTGCCCCTTTTATTAATATATAATGCCCTTCCTTGTCTCTAATGGTTTTGTTTGAAAGTCTATTTTGTCTTATATAAGTATAGCTATTCCAGATTTGTTTCTTCTTATTAACATTTAAACTTATGTATTAATATAATAAACTTAAGTATTAATATAAGCGCTTATTTAATTTTTGGCCATTTGAATAGAGCTCTTTTAAAGATTTCTAGTAATTTATATTTACCATCCGGAGGTATCACAATATACGTTGACATTGAACGAACAGACAGACAAACACAGAACAATTACAACACATTAACAGATATATATAATTTATTTACAGTTGACTCATAATTCTTACTTTCTTGGTATAGCTGCTTTTAAATCTTTTTTTATATAGCATATCATAGATTATACCCTTCAAGATTTCTTGTGGACTTCATGTTGCCTGTAATAAGCCAGGAGGGAATCTTTTACCTTCCTGCGCCACAGCAAAAGTGACCCTATCTATAAGGCGAGTATAGGTGTCCGGGTCCCAAAGCTGACACGTGGTAAGCCACGGATTAAAGGGGAGAAGAAGGTCCCAATATACTTGAAGCTGTTTGAAAGAGATCTTACACCGGTGAGTGTCTAGGAGACCGGTGAGGGCCCGAACTTGTGGGGCTTGCTTAGCAGATAGGATGTTACCCATTGCTAATGGCCTTTTGGAGCCGATAAGAAAAGGGGCCCTTACCTTGAGAGCGCGGCGATGGGAGCCGAGGTGCGCGGTGAGACGAGGGGTCGGAGCCGGTGGGGCTCTGACGGTGGTCGCAGGCCAAGAGAAGGCCCCGACGAGGGGAGGGCGGGACGACGAGCAGTGGAGCAAGGCAAAGGGGAGCAAGCGCGGAGGGGAGGAGGCAGAGGTGAAGGCAGGAGAGGAGGTGCTCAGGCACGCGCTCCTGAGAGTTTTATTGGTGCCTCTTAATCATAGCGGGTCGGTATAAGCCCCCGACATGGAAGGAGAAAGCCATCCAGCGATTCTCCCAGACCGCCGTGGATCATATGAGGTCACCAAGGTTCAGGAGCAGCAATGCAGAGCGAAAAGATAGGGGTGAGAAGAGAGGAGAGCGTAGGGCTATGGTAGGGTTACTTCAGACGTGGAAGCGCGTGCTCCCGAGAAATCCAAGGCTCCTCTTAATCATAGCGGGTCAGTATAAGCCCCCGACATGGAAGGAGAAAGCCATCCAGCGATTCTCCCAGACCACCGTGGATCATATGAGGTAGCCAAGGCTCAGGTAGCAGCAATGTTGCACGAGAGAAGTCCCAAGGTGAGAAGAGAGGAGGGCGTAGGGCTGTGGTAGGATTACTTCAGACGTGCAAGCGCGCGCTCCCGAGAAATCCAAGGCTCCTCTTAATCATAGCGGGTCGGTATAAGCCCCCAACATGGAAGGAGAAAGCCATCCAGCGATTCTCCCAGACCGCCGTGGATCATATGAGGTAGCCAAGGCTCAGGTAGCAGCAATGTTGCACGAGAGAAGCCCCACGGTGAGAAGAGAGGAGGGGGGCCGCCAGGTTATGGAGTGAGGCTGTGGTGGAGTTGCCTTGCCCCACGTTGGGCGCCAGCTGCGACGGTTTGCTCGGTCGGTAGAGGTGGGGTCTGGCTGCGGACGAGGGGTCGGTCCAGCTCTGGACGAGGGGTCGGTCCCGCTTGGGACGAGGGGTCGGTCCCACTTGGGACGAGGGGTCGGTCCGGCAGCAGACGAGGGATCGGTCTCACAAGGGGTTGCGCGGTTCGGCTGACGGGGTCGCCCGGAGAAGCAGGCGACGAAGGGGTCGCCCGGAGAAGCAGGCGACGAACTGGGGACAAGGGAGGCCAGGCCCTTGTCGGGGGCTCTCAGGACTGGAGGGCGCACGGCAGAAGAACTACCGCGGAGACAAGGTAAACACGCAAGTCCACTTTACTGAGGGAGAGGCAACAGTTTTATAGGGGCTGGGGAAGGCTGATTGGTCGAAGCCACGCCCTGTTCTGATTGGTTGCCGGCGAAAGGTCAGTGGGCGGTACTGGACGGGGGAGGGGTGGTGGTTAGGGATTGGCTGTCGCTGTTGCTGGGGGAAGGGGCAGGGTTTAGGGATTGGTGGCTGCTGTTGCTGGGGTGGAGGGCAGACTTGAGTTTCCCGCCCACGCCTGGCTGTTGCTGCTGTCGGGGGAAGGGAAAAGGGCGGGCTGGATTTTTCCGCCCACACCTGGCTGTTGCTGCTGTCGGGGGAGGGGAAAAGGGTGGGCTGGATTTTTCCGCCCACACCTGGCTGTTGCTGCTGTCGGGGGAGGGGAAAAGGGCAGACTGGAATTTTCTGCCCTGCGCCTGCGCAGGGAGAAGGAAGAAGAAGGGTGCCGCCCCACAAGGCATCGGGTGGCGCCATCTGGGAGGAGGGGCGGCCGCGGAAGCATGGCTGCCGAGAAGGGGAGACCCGAGGGCACTCTGCGCCCATGCCGAGCTTCCTTCAGGGGTGGCGGTGGGCCCGACCAACCACCCTATTATGGGGGCAGCAGAATTAGGCCTACCGCGGCCGCTCCCCCGCCAGGCCAGCAAACCACACTTCAGCCCGAGGGGTGACCGCAGTTTCTGTTTTGTTTTGTGTTTGTTACTGCTTGCATGGAACATGTTTTTCCAGATTTTCAATCTATTTGTATCCTTGGATCAAAGGTGAGTCTCTTGTACACAGTATATAGATGGCTCATATTTTCTTATCCATTCCACCAGTCTGTGACTTTTGATTGGGGATATAATCCATTAACACTCAATGTTATTACTGTGAAGGCCATTCTCACTTCACCCATTTTGACTTTTCTGTTTTGTCATATCTTATTCTCAGCACTCTTTTTACACTTTTAACTACTTTTACTGATATAATCTTCATTTCTAAACTCTCTTACAAGCCTTACTCTCCTTTTCATTACAGGCTGTAGCACTCCCTTTAGTATTTCCTTATAACCAATCTCTTGGTTACAAACTCTCTCAGTTTCTGTTTATTTGTGAGTATTCTAAACTGATCTTCATTTCTGAAAGGGAGTCTTACCAGTTATAACATTCTTGGCTGGCAGTTTTCTTCTTGCAGTATCTTAATTTTCATATCACTGCCTTCTTGTCTCCGTGGCTTCTGATGAGAAATTCACACTTAATCTTATTAGGTATCCCTCGTATGTGATTTCAGGGGAAAGCCTTGCTGCTCTCAAGTTTCTCTCTCTCCCTTTTTTCTTAGTTCCAAATTTTATTTGTGGTTTTGAATTTTTTTTTTGAAAATGAAAAATTCTTATTGACTTAAAAACTCATAGATCACACAAAACGTTATATTAAAAAAATAAGAGGTTCCCATCTACCTCACTCCCTACCACCCCCACTCCTCCCACATCAACAACATCCTTCATCAGTGTGGCACATTCATTGCACTTGATGAATCCATTTTGGATCACTGCTAAAATGGAGCACTCAAAACTGGAGATAAATGGAAAAGCTTGTTATTTAGCAGAGGAAGTAGAAATAGAAGAAAAAAATGTCAAAGAACTGCTGAGTCGTGGTCAAGTCTTACCCTGTTAGTTCATGTGAATTCCACCTAGTGTTTCCCAGGAACCAGGGAAGGGCAAGTTAATCAGAGGGGAGAGGATAGTATGGGCGAGTTGTTTTGTTTTCTTTTTCTTTTTATAGTATGCACTTTTTATTTTTTATATTTTTTATTATCTTTTAGAAATACATAGATTAAACAAAATGTTACATTAAAAAAATCAGGTTCCCATATACCTCATTCCTCACACCTCCCACTCCTCCCACATTAAAATCTTCTTTCATTAGTGTGGTACATTCATTGCATTTGATGAGTACAATTTGGAGCACTGCTACACAGAATCGATTATAGTTTACATTGTAGTTCACAGTTTCCCCCAGTCCATCCAGTGGGTTTTGGCAGGACCTATGATGTCTGGGATCTGTCCTTGTAATATCAGTCAGGACAATTCCAAGTCCCCAAAATGCCCCATATCACACCCCCTCTTCTGTCTCCCTGACCTCAGCAACTCCTGTAGGCATTGTCTTCACATCTCTCTTTGTCTTTGGTGTTTGACATTCTGATTAGTATGTGATTTATTTGGATAGGAGTGTGTTGTGCTTCTTGGGCACAGATATCTTTGTCTTTGAATAGGGTTGGGAAATTATCTACCATTAATTCTTTAAATATTCCTTCTGCCCTCTTTCCCTTCTCTTTTCCTTCTGGGATACCCAAGACACATATGTTTGCATGTCTTTAGGTGTCACTTAGTTCCCTGCAACCTGGTTCGATTTTTTCCATTCTTTCCTTTATCTGTTCTTTTGTATGTTTGCTTTCAATGGTCATGTCTTCCAGCTCACTGATCTTATATTTTTTTACTCAAATCTGCTGTTATATGCCTTCAATTTATTTTTTTATTTCATTTATTGTTCATTTCCATGAATCCTACTATTTTTCTATGTATGCTTTCAAGTTCTTCTTTGCCCTCACCCAGTGTCTTCTTAATATCCTTAATCTGTTTAACCATTTTTGCTCAATTTATTAAGGACATTCATTTGAACATTTATGATTAATTGTCCCACCTCCTTTACGTCATCTGGAGGCTTAGCTTGTTCCTTTGACTGGGCCATGTCTTCCTGACTTGGTATGGATTGGAATTTTTTATTGGTGTCTTGGCATCTGGTTTACTAGATGTATTTATTCTGGGCACAATTTCTCTCTTTAGTCTAGGGCTTTCTATTTGATTGCCTTTATGTTACAGCCCCTCTTTGGATCAATTTAATTTGGAACTTTGTAGTGGCTCATGTTTAGCATATGAAATTCTTCAGCTTATTTTTTTGTCTCTTTCTTGGCCTTTCTTCCTTGCTGGTTGTGCAAAGAAGATGCAGTTGTAGTTGGTACTGTAAGCTGTGGAAGCTGAAACTGCCTGTTTTGCCCAAGGAACTGATGAATCTTCAACCACCTTTCTCCTCTTCCAGGGGTAGGGATGATCCACAGCCATGTGCAGTAACCCAAGCCATGCAGGCCAAGATGATCTATAGTTTCCCAGAGAGATTGATGAAGCTTTATGGCTCTCCTCTCCTGCCTGGAGCAGGGATAGAGCCACAGATGTTGGCAGAAAACTAAGCCATTTGGGTAAAAAGTGACTGCATTGCCCAGTTAGAAAATGTATCACCATCCCCATCTTCCCCTGCCAGGAGTGGGAATGGACCCTCCAGAATGCCTAGTCTTATTTATGTGGAGCAAAATTGCCTGAAGTTTTCCTGAGAGACTGAGGCAGTACTGTTCCTTCTCCACTTTCAGGGTCAGGGATGGAGTCAAAGGCACACAGCAATCCACTATGTGTGGACCAAAAGTGGCTGCAAGCTGCCCAGAGAGGCTGAGGAAACACTGCCCTCTCCTATCCTATTGGGTGTTGGGGATGGAGCCACCAGTGTCCAACAGTCCTGTCTACAGGGGCCAAAAGTGCCTGCAGTTGCCCAGAGGGTGTGAGGAAGCACATCTCCATGCTTATCCTATGGGGAGGTTGAGATGGAGCTATGGGCATCCAACAATCTGGTTGTGCTGTCTGATAGTGTCTGCAGTTGCCCAGAGAGACCGGTGTAAGTCCCGTCAGCTTCATTCCTGCTGGAGTTCAGGCTGCAACCTAGTTCATGGCTGTAATCTGATCTGGCAGGAAAGAAGCCAGATCCCACTATCACTGTGATATTCAATCATCCCCATGTCCCCTCAAGCCAGCAGCAGTGTTAAAATGAAGGAAACTATTCTCTTTCTTAATTTGGACAGGTTCAAACTTTAGCTATTCCTAGGATTATACTTTATCCAACCGAATTTACTAATCAGTAGCTGAAGTTGGTGCTCAACTATATCTTCTTTCTCAGTTTTTGGGAAATGGAGCTTCTAACTCCAGTCATGGGATTGCTCCTGAGGTGGCTTGCACCACCAGCAGAGGGTGGACCCCAGCCCCCATGGTGTAGAGGGCTCTACTCATGAATTTTCACTGCAGATGGGCAGGCTCCTCCTTCTGTTCTTCCAAGGATGTTGCAGGATTCCCTTGTCATCTCCTGGACCCTCAAACAGGTGCTTTAATAGCTCTGGGTCATTATTGTCTACCCTGTAGGATAAGCTGACTGTAGGAGCTCCTTACTCTATTGCCATCTTGACCCTATCCTCACTTCTTAGATTTTCACCCAGAACTCCTACTCCTAGAAAGCACTACCTCCTACCAAAAAGGAACAGATCTGACAGCAGATTCTCCCACTGCCCAAAGAGAGGGATGGTGGTGTCCTGGAACATCAAAGGACAGTCACTGGTTCCTTCATAGGCAACACTTCAGTTGCCAGTTATAATTATCCAGGGTATGGGGGGCATCACAAAAGGCCAGATAAAGGCATGGCAAGATGGCATCCAAGTGAGTGCACCCTGCGATCTTTCCTGTAAAGAAACTGAGTGGGAACAGAATCTTGCCTAGATGAGCTGTTTTGGGAACCCACAAAGCAGGAGGTTGCTAGATATTGATCTAGTGAGAGTACAGCAAAAGGAGTGCTTTCTCAAGGTAAAATCATGGGTTTTTGGCACTTTTGCCCAAAACTGTGGGAAACCTAAATCATCCCCTAGGGCTGATAGCTGCAACATTCCCTGAACACTGCCAGTTGAACAGCAGCATTCTTGAGCCCCTTGTTCCCCAAACCTATGATCCCTAAACCCATGTTCCCTGAAATCCATGTGCTTTGTATCCCGTGTTCTGCAAACCTGCATTCCCCAAGCCCAAGGACCCTGAGCCCACGTTTACTGAACCAGGTGCTCCCCTAATCCCATCATTCCCATAGCTCTTCAGTCTCAGACAAACTCTGGAGTGGGAGGGTTCTGGTGGGAGGTGCAGAGGGGCCCAAGGAGTGCAGGTTCAATTTTCTCATCCCCCTTTTCTGATCTTGGAGGAGCATATCAGCTGGCTTGGGTTAGAGACTAGGAATAGAGAAGGGGTGAATTTGCCAAGACAGCCCGATTTATCTAAATGCCCTGGGGTAGGGAAAATAAGTCAGGGAGAATGTGGATTCAGGAAAACAACTAGTCCAGTGCAACACACCTAAGGAAGGGGGACAGTAGGATGTGTTGAGTAGATTTCCAGTATCATATTCAGGGTTCCTGACAAGGTGTGGGTGCTTGCTCTCAAAGAGACCAAAAGTCATTATTTTCTACGCTGAATTGGTATGCCAGGGTTCCATTTGAATCTCAAAGGGGTGCTCTCATATGGGATTCCTGCTACTCTGGGAGAGAGAGAAGTGAGGGAGAAAGGGGAAGCACAGATTCCTGAGCAGTTTATTCAATTGCAAAGAGGACTCCTTGCTTGAGGGCTTGTCTGTCTTTTTTGTTTGTTTTCTTGTCTTTCCTTGCACTTTATCCTCCCATCTTCCTTTTTTCTTCTTCTTCTTTTCTATTAGGTGCTACAGGCTTGTTTGCTGTACTTCCTGTCCTCAATTTCCACTTTTTTGTGTGTATGGATTTTGGCTACAAATGCTATCCCCTCTCCTTTTACATCTTTCTAACTTCCATCTTCTGTTGTTACCATTAAATTACACCTCTCTTTGTTTAGCCCCCAAATTTTCTGACTTTTTATTTCTAACACCTCTATTCTGTTTTCTATCTTTTATTCACGCTTTGTGTTATTGTTCTTTCTTTTATATTTCCCCTCCTGATCACACTGGCCTTTTAATTCATACTATATTCTTCTCCATATTCTGTTTCCCATTTCACTGTAGGTACTCCACTTTTTCATTCTTATAACTCTATGCAGATTACATGAGTTTAATATTCATTCTGCTACATCTTACGTGGTTCTTCTGCTAACATTTACTATCAGTAGTACAGTTTTACTTTATCCTTTCTTACCTCTCTTGCTTTCCCTGGCCCCAACCATTTTCCATCAAGGGAACTTAGACAACAGCAAGGAAATAGAGTAAGAACAAAGTGTCAAAGAGAAGAATAAACACACACAAAAACACAGCACCTACATAAAACATGAGACAAGACTGAGAAGCTGATCAGTTGAATAAACCCATCGAGATAAACTGATGACAAGACAGAAACAAAATTTACAAACCATACCAATAACCAGGAAGACATGGACCAATCCAATGAACAAACTAAAAACCGGGAAGAGGAGCAGAACATTGAGCAACTAATCAAAGCTCCCCAAACAAATATCATTGGCCAACTTAATGACATGAAGGAAGAGATTAAGGATACTAAGAAAACACTTGGAGAGAATACAGAAGAAATTGTAAATGTATGCAAAAAGATAATGGATATGATGGTAATGAATGGCACAATCCAAGAAATCAAATCTATGCTTTCAGCAAATAACAGCAGATTTGAAGAGGCAGAGATAACCTAAATGCCCTAAGTAAAATTTGGTGTATACATACAATGGATTACTTTTCAGTTATAAGAAGGAATACAGTACAAACACATGGGATAACATGGATGAATCTTGAGGACCTTATGTTGACTGAAGCAAGCCAGGCATTGAAGACAAATACTACATGACCTCTCTGATATGAAATAAGCAAGCAGCCCTAGCAGCCTAGTACTGGGATTTCCCATTGCCCCACCTCACCCCTTCCCCAGGATAACTTAGCCCAGCTGGGGCTGGCACCTTTCCAGCAAGAGATCCTAACCAGTCTCCATGGAGCCCATACTCTGAATGATCCCAGGCTTCATTTTCTTCCTCTCTCGGCAGCACGGACCTCTTTCCAATCTCCCCCAGCCTAAAACTCAGGAACATGATCCTGTGCTTACGCTATCTTTGAATCAAACATTGAGAAATTCGAACTACTTTCAAAAAAAATATGGGCATTTAATTCGCCCCCCCCCAATAACAAAAGTAACATCCCTTCAACACAAAACACCTGAGAAAATGCCAAAAGCACCAATGGGGGAAACGAGACTCTTAAGGATCCCACCATCTAGTGGTGAGCTAGCGGGAACTTCATGGGGGCGCTGGATGGGCGCTAGGGGAGGGTCACTCGCCCACTTTTCCACGCCTATGGGGGGGGGGGGTTCTCGCCCGACCTGTGTCCCGCCCAAAACCAAGTTGGGTCTGGAAACTTACCGCTGCCATGTTGCCAGGAACACAGGGAGGGTCCCAAGGTGTGGGTCCGGGAATGATTTCCACAGCCTGCCCACGTCACGGGCCAGACAGTACGTCCTTTGCTGTCCTCCTGGGTCCTGGGGGCGGCAAAGCCGAAAGAAGCGCAGTAAATGCTCCTGGCACTCTCAAAACACCTTGATCTTTTAAAGAGGCCGCTGCTGCGTGGACTGGGTGGGACTTGAGGGGCCAGGAACACCTGCAGGAACCACCAGCCAATGAGGTCCAGTCCCGCTCCAGGACTCAGCGCCCCTAAGAGGGCGTGGCCCTACCCTGATGGAGAGCACCTGGCATCCAATCACATGCAGTCAGTCTCATCAGTGACCATCCTTCTCACTGGACTCTGCCCCTGCACTTGGGGGATTGTTGCTGCCCCATTGGGGAATTATGCAGAGCTCCACCCCTGGAACTCAGCCCTCCCTCAGTTATCATGTGTAATTCTACCTACTATGACAATAACCACCAAATATTTGAACATATTTATATATCCTGTATACAGGGAATATAGGGGTGCGGGGAATAGGAGACCCTCATATTTTTTAATGTAACATTTTTTGTGATCTATGTATCTTTAAAAAAAAAAAGACAATTTTAAAAAAAGAAAGAAAACTGTAGTCCGGCTTTTGGGCAGGATCCTGCTGGCAGCATGGTGCATCCGAGGGGGCGGGTTGGGGTGAGTGACTGGATGCCAGGCAATGGACCTGTGGGGGCAGGGCTCCGGTGAGAGGACCAGAACACAGCGAAAGGCAGGCCTGGGGCCACCTCGATCCTTGGCCAGGTCGTTAATACCAGGAAGTGCTGTTCGCCGAGCTGGGTCGCTGGTGACTGGCTGGGCAGGGTGTTCCCTCCCACAGAGGGGGTGTCCCTACTGACGATACACCCGAGGTGGCCAGGGCCAGGCGGGAGTGGGTCGCTGGAAGCGTGGTTAGAGGGGAGTCTGGGCCAGAGTTAGCCCAAACCTCTTCCCGAGAGGGTCCATGATGCCTGCGCTCCTTCCTCCTTCCTCCCCAGAGTTCTTGGCAACAGATCCCAAGGATCAGGTTTGGGAATTCTAGCTCCTGGCCCTCATGGGATCAATAAGGAATACACTACTGTGATTAGTAATGGAAGAAATTATAGCATTGAGGTAGAGAAAGTGGCCACGGTAGCTGCTGAGGGTACGGAGAGGAAAGAAGAGATATGATATGGGGGCATTTTCAGGACTTGGAGTTGACTTGGGTGGTACTGCAGGGACGGATGCTGGACATTGTATGTCCTGCCATGGCCCACTGGGTGGACTGGGGGAGAGTGTAAACTACAGTGAAAACCACTATCCATGTGGTGCAGCAGTGCTCCAAAATGTATTCACCAAATGTAATGAATGTCCAAAATGTATTCACCAAATGTAATGAATGTCTTACGATGATGAAAGAGGTTGCTGATGTAGGAGGAGGGGGTGAGGGGGGTGGGGATATATGGAGACCTCATATTTTTTTAAAAATAAAGAGAAAAAAATAAGGAGTACATTTAGGGTTGTCCAAATAAACACAGTTCTAAAATTCAAAGGGCATTTCAAAACCCTAACAAAAAACATATAATCCCTTACACAATAAAAATGAATAATGCATTTTAATATATGGCTCTTTCTTGAAGTGTTCAACTGTTTTATGTAGACATTTAGGATAATAACTGGGTTCCAGTTAATTTCTCTTTCTACATAATCTGCCTCTGAAGGCAAATATATCTATTTATAATTATCTTAAGCAAAGTAAATTTTCTTTTGCATTCAGAATTATTGTGGCCTCACTTGGAACCAATGCTAAGAATCCTTTTTATAATCTCACTTATTTAAATGAGACAAAACACCACAATGTAATCTGTTCTTTTGCTTGCCTAAGAAAAGTGTGAAATGACAAATTCAACCTAGCAATACATCTAATTCCCCTTCCTTAAACTCTGGATATGCAGAAATGCTTACACAAACAAAAAGAATATAGCAAATACAAGCACACAGCTACAAATAAATATTTAAAGAAACCTAATACCATGAAAAATACTATAAAATGTATCAGAAGAATATAATTATAAGAATGAAAATCTATGGATCAAACAAGATATTTTTAAAAGAAAAATTTAAAATATCACTGGAAAAACAAAGTCCTAGAAAATTTAAAATTTGTTGGGCTAAAAGCAATAGATAGATGGACTGTCATGTCAGAATGGATACAGCTAATAAATAAAGGAAAATATCGGGTAAAGAAATCCTCTGAGAACACTGTGCAAAAAGCAAAAAGAAAGGGAGAATGAAAGAAAAGTTAAAAGACATGTATTTAAAAAGCCATAAATATAACTTCTAATCTAACAGGCTGTATATAAAACAGAGGGAATGGAGAGAGGTAAAAATAATATAAATCATAGGAGGGGGAAATAACACCCCAGGGGTAAAAAAACAGTTTTCATGTTTTCAGAAGTTTATCAAGGTTAAGCAGGATAATTCATAGACAAATCTATGCCCACCCATAGAATTCATCATCAGGTGTTGAGTCAAGTTGTTATCAGAGTGAGAATGATGCAGCTGAGGCTGGCAACAGATTGAGGTTCAAGACTCATGTGTGGCTGAGTATTTGCCAGGTGAGGCTGTGGCAACCACTCTGTGTTTTGAGGTTAATATGCAGCAAGGGCCAGGAGTTGGGCAGGAGACAGGAACATCATGTAGCCAGAGGAATGGAGCTGGTAAACCAAGTGTAATGGTTTGGGAGTGTCCAGGATTCACATTGTGGTTTGTTGGTTAAGACTGAAGAGAGACCAAGCAATAAAGGACAGTGAATTGAAGCAGTGGTGATGACATCTTCCAGTCAGCAGATGCTTTTCCTTGCTCAGAAGACCTAACTATGCCACGGGAAGGAGACAGTACATTAGAGCTCCTAGTCTCCTTTCCCTCTGACTCTGCTTTGCTTTCAGCAGCAAGTCAGGAAAATGACTCTCCGTGTTCCCCAGAAGCTTCCCAAGGACTGTGGGAACTGCTGGCCCTGGTACCAGAATTTCCTGGAGATGAGAACATCTCAAAGCCACTGGATCCCATGTATTATTCTCTCCATGGCTAGCATGGCTAGTCCCCTTTTCAGCTCCGGCTCTACCCTCAGGGCATGAGAGAGGGGCTTGAAGAGAGTCAACCATGGAGGCTGAGAACAAAGACAGCTGTACCCCGGGATGGAGGGAGCCCCCATGGCTACAGGTGGGGGCTGCTTCCTTCTGACAATGAGAGGCAGACTTAGAAAGAAATGTAATATACAGCTGTCACTGTCACCTATTAGTATTTTGTGTTTTCAAGTGCCGTTAGGTTAATTAACCTATTCTGAGTCCATTCTCTGCCCCAGATGCTGTTTCCAAGCATTTCCTCTGCCCACTCTCCTCTTCCTTTGAAGAGTTCAAAGCCACTATAATGAAGGTGCTGGTGGCCCATGTGGCTGACTGGGGCAGGGCTGGACCCAAGCCAGGCCCAAGGCCCATCCTGCCCTGCCCTTGCTGCTGTTGTGCATCTGCTCCTTCTTGCTCTTTAAATGTTCTTTCATCAGAATCTCTCATGGCTTCTCAGATGGTTCACTTCTTTCTGAGGGGTTAGAAGAATGGAAGGACCAGGATGTTCACTTTCCTCCACTGTCATATGATTAGAACCATAATCTGTGCCACTGGAACAGCATCTTCCCACAGTTATTTTTGATGGATTTTAGTTTATTTTGCACAAGGAAATATTAACATCACTAAGGAGTAAGACAGTATAGAAAGGGTTAAAATTAAAGAAAGGAGCTGCTGCCCTTCTGCCTCACTTCTAGTGCCACCTGGCCTCAACTGTTACCACCTGCCAGGGACCAGCAAATGTGAGGGGGGATTTTTCTGGTATTACACTAGCTTTCTTGTTCTTCCAATATTGTTCTCACCAAGTTTGTAGAATTCCTTGCCTGGGGGTTCCTCCTGACTGCCCAAGTACTGGGAAACATAAGTACCCTTGGTCAATGATTGGTTCCTTGTTGCCAGCCAGTGGGTTGGCTTGAACAATGGGAATTTATTTACTTTTAGTGAAGTAGGCTAGTAAGATAGGGAATCAACAGATGGATCTGGAACCTGGCAGAGAGTCCATGTGGACATCAATAACCTCCAAGATGGCTGCTAAAAGACCCTCCCCAAGATTCTGCCATTCAGAAAAAGACTTCCTCTACAAGCCAGGAGAAGCCCTAGGGGATATTCCCCAATTCTTTACCATTGGGGCCTCAGGGGAGTTTGATGGGTGAAATAAACAATCAAAATAGCAAGCAGCATAATTCCTCCCCTTCCATTAGCAAAGGTGTGGGATAATTAACAGTTCAAAAAACTGGCACAAGCCTGAGCTCACTCCTTCTCACCTCTGGACCCTGAATCTGGCTGTCTCTCCCTCACTTGGATCACTCTGCAAGTAAACCTGGGGATTTATAATCTATAATGGGAATTTGTAGTCTGTAAATCATCCTGATTTATAACATTTCAAACCCTTCCTCTCTACCTGTGACCACTGATCTGTTCTCTTCTCCTATTTCTCATCCCTCCCTACCTGAATAAATTACTGGCCAAACTCACCCGATAGCTCTTGAAATTCATTTCTGCAGGATAGTCAAGAACCTAGACAAAATCCAGTAACATTCGCTTTTTTCAAGGAGAATAGCAAAATCAAGTTGTCATCAGTCTGATGCTTTCTCCTAGAAACTGAGGCATTCTGGAACTAAAAGCCAGCAATCCTTGTTCCTTAGCTTTTCTGTCATATAGCAATGCACTTGGCAGCATCTCCTGGCTTCTCCATTCTATTTCAGGTTCTCCTGATTTTCACCTTTGGCTGCTACTTCTGGCTCTCTCTTTCTTTGTGACCTTTCCTATATGAACTTCAGTAATAGGATTAAGACCCATCCTGATTCAACTGGGCCCTGCCTTAACCGATATAACATCATCATGATAGATTACATTTAAGAACATGTTTTTCTGGTGTACCTAGTTCCAAACTACCACAGCCAGTTATCTTGCTCTTGTGCCACATTGTCCCCTGCCCTGTTCTGAAGCTCTGTCTCAGATGCTCATTGCCCATGGAACTTCAATTTGCTTCTTGATTCTGCAGAACTTTGGACATCTCACATCTCCTGCTTACCTCACACCTGACCTTACACACCTGTCTGTTCTGGGCTCATGGCTGTGTACTTGTTTTTCTCTTGGAGGGAGAAACTAGAATACATTCCTCTACTATGTTTGAGCCAGACATGATCAAATTAGCATTTAAACTGCATTTCTTTTACATGAGTGGGTTTTTATTTCCAGAAAAGAGAAGGCAGAGGAAAGTAAATAGCCATGAAATTTCTTTTGATTGGAGCATCCTGCACAACTGGTCCCTGGAGTTAGGTGTGATCACTCTGTGGACATGAAGGCTTGACAGGGAGGAGAGAAGGGCTGAAGGCCTGACCAGGCAGCTGTTGGTTTTTATGTGTGTCTGAGATCAGGGAACATATATATATATTTAAAACATTGTAGACTCAGGATAGAAAAGATCCTAGAATCTCAACTATTTCTAAATTTCTTTTCACCCAGAACTGTTAAAATCCATGGCAACTTGGGTTTACAAATGAAAGAAACTACAAAATCTGTTAGAGAGAAAGTTGAGAGGTCAAGGTAAGTTAGTCATACCTTATACTTAAGTTAGACTAGGTAAAACTTAAGGTGAAAATATTAAAAGATAAGGTAAAATGCTTAATGCAGGTGAGATGGAAAGGACAAAATGCAGATGGCATAGCCACATGAGGAAGTAGCCACAAAGGAAGGGCCTGGTGTCCTGAGCCACACATTTCTTATGGCTGTTGAGGATGGGGTTGGGTGCAAGGCATCTACTCTTTAGTTCCTAGGACCAGGACAACCATGAGGCCAGGAATTTTTCCTCATCACACCTATGACAAAGCAGAATTTGAAGTAATGTGTTCCCTTGAAGCAAAGACACAGCAGAAAAGCAGGGGAGGTTTCTGGAGTGACTGGGTCTTTCTCAGAGATGTTGAAGCCATGGGAGTCAGTGAGGATGGTTCCCATGACCAGGCACATTCTACATCCATGGTACAGCCTGTCACTCTGCTTTCAGGTCCTGATTAGGCCTGAAGGGTCTGTGTTCCTTCCTCCTGGCAGGAGGCTGTGCAGTTTCTTTATGTGCAGGAATCATGACCCAGCTTGTGTGAAGCCCTGGAGCACATCTCCAGAAGAGGGTCCAGGCCCCAGCAGTGGACCAGTAGCAGGGCAAGTGGGTGCCTACCTGGTGATTCAGGCCCACTGCAGCCTCGGAATTTCATCTTCTCCCCGATCTAATCTTGGCAGACCTGGGCCTGTGGTGACTCTACCAGCCTCAGAGTTGGGGAGTGAGGGCCTGAGGGGCAAATACCTAATCCTCAGACTGGGCAGGTTGGCCCATTCCTTCTGGATTTCCAGAAGTGTGCCCAGCTGCTTCAACGTAAAAAGAAAGAATTTTCATCTCAAGAACTCTCCCCAAATTAAGAGCAGTCAGGGGCACCCCATCTTCTGGCCTGTGTTTCTGAGTTGGGCTCATGCTTAATGTTCTTCTCTTCCCTGCAATCACCCTGAGCTACTGAAGCCTCTTTCTGGAACTTTCTTTGGACCAAATAAATTGCTCCCAGGGTTTCTAAGCAGCACAATGTCCTGATTTTACTTTCCCAGTTGTAGTTTGAAAGAGCGCTGGAGGGTCTTGCACATTCCAGGTGAAAGCCTTTTGTTGATGATGTAGGAAATAGAGCGGAGATTAACAATACTGCCAGGGCTGTGGGTCATGGCAGGAGACAGGAGGGACAGAGAGGAGAGGGGCGCCGAGGGCTGAGAGTGTCAGGGTGCTCTGCTGGGACACCTGGCCCCATCTTCTTCAATTTCCTGTTCCTTGAACATTTTATCTATTAGTCTAAGCTCAGAAGTATCTGGTATCCAGGATCCTTTGGTATTTGTGGCTTGTTTCTGCATTGTTAATATTTTCCATTTTTTTTGTCATTTCTTCTTTGAAACTTGGCTTACTGTTCTCAGAGGGGCCCAAATATGAAATATTGTGGTCTTCCTAGGAATCTTGTTCTCTGCGGGAAATCACACAAAGAAGAGGTGAATTCCCAAATAGGAATTTGATTACTCAGAAAGAATTATGGTCTCTTTGGAAATTGAACAAGTAAACCAATAGTTTATTTCATCCTTATAGATTAAGTCCAATTATTAGAGGTGGAATATAAAAACTAGATTTTTTTACAATTAATTTTCATTTTATTAAAATTATATTTACCTTTATAAATACTTGTTGCCATACTATCTCTTTCTTTTAATGGATTATATTAAATCTAACCTAACTTATACTCTTTTTTAAAATTGTCCATTTCTTTCTAAAAATTTTCTCTTTCATTTCACAATTTTACAATAAAGATCTTTCCAACAGCTAAAAAGAACCATTAAATATACACTGTGCTTAGATGATATGGTATGTGAATATATCCCCCCCCAAAACTGCTTGATAAACAAATATTTGTGGAAGATTACATCGTATAGCACCTATATACAGCAGAGGAAACAGAGAGATTGAGAGGGTAAATATTTCATTTTTGCTTGTTCTTTTCCTATCTTTATTAATATTCCTATTGAAATAATGAGTTTAATAATGACTCAAGTTTTGAATGCACAACTCTTTGAATATACCAAACACCATTCTTTGTACACTTTTGATACATTGGATGTTTTAAAAATATGTATCAATAAAATAGATTTGTTTTTAAAAATAGGGGAATTCCCAGAAAAATACATGAAATCTGCAACATGGGTAATAGTTATTAGTAATATTGTGATTTTGCTCTGATCTAGTTTGTAACAAATGGATCACAATAATGCAAGGTGTTGGTGGAGATGTGAAGTATGGGAAACATGTATGGTGTTATTCCTGTTTACTTTTTATGTTTCCAATTTTACTATATTTTTCAAGTCCATGTAATATATCCATCAATGAAAAATATATTAAGCAAAAGAGGGTGATGAGAGTCATAATGAAGGTTTAGGATTTGCCTCTTTCTCTAGTCACATCTTCAATTTGTTGCTCTTGAGATGGAGGCTGTGATCAAGGATGCCTGGAGATGAGGGCTATATGCTCTGTTGGAGTATTCAGTCATTGATTTTCTTTTTAAAGATTTAGTTTATTTATTTATCACCCCCCTTGCTGCTTGCTTGTTGTCTGCTTTCTGTGTCCATTCTCTGTGTGTTCTTCTGTGTCTGCTTGTCTCCCTTTTGTTGCATCAACTAGCTGTGCCAGTTCTTGGTGGGTGTGGGCTGTCAGCTCTCTGCAGGGGTGGGCCAGCTTGTCTTCACAAAGAGTCCCTGAGAAGCTAACCCAGGGCTTCCCATATGGAGTCCAATCAGTTGAGCCACATCCACTTCCCTCACCATTGATTTTTATGAACCATCCGCTTCACACCCCCTCCAGATAACTTGTGAGCCATTGAGGGAACTATATGTCCCATTCAGCCTAAGTGGCTAGGTCCTCTTGGGGTTGGGCATTGGTTTTAGCATGCCATACGAGAAATTTTGAATATGGGTGGAAGTTGGGACACAGTTTCTGGGTTTTGGGGTTTTTTTTTTTTCATCTTTGTTGTTCTCTTTCTTTGTAAGAATGTTTCATATATTTCAATACTTCCTAAAAAAAGTAAAATATGACATCACAGCAGTTATTTTTATATGTGTAACTACCTCAGAATTCCTCTATTTTCTAGAACAACTCAAAGGATATGGAGACAAATTTTCTTGAAATGAAGGCTGGAGTTCACTCTCAATCAAGTAAAGTTTCATAAAATAATTAAAGAAGACAAACTTTGAATAATTGAATAAAAATTGGGATTATTACAAATTAAGGATTCAAAAAGAAATATTTGGGGATTTCTTATCATTATTTTCCCACGTTGATGTAGTCAACATTATTTCTTAACTAAAAAAAGAAAAATCTGTCCAGGAATTTTTGTAAAAATCCTTTCCCTATGAAATAATATCATTTGGAGCCTCTTCTTTTTAAAGAATTTACTTTTAAGAAGATCTAACAACTTTCATTTCCTGATAGTATTGACTTTATATTTTGAGAAATTCTTTCACTCTTAGCTAATAGTTTATATAAAAATGATAATAGATATTGAACACTTATTTTAAAAGATGGCGTTTTACCCGATATTTGAAAACTGACTTTTCTGTTTTAAATACAACAAACAAGTACATGAGAGGATATCATCAAAATATTACTCCTATCTAGAGTCCGTATCTTCCATTTGGTGTATTTTCCCCAACATACTCTATTATCATTTTTGTAAATGTATTGTCCTTACAGAAGTTGTGAACTAACAAAACAATCATGCACTCAGTCACAGTTCCTTACAATAATTTTCTGTCATCACCCATGTTGTGGTGCATCATTTCTTATAGATAATGAGAAAATGTCATAGATTCTTACCACTAACCATGGTCCATAAAATACAAATGGCACACTTTTCCCACATTCCACCATTATCAACAAATGATGACTGTTGTGTGCATTTTGGGTGTGTCTGTGTTAACCATTGCTGTGTTTTACCTTTTCTCCATAATCATGAGTTTGACTATTGGTTTATTAATTTTCCTTGTATATTTGAACCACCACTACACCCCCACTACAACATAGAATTAGAACTTAGTTACTTTGTTCTAGGATTCATTTATTTTCTCTTTTATTCCTTTTGCATTTTTAGATTGCCTTTTCTCCAGAAGCTTTCTTTTCTAAAGAGTCCCTCCTCCATGCAACCACTCCAGGCTTCAAGTAATTTGTCAGCAGAATTATGTGGGGAAACCCTCACAGGGAACCATGCCATGCAGGAGGAAAAACAAGTGTCTGTTGCCTGTCTGTTGCTGAGCACCACCCTGTGGCCACATTTCTGTGGGCCAGCAGAGTCGAAGGTGAGTGTTACCCTATGTCTGACTCCCCTGCATGAAGCCATTTTGGAACCCAGATCCAAAGATGAATTTCATGTTCCTTGAAGAGATTATCCATTGCACTACATTTGGAAGTATCTCATATTGGGGAACAGTATTTAAGGTTGACAGATCATTGTGTTGTCAGTATTTTTTCATTTTTTGGTCATTTCTTACTAGAACCCTGAGTAACTGAATGCTAAGGGACCCTACTTTAAAATATTTTGGTCTTCCTAGTGACATTTGTTCTATGTCATAATTTATGCCAAATAAATGTGAAGAATTCCCAAATAGGAACTAGATTACCTGAAAGAAATATGGCCTTCCCTGAAATTGAATATCTAAAGCAATAATTTATTTCATTCTTAGAGATTAAGTCTGATAGGTAGAGGTGGAACATAAAAATTAGAATTTTGTTAAAATTAATTTCCATTATATTAGAATTATTATTTAACTTTATAAATGTTTGTTGCCATGCTATCTCATTCATATGTTTAATGTCTTTTTAAAAGATAAATAGAACACAAAAAACATTATGTTAAAAAGCATAAGAGGTTCTCATATACCTCACCCCCCAACACTGCTCCTCCCACATCAACACCCCCTTTCAACAGTTAGGTACATTCATTGCATTTGGTGAATACACTCTGGACCACTGCCACACCTCATGGACCATCAGTTTACATTGTAGTTCACACTCTCCCCTACTACATCCAATGATTTATGGAAGGATATACAAAGTCCTGTATCTATCCCTGCAATATCATTCAGCTAATATTCCACTGGATTACTACTCTAAGGATCTGTGACCTGAACCTGAGATCTTGCACTTTCAATTGCTGAAACTCCTCCACTAAGCCAAACCCTCCTTCAGGATCATACTGCTCCTCAAATACAGTCCCCTTCCAGAAGCAGGATCAACTCTGCCACTGAATAAACTGATTAGGAACTGCCCTTCTCCCTTTCTCACTTCCCTCTCTCTCAGGGCAGCTGGAAGCCTGTGTGAGAGCTCCCCTCCCAAATTCAAATGGGACCCTGGTGAACCAAATCACCATAGAAAATAATGACTCTCAGTCTGTTTGAGAGAGCACCCACACCTTGCTGGGAACTCCGTATATGCCCTTGGTAGCCTACCAAGCACTTTTCACTGTTCCGCTCCCTGAGGTTTGTTGCACAGGATTAGCTAATTGCCTTGTTCCTCCTCCCAGATGTAACCCATAGAGGTTACGTGCATCATGCTGCCTCCGCAGATTCACCTCTCCCCTCTTCCTAGTTTCTCCTCTAGCCTGATGTTATCCTCCCCAAACCTCAAAACAGAGTAGCCATACAATTGAACTGCACTTGTGAAACCCCTCTCCACCCTTCACCAGAACCTTCTCACTCTCGAAGTTTTTCTCCTCCAGCTGTGTGACTGGTGAGATTTGGGAAAGCTGAACCTTCTTGACCTGGGGGAAGGACAGAAACCCATTGTTTTACCTTGAGCTATCACTCTTCTTGTCATGCTCTCTGGATGGATGTCCAGCAGCCTCCTATTTTGTGGGTTCCCAAAACAGCTCACTCAGGCAGGATTTTGTTCCCATTCAGAAAATTTTTTTAAAAAGATTTATTTATTTATTTCTCTCCCCTTCCCCCCCACCCTAGTTGTCTGTTCTGTGTGTCTATTTGCTGTATCTTCTGTGTCCACTTCTGTTGTTGTCAGCAGCATGGGAATCTGTGTTTCTTTTTGTTGAGTCATCTTGTGTCAGCTCTCCGTGTGCTGTGCCATTCCTGGGCAGACTGCACTTTCTTTCACACTGGATGGCTCTCCTTAGGGGGTACACTCCTTGCCTGTGGGGCTCCCCTACATGGGGACAACCCTGCATAGCACCGCACTCCTTGCGGGCATCAGCACTGCACATGGGCCAGCTCCACATAGGTCAAGGAGGCCTGGGGTTTGAACCACAGACCTCCCATATGGTAGACGGATGCCCTAACCACTGGGCCAAGTCTGCTGCCTCATTCAGCCAATTTTATAGTAGCAATGATATGGGTGCTCTTACTCTGATGCCATCTTGTCACACCTCAATCTCTTTCTTATAATGAATTATATTAATTCAAGCCTAATGTACAGCCTCTTTTAAAATTTACCATTTCATTCAATCTATTTGTGCTTTTATTTTACAATTTTACAATAAAGACCTTTTCAACAGCTAAAGCAAATGCCACTGAATATACACTTTGTCTAGATGACACATTATGTAAATATATCTCAAAAAAAAACCAGATAAAGTAATATCTGTGGAATATTAGCTAGAAAAGAACCTATGTACTACAGAGGAAACAGAGAGATGGAGAAAGGAATAATTTCCTTGTTGATGTGTTTGTCTTTTTCCAATCTTTATTGTTATTACCATGGAAATAATGAAAAATTTTAACAATGATTAAAGTGATCAATGCCCAACTCTTTTAATACATCAAACACCATTAATTGTACACTTTGGATAGGTTGAATTTTTAAAAAATATGTATCAAAATAGATTTGTTTTAAAAAATAGGAGGGATGCCAGGAAAATACAAAAAATATGAGACATGGGTTACAGTTATTAGTAATATTTCAATGATGCTCTAACCTAGTTTAAAACAAGTGGATCACGACAATGCCAGGTGTTGGTGATGAGATGTAAGGGACCTTTGTATAGTGTTATACCTGTTTATCTTTTAAGTTTACAATATTTTACTCTACATTTCAATTTTATGTATGTCCATGTGTGAGAGATATCCTTCAATAAATATTTTAATGGAAAGTGGGTGGGGAGAGTCATACATGAAAATTTTTGATTTACCTATTGCTCTAGTTAGATCATCATTTCATTGCTCTTGAAAGTGGATGCTGTGATCATGGGTGGCTAGAGATGGAGAGTTGTGTGAGAAGAGAATTGATTATCTTTCACATAAAGTTGATGTGGAATCAGGGAAATGGAAACTAAAAAACTGAAAGCTCAAAATAGCCTCATGGTTTATTATCCCAGTCAAATTAAAAACTAACTCAAACTGGCTCTGTGGTTATTGTGGTTATAAAGATGTGGGGTAGTCTCTAATGTATGCCTAAGATTAGCTCCAACTCCTGACATAGGTAAAGGTCAGGGTCACCAAAATATGGAAATTAAGCCATTTGTAAGTTAGTTATACCTCTCACATAAGCTGTAGCCACTGACATACCCAGCAAATTGAGAAACAGGGGAGTTGACTGTTTGCTAAGTTTAGGGAATAAATTTTGCTGTATTCTGTCTTTCAGGGTACCAGTCAGCCATCATATTTGGCTTCATGCCCATTATTGCAAAATCATAAATAATTCTTTTCCCCCACACAACTGGATGAGCATTTATTCTTTTTCAGGTACAGCTTTCTGTCTAACAACTTTGGGGGCTCTGGGATTTGAAGGTTCAGAGGGGTGTGCTGGGTTGGATGAGTGGAAGGTGCACACCTCTAATTGAGCAGTCTTGTACTCTGCCACTTGGAGGCAACCTCTAACAGGTGGAAATCCCCAAGACAAGATTCTTAAATCTGCTGGTTGTGGATGAGAAAAGAGGAAGGGAAAATCCTTTATCTCATTGACCAGTCAACTCTGTGCATTGACCAAGTTAAGAAAAAGGAGTATTAAGTGTAGTCTTGGTGGTCAGGAGATTCTGATTAATCTGAGGTTGGTTGTATATGAGATGTGCAACATACTGTGTGAAGCAAGTGAGTGTCCAGATTGCCAGAGACAGAAGAAGTGAAGGGATCTGAGAGAAAGAAACCCAGACAAGACTCAGAATGGGGAATATGGACTGTTGACTGGCCAGGAAAGAGAAAAGGGTGTATCTGTAAGGCCCCCTGGGGACATTTTTCCAGATGGCCCATTAGAGAGGATGTTGAAATATTGGATAGATAATGATCAGACCAAGTAAAGGACAAAAAGGAAATGGCTGCCCGATGTATTTTTGCCAAGATACCGGACAGATGAAGATTGATTCTGTGTTGACCTTGCTTTCATAATTCATTTTGTGTTTGTCTGTTCAGTGTATATTTTGATAGATCTGAATGATAATATTAAATTGAGAAATGAAAATTCTTAAAAGAGTTCTACTAAAATTTGGTAAGTTTAATAGAATGTGTTCTGTGAAGGTGAAATTTGTCTTGAGATGAAATGACTACAATCTGTGGGTATGAATAATAACATGATATTGTAAGAAGTTTGCTTGGAGAGTTTTCAAAATCATTTTGGTAACTTTTGTATGTAGGGTGTATATAATGTGTTTTTATTATTAAGGAAAAAGAAAACAATTTTGTCCTAAGATAACTCATTATTAAGAAAGAGTAAAATGTGGGACAAAATCTGAATGAATGCAGAAAGTGCAGAGAGTGTGTGAAAAAGGAATTTTTGTGGATAAAGTTTAGTAAGATTTGATGGGTCTATTAAGAGATAAAAGGTTCAGTATCAAATAGTATACTGATTCAAATTTAAAATTTTGTTCTTTCTCAAAATTTCTTAAATCATCTATCTGTTTAGTAAAACATTATAAAAAGTTTTTCTCATGAATAATCAGTAAAGAAGAAAGTTTGTTTTTTTCAAAATAACTCCATGTACTTTAACCTTATCATTTCCTTGGTTGTTTAAGAGAAACAAGTCTTATCACTTTTAAAAGAACATAATGTTCAAACCTGACAACTTTTAATGTTTTGCTTTCTCAAAGTCAAATCCAGAAAAGTATCTTTTTTAAATTATTGCAAAAATATTGTTCCTTCACCTGAAAAATGTAAAATGATAAAATATTTGAGTTCACTTAATATGTTATAAATTGAATAGAAAGTATTTAAAAGGGTTATTAAATTAAGGGGGATTCTTACACTATTTGTTAATTGAAAGTTGTATGAGTAAAACGTTCATATGAATACTTAAAGAGTGCATACAATTCCTGAAAATTTAATAATCCTTTGCCATAATATTAGATAAAAGTATAATGTTATTAATCATAGTTTCAATTATTTAAAAAATATTGTATCACAGAAACAACCTCTTATAAATTAAAGTAACACCTCTGTGGCATGCAGCAGTTCCAAATATTGCTAGTTTGTTGCAAAAAAATTAATATCCAATTGCATCACTATCACTTTGTTTTAAAACATGATAAGGCTTTCTTTAGTATCTCCTGAAGCAAATCAAGCCAGTTTGCATTCCCCTACCTGTAGAAAAGCCAACAATGGAAATTTGCAGTGCTTCCCCCAAACCGTCTGAATAACCAACCATCTGCCCTGGCATAGTGGCAAAGAATCTGGCTTCAATTGAAGGGACCTGTGGCTATAACCTTATTGATGATATTATGTTAAATGGTAATCACTTTTTCAGAATTAAATAAAACATCAGATTCAATGGTCTCTTATTTTAAGGGCCTGGAATGGGCAAAAAATTGGGATAAGCTGCAAAGTTCCTGCTATTCTATCAAAATGTTAAATGTCATTTGTTTTGGTAAGGCAAAAGCTATACTTTCTGCTTTAAGTGATAAAGTACAATGTTTTCTCATGTTAATGGAGTTTGTAAGATTGTTGGGATACTGAAGACCCTTTATCCATCATGTCTTCAATTTGTTGCTTTTGAAATGGAGGCTAGAATCAAGGTTGCCTAGGGATGGAGAGCTGTATGCTCTGCTGGAATATTCAGACTGGATTTTTATGAACTATTCACATCACAAAACCTCCAGATATGTTATGACTAGTCAAGTATGTCCAAATCTCCTATTCAGCATCAAGTGGTTTAGTCTTCTTGGGTTTGGGCAGGGGCTTTACCATGCCATAGGAGAAATTTTGAGGATGGGCAGTAGTTGGGACACAGTGGTTTTGTGCTTTTTTGTGTGTGTCTCTGTTGTCAACTTTCTTTGTAAAAATGTTTCATTTTGTTTCAATACCTTCTAAAAAGTATAATATAACATCACAGCAGTTATTTATATATGGGTAACTAAATCAGAATTCCTCTATTTTCTGGAACAACTCAAAGAATATGGAGAAAAATCAGAAGTCCTTTCCTTGAAATGAAAGATGGAATTTGCTCTCAGTTGAGTGTAGTTCCATAAAATAATCCAAAAAGATCGACTTTGAATTATTAAACCAGAAGTGAGATTATTAAAAAATTAAGGAATCATAGAGAAACATTTGGGGATTTCTTATCATTATTCTCCCACATTATTGTAGTTGACATTGATTCATTACCCAAAAAAAAAAAATTGTCTAGAAATTTTTGTGAAAATGCATTCCCTATGAAATAATAGCATTTGGAGCCTCTGGTTTTTAAAGAATTTACTTATAAAAAGAGCTAACAACTTTTATTTCCTCATAGCATTTACATTATATTTTGAGAAAGGGTTTCAATCTTAGCTGTTAATGAATATGAAAATGATAATAGATAGTTAACTCTTATTTAAAGAAAGTATTTTGCTAGATATTTGAAAACTGACTTTTCTGTTTTAAATACACCAAATATGTGCATGAGAGAAAATCATCAAAATCTTTCTCATAATTAGATTCCATACATTTCATTTGGTGTATTTTCCACCAATACACCCCATTATAATTTTTGTAAATATATTTTCTATACAGGAGTTGAGAACTAACAAAACAATCATGTGCTAAATCATACTTTCCTTACAACAATCCTCCATCATCACCCATACTGTGGCATATCATTTCTTAGAGATGAGAACATATCAGACACTTACCACTAACCATGTTCCAATACATATGCTTGAGATACTTTACTTACACTCCCCCATTAACAACAAATTATTGTTGCATGTATTTTGGGTTTATCTGTTTTGACCACTGCTGTGTTTTACTTTTTCTCTGTAATCATAATTTGATTAGTTGTTTTTCCATATTCCTTGTATATTTGAGACACCACCACATCCCCACTACCAAGGAGAACGAAACTTTAGTTACTTTATTCTACGATGCTCTTATTTTCGCACTCTTTCTTTCTGCATATTCTGCATTGCCTTTTCTCTGGGAGCTTTCTTTTCAAGAGTCCCTCCTGCATGCCACCACTTAGGGCTCCAAGTAATTTGTCAGCAGAATTGTACAGACTTCACCCACCAGGAACCTGTCATGGAGGAGGGGAAAGCAGATGTTCCATGCAGTTGCTGATCACCATCCAGGTAATGTGAGGGTGAGGTTCATCGTATAATACCAGGGTCCACTGTGGGGAACCATTTTGGAACCCAGAGCCCAAAGGTCTATTTCATGTTCCTTAAACAGATTACCCTTTGTTCTAAGCTTGGAAATTATCTGGTATTGGGGGGCCTTTGTTAAGGTTGGCTCATCATTGCGTTGTCATTATTTTCTCATTTTTTGGTCATTTTCTCCTAGAACCATAGCTTGCTGAACTGTAAGGGGCCCTATTTTATAATATTGTGGTCTTTCTAGCGATCTTGTTCTCTGTGGTAATTTATGACAATTAAATGTGAAGAATTCCAGATAGAAACTTGATTACCCCAAAGAATTATGGCCTCCATTGAAACTGAGTAAGTAAACCAATAATTTGTATTATCCTTAGAGATCATTATGTCCAATGGTTAGCGATGGAATATAAAAATTAGAATTTTGCTAAAATTAGTTTCTATTATACCAGAATTATTATTAACCTTTGCAATGTTTGTTGCCATAATATCTTTTTCTTCTAATGGATTATATTAAATTGAGTCTCTTTTTAAAATTTCTGATTCTTTCAATGTTTTTCCACTCATTTCACAATTTTACAATAAAGATTTTTTCAACAGCTAAAAAATTCCCATTCAAAATCCACTTTGCCTAATAATACAGTATGTGAATATATCTCAATAAAACTGCTCGATATACATATTAATATTTATGGAAGTTTAGATAGAATAACACCTATGTACAGCAAAGAAACAGAGAGACTGAGAGGGGAATAATTTTCTTGTTGATTTGTTTTTCCGTTTTATTCCTATAATTATTATTATTCATTTGAAAATAATGAAAAAGCTATGATGATTGAAGTCATCAATGCATAACTCTTCAAATATATCAGACACCATTCATTTTACACTTTGGATAGATTCAATGTTTTTTCTAAATATAATATTAAAAGACATTTGTGTTTTAAAAAAATAGGGTGTTGCCTGGAAAAATACATGAAATATGAAACATGGACTACAGTTATTGCAATGACACTCTAGCCTGGTTTGTAAAAAATGGATCTAAACAATGCAATGTGTTGGTGCAGAGGAGAAGTATGGGACACATGTATGGTGTTATGCCTGTTTATTTTCTAAGTTTACAATTTTTACTATACACTTCAAGTTTAGCCATAACCATGTGTAGCAGTATGATATGGTTATGAATTCCAAAAATAGATATTGGGTTATGTTTGTAATCTGATATGTACCTAAGGGGTGGGGAAGTGCTTTTGCAATTACCAAAGTGCTGGAATGGTTTTATAAATAGATAAGGGGTATTTTTTGTAGAAATTGTGGGTTGCTTAATGGAAAAGGCCTAGAATGCTTTGAAGAGACTGTTGATAGCAATATGGATGCTAAAGAGACTTTTTTTTGATGACTTAGAAGTAGATGATGAAACTATTATTGGAAACTGGAGGAAAGGTGATCTGTGTTTTAAAGTTGTAGAGAACGTAGTAAGATTAACTCCTGGTGTTTTTTTTTTTTTTTAAGATTTATTTATTTATTTATTTATTTATTTATTTATTTATTTCCCCTCCCCTCCCCTGGTTGTCTGTTTTCTGTGTCTTCTTGCTGCGTCTTGTATCTTTGACCGCTTCTGTTGTCGTCAGCGGCACGGGAAGTGTGGGCGGCGCCATTCCTCGGCAGGCTGCTCCCTCCCTCGCGCTGGGCGGCTCTCCTTATGGGTGCACTCCTTGCGCGTGGGGCTCCCCTATGCGGGGGACACCCCTGTGTGGCACGGCACTCCTTGCGCACATCAGCACTGTGCATGGGCCAGCTCCACACGGGTCAAGGAGGCCCGGGGTTTGAACCGCGGACCCCCCATGTGGTAGACGGATGCCCTAGCCACTGGGCCAAAGTCCGTTTCCCAACTCCTGGTGTTTTATGGCAGGCAAATTTGAAAATGGCAAGCATGGGCATTTAGCTGAAGAAATTTCCAAAGTAAACCTGAAGAATGCAGCTTGGCTTCTGCTTGCAGTTTATAGCAAAATGCTAGAAGAGAGATATACTGAGGACTGAACTGCTGGGCACAACAAAAAATGGAAACTGATTCTGGAAATTCCAAGCCTCTCAAAATCAAGCTCCCAGATGAAAGTGCCCCATTTGATGACTTAACTAAACTTGGAACTGGTAAGTCAAGATTGAAGATACAGTTATGTTGGAAAGACTTGTGGAAAGTCTTACTGTCTGATGGCTTGGACCCCTGCTTCCTGCATGCTAAACCAATTGACTTTTTGAGAGACGTGTATGAACAAAACCACTGTCAGCCTGGAGTAAAAGGGACATTGAATGGAGAGACTGAAGGAGAAACAGCTCTATGAAGAAAACCATGGAAGCTGAGATCTGGAATTAAGACTCCATTTTGGGCCAAGAGAAGAACTCCACTCATGTGTACAGAGAGAGTGAGTTTTCCCCAGCAGTTGAAGAGAGTGGATGTTTCTGTCCCATGTTCCAAGAGAGTTTTGCTACCACAGAGTACAGAGAAGGTGGCGCACATTCCGCATGGATTAGGACAGTTAAGGTCAATATCTCACAGGTCTAAGAGTGGTGAACATGTCCCCCCAAATATTAAGGAAGGCTAGAGGGTCACTTATTGCTCTGATAGGGTTGAGTCTGTATGCCAAAGGTTAGGGGAAATGTTATCTTCACATCACTGTAAAAAGGGGGAGGGGCTAAACTCTAATTCAAAGATTGGATGAGGTGTGGCAATCACCCCAACACTCTTGGAGAGAGAGTTCTGGACCTTTGTTAACATCCAAATGCTTGATGAGACTGAAACCAAGACAATGGCCATTAGGCAAGCATGTGGAAAGTGTGGTTTCCCATAAGGCACTGAGGAGAAGAAATCATCATTTTAAGAATGACTCTCAGATTGAAATCAAATGGAAGATGCCCTGCAGGTTTACTTAACTGTAGAGGACCCATGACTCATGTTTCCCTCCCAATTTCTCCTTATTGTAATGAAAATGTTTGTCCTATATCTGTCCATTTGTGTATTGGAAACAAATAAATAGTTTGCTAAATTACAGAGGTCTATAGCAGACAGAACTTTGCCCAAGACAAACTGTATTTCTTCAAATTGATTTTGATATGATTTAGTACTTGCACTGTTACTGATTTAAGTTTTTTTTCAAATATTGTGATGTCTTTTTGGAATTCAGACAGTGGAGTTTAGCAGTTTGTTATGGTTATGAATTCCATGAATAGATACTGGATTATGTTTTTTATCTGATCTATGCCTATGCATGATTGAGTTATGATTATGGCAGTGAATCCCCACCCCTTGGTGGGGGGGGGGACTCACAGATAAAAGGCATGGCAAAAAGCAGAGTTGAGGGTTTCTGATGTTAGAGTTTTGATGTTGGAGTTTGACACTGAAGACTTAAGCTGGAGGTCTGGGATGTAAGCTCACAGAGTAAAGAGAAGCAAGCCCCAGGAAGAAAGGAACCTTGAACCCAGAGAGAAGCAAGAACCTGGAATGGAGGATCCCAGGAACCTGAGCCATCATAGCTGTTGACAACCATCTTGTTCCAATATGTGAAAATAGACTTTGGTGAGGGAAGTAACTTAGGCTTTATGGCCTGGTAATTGTAAGCTCCTAACCCAAATTTATAAAAACCCTTTATAAAAACCAATCTTCCATGGCCCATTGGGTGGATAGGGGAAGAGTGTGGACTACAATGTGGACCACTGTCCATGTGGTGCTGTGGTACTCCAGAATGTATTCACCAGGTGCAGTGGATGTGCCATGATGATGGAAGAGGTTGTTGATGTGGGAGGAGTGGGGTGGGTAGGGTGGGGGGTATATGGGGACCTCCTATATTTTAATGTAACATTTAAAAGAAAATAAGGAAAAAAAACAACACATTTATGGTACTTTGCATCAGCATTCTTTTGGCTGACTAATATAATATGTATCAAAGGTATGCTTCAATAAAAAATATATTAAGAGAAAGGGGGTGGTGAGAGTCATATATAAAGGTTTTGGATTTACCTATTCTTTAGGAAGGTCTTCAATTTGTTGCTCCTGAAAGATGGAGGTTGTGATCACAGGTGCCTAGAGATGGAGGGATGTATGTCCTGCCTGGGCGATTAAGTCCTTGATATTTCTGAACCATATGCATCACACCCCTGCACAGATATATTGGGAATAATCCCATGGGTCTATGTCTCCCATTCACCCGACAAGTGTCTTTGCCCTCTTGGGATATGGCAGGGGTTTACACATGCCGAGGAGAAATGATGAGAGTGGGTGGCAGTTAGGACAGTGTTTCACTGTTTGTGTCTCTGTTTTCCACTTTCTTTGTAAGAATGTTATATTTAATATAGAAACATTTTTAATAAGTAGAATATGACATCCCAGCAGTTATTTATATATGGGTATCTCCCTCAGAATTCCTCTGTTTTCTAGAACAATTCACAGAATATGGATAAAAACCAAAATAGATTTCCTTGAACAAAAGCTGGGGCTTGCTCTCAATTGGTAAACTTTCTTAAAATATTTTTAAAAAATCAACTTTGAAGTATCAAATCAGAAGTGAGATTATTAAAAAGTTAAGGATTCTAGAAAAACACTTGGGGATTGCTTATCTTTATCCTCCCATGTTAGTGAAGATAACATTATTTCATTAACTAAAACAATGTAAAACTTGTCAATAAATTTTTATAAAAATGATGATTTCCCTGTGGAATAATATCATTGGAGACAATTGTTTTTATTTTTATTTTTTTCTTTATTTTCTTTTAAATGTTACATTAAAAAAATATGAGGTCCTCATATACCCCCCACCCCACCCATGCCACTCCTCTCATATCAACAAACTCTTCCATCATTGTGGCCCATCCACTGCACCTGGTGAATATATTCTGGAGAACCACTGCAGCACATGGACAGTGGTCCACATTGTAGTTCACACTCTCCCCCAGTCCATCCAGTGGGCCATGACAGGACACACAATGTCCAGTATCCATCTGTGCAGCACCACCTAGGACAACTCCAAATCCTAAAAATGACCCCACACCATATCTCTTCTTCCCTCTCCTGACCATCAGCAGCCACCATGGCCACCCTCTCCACATCACTGCTATAATTTCCTCCCTTACTAATCACAATAGTTCCCCAGCAGAACACCAGTAAGTCCACTCTAATCCATTCTCTATTCCTCCATCTTGTGGACCTGGGATGGCTATGTCCAGTCCCCCTCTACATCAAGAGGGGGTTTAGATTCCACATGGATAATGGATGCAATTCCCCTGCTTGCAGCTGTAGGCACTCTTGGCTCCCTGGTGTGGTGGTTGATCCTCTTCACCTTTCTGTCAGTTGGCTAGGGTAAGTCCAACAAACCAGAGGGTAGGAGCTGCAAGTCTGCTGAGGCCCAGGACCTGGCTGTCACATGGACAGTTCAGAGATTCAGGTCTCCTGAGTATACACCAACCTAAATGCCCACCACAGGTCTGGTAAAAGTGACAGAAGAGGCATGTGTAGAAAGGTTATATCTGAGTCCAACTCCATCACACTCAGGAACACAAACTCCAAAGTAGGGCCAACTGACATGGCCCTGAACTCCAGAGCCATCTGCCTTGACCATAGAAACTGTGGGTCACTTCAACCCTCAGGAGAACCAGCACCTGGGTTTCCATCTACCTTGCCTGTCTCTGGTACCCTGCTGAGGCATGTGTAAGCATCACCCGCTGATGATCTCCTGACTCTTTTTTGGAGACTCTTAGCCATATGAACTCACTTGTCCTTTTTATCCAAAGTCAAAAAGCAGTTTTTAACACCTGATATTACATGTAGGCTGAGATATTCTGCCGATCTGAGTTGACCTCTTTGTTCATCATCTTTTTGTAGTTACATCATCAACTGGTGCTTGGTAGTAATCCCTTGGTGCCAGGGAGGCTCATCCCGGGGAGTCATGTCCCATGCTGGGGGGAAGGCAATGTATCTACATGCTGAGTTTGGTTTAGAGAGTGGCCACATTTGAGCAACATGGAGGCTCAGGAGGTAACTCTTAGGCACCCCACAGCTATAGGCCTAGTTCATGTTTCAGGCACATAGGCTCATAATCAGAGCCATCAGTATGAAGGGTTCATCGTTGGACCATCCATCTTTATTGGTCTTTGCCACTGCACTTGGGGGATTGTTTTTCATTGGGAAATGTGATAGAGCTCCCCTGGTAAGGAATTCAGTACTCTCTCATCTGTCATTTCCAACTGCAACCACTATGAAAATATCCAAACCTTTTTATGTACCCTGTATACATGCCCTGGAGAATACCCTCCCAACCGTGTGCATCCCACCAATGACACCCCACACAAGTGCTCCTCCCCTGTCATAGTTGAACTCTCTGTAGTCCAAAACTTCTTCAAAAAGGAAGCCCAATATATTGCCAGGTTCCTTTAATAGAAAAATGGAATATAGTGATGGATTTAAAGGTTAGATATCGAATACATAGTTTTTAAAGAATGTACTTTTTAAAAATTATACTTTATTTTATTGAATAATAATGTAGAGTTACCTGACAGAAATTTTTTAAAAGTAAGAGGACATGCTTAGTAATGCCATCTTAACACTGCTACAGATATTTTGATATGTTTTCTCCCTAAAACATTTATTTCATATGCATTTTTATTGTATTTCTTAAAGATAAATATGTCATGCAAAACATTACATCAAAAAACATTGAGTTGCAGGGTGTCTAGGAATTACTTCCTGAGAGCTACCAAGTTGCTCAAGTGTGGTCACTCTCTAGGTCAAACTTAGCATGTAAACACATTACCTTCTCCCACCATGGTATGACTCCAGGGGATGAGCCTCCCTGGCACGAGGGAATGCTACCATTCACTAACTGGTGATGCAGCTGAAAAAAGACCTTGGATAAAAGGGGGAAATGGTAAAGACAAATGAGAATATATGGTTAAGAGTCTTCAAAAAAAGAGTCAGGAGGTCATCAGAGAGGTCACACTTACGCACACCTTAGCAGGATCCCAACACAACCAAAGTAGATACAACCCCAGGTATTGGTGCTCCTGAGGGCCATGGAGACACACAGGTTCTACAGTCACAGAAGTTGGCTTTGAAGTTCAGTGCCATGTCAGGGGGCCCTACTTTGGAATTTGTGTTCCTGAGTGTGATGGAGTTGGACAAAGATGTCAACTTTCTACACATGCCTCTTCTGTCACTTTTACAGAACCTGTGGTTAGCACTGGGGTTGGTGTATACCCAGGATATTTCAATCTCTGGACTGGGCATGTGCCAGCTGGGCCCTGAGTCTCAGCAGATTTGCAGCTCCTGCTCTCCAATTTGTTGGACTTGCACAGGTTGGCTAACAGGGAGGTGAAGATGGTCAACCACCACACCTGGGAACTGAAAATGCCTACAACTCCAAGCAGGAGAATATAAATCTATCAACCATGTGGGATCTAAGCCCCCTCTCAATAGAGGTGGAGTGGACATCAACCCAGGGCCCACAGGATGGAGGAATAAAATATGGATCAGTGTGCACTACTGATATTCTACTATAGAATAATTGTGACTATTAATGGAAGAAACAGTTGCATTGATCTGGAGAAAGTGGCCATGGTAGTTGCTGAGGCCTGGGAGAGGGAAAAAGAGATGAGGTGTGGGGGCATTTTTGGAACTTGAAGTTGTACTGATTGATATTGCAGGGACAGATGCTGGACATCATATATTCTGCCATAACCCACTGAATGGACTGGGAGAGAGTATAAACTACCACATAACTATAATCCATGTGGTGCAGCAGTGCTCCAAAATGTATTCACCAAATGCAATGAAAGTGCCACAGTGAAGAAAGATGTTGTTCATGTGGGAAGAGTGGGGGGTGGGGGTTTGGGTATATGAGAGCCTCATAGTTTTAAGGAAACTTTTTTTTTGTGGTCTATACATCTTTAAAAAACAATAAAAAATTTTAAAAAGCTAACAAAATGGAAAACCAAAACGGTTACTTGCATTCCTGTGACACAGAACAGACCCCCATCCAGAGCCTATGTGCTCACATGCAGTTCATTTCCACACAACAATAGACAAAGGAGCCACATGGCACCACCAAACCCTACCACACTACCCCTATCCCACTACCCCTAGCCCACCACCCCTTAGCAATCCCTATTTGCCCTCATGTCTTAGCCAAACCCCTACCCACTCCCCTGACTAAGCATTTTCCCACCTGTAGATGTATTGTTTAAATTCATCACTGCTTCTCCCAGAGGTGGGCTGAAGTCTCCCTTCAGACACCCACCATGCTGTTGGGGGTGCTGGAGTCTATTCTTCAGACCCTCTACATTGGGAGAACTCCCCAATAAACTTTATGCCTGCAATCATCAGTCTCTGTGACCCAGTGAACACTTTCTCTCTCTACCTTTTGGTGCCTAAAACTAGCACAGGGGTCATGTTGAGACTAAATGGTTGGAGAGGAATCTCTCCCTGTCACTCTTGAGAACCATCCAACACTGGACACTGAATCATAGCTGGGTGAGTTAAGGATTTCTCCACCAGAGCCTCCTGTTCTTTCTCTCTCACATTTTTCTGTTGTTGAGGACAACCTGCTGAAAAAAAATCCTTGTGCTAAGTCAGTGATTCTCACTGTTCCCACAGGCCACATTGGATGGGAGGCTTGCATCCTTGTGGGAAGAAATCCCCTGACTCTGAAGATGTATGACTCCAAGCATGGCTTCCTGTTTTGTTGCAGATTTCTGATTGATTTGGGTACACCTGTCTCTCTCAGAATCTCCCCTGTTCTTTCCCTTCTAAAGAGCCTTATTCTTTCCCAAGCCACCTAAAATCCTAAAATGGGGAATTCAATTTCAGTCCCCCAAAAAACCATGCCTCTGGGCAGTCTCCTTCATAACCTTAAAGTTCTGTACCCAGAAGGAGACATCAGACTAAAAAAACTCATTTTCTATTCAGCCTCTCTGTGGCCAAAAAATGAAAGTCAATGGCCAGAACATGGCACTTTCTATTTCCAAATTCCCCAAAACTTAGAAAACTACATCCAGTGTAGCAGCAGATTGTCTGAGGTCCCTTACATTCAGGCTTTCTTTTAACTTCCTTTCTACCTGCAAGCCCAGTGAGGGAATCACCCCTCCCTCTGCCAATCCTGTTCTTCCTACAAAATTCTTTTTTTATACCAGAACCTTCCTCAGAAATCTTCCTCATCACTGTGACCCCCTAAAACTTATGAACACTCTGATTTAATCCCTCATATCACAATTCCCATACCTCCTCCATATAATCTTCTAGTGTTATCTCTAAACTCACCCTCTTCCCCTTCATCCTCCCCCCTTTGTCACCACTACCTCCAACCCCTCCCTTCTCCTTTCCTCATACTTGATCATGAGGACTACATTCTCCTCTTCCTCCTCAACCTGTGTATATACGAAATTTAACCTTTTCCACATATTAATTCTACACAAACATCAATGCCCTCTTTTACCACTCAGAGAAATAGCAGAAGCTGAAAAAATAGTTATGGTGCCCATTCCCTCTCAAATTTAAGTTACATGGAAAATGTGTTAGGCTTGTTTACTGAAAGCCCTGTCATGTATGTCAAAGAATTCCAACACCTTACTCACTCTTTTAATCTCACATATCAGGACATGTATGTTATCTTTACCACTTCAACTTCACCTAAGATAAAAACCACATTTGCGTGGCTGCTACCACTTTTGCAGATTCCATGCACACTCAAAACCCCAATGGAGGGAAGCAGAGGTAGCTTGAGTGATTGGCTTCTACCTACTACATGGGAAGTCCTGGGTTCAGTTCCTGATGCCTCTTGGAGAAGGTGAGCTGGTGCAGCAGGAAGGCGCAGTGAACTGATGCAACAAGATGATGCAACAAAAGAGACTAAAAGAGGAAAGACAATGAGAGACACAAAAAAACAGGGAGCTGAGGTGGCTCAGGTGATTTACCACTTCTCTCCCACATGGGAGGTCCCAGGTTCAGTTTCTGGTTCCTCCTAAAGAGAAGATGAGAAGACACAAAGAGCACACAGCAAATGGACTCAGAGAGCAGCAGACAGCGACCTCAAACAATGAGGGGAGTGATAAACAAATAAAACATATCTTTAAAAAAAATCAATGGACACCCAGCAAGCTTCACCAGAATTCCAACGACTAATCCAGCCTGAGACTTAGCCAGAGTCCACTGACCTTCCTCACATGGCCTACTTTTTAACATGTATAATAAAAGGCATGAAAAAGGCTGCCCTTATGGCAGGTAATTATGATAAAATTAATGTGATTTCACAAAGGGTGCTATAAATCCAGCTGCTTTTATGAATAGAGTAACCAAGTCCCTCCTGAAATACAACAATTTAAATCCAGAGTCAGACTCTGGTCAGCTATACCTACACTCCAACTTTATCACAGAATCTTATCCAGACATTTTAAAAATGTAAAGAGATTAGAAGAGGACCCTCAAACTCATCTGAAAAACCCCACTAAAACAGCTTTTAAAGTATTTAGCAATAGAGAAAAGGAAGCCAAATTAGAAAAACATGAACAAGATCAGGTTAAAGCCTCCCTCCTGGCTGCTGCCCTCAAATCTGATTCTCGGAAACCTAATCCCCCTTCTTCTCTTCAGCCACCTCCAGAACCCTGTTTTCTGTGTGGAGAGGAAGGACACCAGGAATGCTCCTGTCCCAATCCCAGGACTCTAATAGGGTCTTGCCACATATGTCATTGCAAAGGTCTTTGAAGTTGGACTGCCTGGAAACCCCATTTACAGAAAAGTTCCTCCAGCATACCCTACTGATCTGCAGATGGGATCCTCCTTTCCAGATCACCTCAGATTAACAACAGACAACTGATGGGCCCCTGGCTCAAGACAGCCCCACCTCTCCATCATCAAACTGAGGGTTAGTATCAAGGGTGGAGTTAAGCTGATCCCCTTTTTCATTAACATTTGGGCTCCATATTCAGTTCTCCTAGAATATTCAGAATCTTTATACAGTTCCTCAATCTCTATTGTGGGAGTTAACAGCATCCACTTCCACTCTTCTCCTTTAATCACCAAATCAGTTATACACTTATTAGAGAATGTCTCACTTTTTCTCATTAATGAATTTCACATTTTCCCACCAGTTCCTTGTAAACCCTATTTGCCCTTCACCTTTTTTAGGCCAAGACAAATTATCCAAACTCACTCCTCTATCTCCTTTACTCTCCCATCCTTCTCCTTTTATCAACCATACTCATATCATCCCCACTTCCTTCTGACATCCCTCTCATACTGCAGACATATAAGCACATCCCCAGGTCTGAAACACTAGTTCCCCTTCAGTCATGACATACAACTCCCCTTTCTGAATAATCTTTAAAAAACCCTACTCTTTGACAAATATTCCTCAGTATACCCTTCCCATTAGTGCCCCAAACCTAAAACTCACTCCATCATGGCTATCCTTATTTTTTCTTAGTTCTCCTTACCCCTGAAACCAATCATTTTACACATTATAACACCACTACTGATATTAATCCTGCTTCTTTTTTTTAGTCCTTATCTCTAACAGCTCCTCATCCAATTCACATGCCAAATCATACAATCAACAATTTAAAAATATGTAAATGGCATCTTTTTGCTGCATAAATGCCAATACCAGCCTTTTCAGAACCAGAAACCAAAACTCACTAGAAAGAATGGAAGGGAACCCCTTCCATTTCTTACATATTTTGAGAAAATATCATCAGACAGTTACCACTAACCAGAGTCCAAACCATAAGTTTGGCACACTTTTCCCACACTCCCCTATTATCAACAAATGATGATTGTTGCATGTATTTTTCCTGTGTCTTTTAAGACAGCTACTGAATTTTACTTCCCCCCCAATGATGTACTTGACTAGTCATTTATTTATTTTCCTTGCATATTAGAACCACCACCATACTTGCACTACAAAACAGAACTACAGCTTAGGTATATTGTTCTAGGATGCACTTATTTTCTCTCGCTTTCTTGGCTGCATTTTCAACATTGCCTCTTCTCTAGATGCTTTATTTTCAAGAGTCCTTCCTCCATGCCCCCACTCCAGGCTCCAAGTAATTTGGTGGTAGAATTTTATGGGCCACACCCACCATGATCCCTACTGTGGAAGAAGAACAACCAGATGCTCCATGCTTGTTGCTAAGCACCACCAGGCAGCTGCATTTCTGAGGGCTAGCAAAGTTGGGGGTGAGCATCATCCTATCATGCCAGCCTGCCCTGTGGGGAGCCATTTGTAACCCAGGGCCTGAAGGTCAATTTCATGTTCCTTGAGCAAGTTATCCATTGCACTAAGCTCAGAAGTATCTGGTATTGGGTGGCTTTTAATATGGTTACCTCTTCATTGTGTTGTCAATATTTTCTCATATTTTTTGGTAATTTCTTCCTCAAACTTTTGATTACTGAGTTCTGAGGGGTACCATTTTGAAATATTGTGGTATTCCTAGTGAGCTTGTTCTATGTGCTTATTTGTGTCCATAAGATGTGAGGAATTCTCAAGTAGGAATTTGATTACATGGAAAGAATGATGGCCTCTTTGGAAATTGAATAAGTAAATTTCATCCTTAAAGATTATTGTGTCTGATTATTAGAGGTAGAAAATTAAAATTAAATTTTTGTTATAATTAATTTCTCCTATATTAGAATTATTACTTACCTTTATAAATGTTTGTTGCCATACATTCTCTTTCTTATAATGGATTATATTAAATCTAGCCTAACTTACACACTCTTTTAAAATTTACTATTTCTTTCCATTTATTTTCTCTTTTATTTTACAACTTTGCAAGAAAGATCTTTTCAACAGCTGTAAAAAGACATTGAATATATGCCTTGCCAAGATGATATGGTATGTGAATATATCTTAAAAAATATTTGTGCAAGATTAGATAGAATAGCACCTATATACAGCAGAGGAAACAGAGAGATTGAGGGGAGAATAATTTCCTTGTTGGTTTGTTTGTCTGTTTTTTCACTATCATTATTATTCCTGTGGAAGTAATGAAAAGTTTTAATAATGATAGAAGTGATCAATGCACAACTCCTTGAATATATGAAACACCATTCATTGTATACTTTGTAAAATTGGATATTTTAAAATATATATCAATAAAATAATTTGTTTAAAAAATAGGAAGGAGGAGAGGAAAAATACATGAAGTGTGAGACATGGACAATAGTTTTTAGTAATAGTGCAATGATGCTCTGGTATAGTTCATAACAAATGTATCATAAGAATGGAAGGCATTTGGAGGTGTGATGTAGGGGACCCCTGTATGGTTTTGCAGTAGTTTATTTTTTAAGTTTACACTTTTACTATACAGTTCATATTTATGTATGTCCATATATGAAAGATATTCATCTTTCTCTTGTGTTTGGGAATGTTAAACTACCCTTGTGTACTTTAGTTGGTCCTACTTAGTATGAGTGTAATCCATGTGTAAGATGGTGTCCATGAGTATGTGCTTGTGCTAATCTGTGTAGGTTCCTCACTAGAATACATCTGAGTGTTTTTAAGAGTTATTTGTAAACATGTGAATAAGACCCTGGATTTCAAGTCTGTCAGGAAATTATCCCCTCTTGTTTCTAAGCCACATTCTATCCCTGTAAAAATAGAGCATTCCCCCCCCCATCCAATAGAGTTTTGAGAAAGTAAGGACAGCAGCATCCCTGGTTTGCCTGAGACCCTCTCTCCATGCAAAGACATCCCCAAATCTCCACTGGTCTATTCATCCAAAATCATTCCAAGTCCCCATGCAGTTCCTCCACCATGCCACCTCCCACACCAGAAATAGAGACCAGCCTTTCTAGATCTGAGAGGGGAGTCTGTGCTTTCCAGGCAGTTGCCCTCAGTGGTGCCCAGTTGTCCCCCAGGACATTCGCCATGTCTTGCCCCTGCTCCCAACCCACTTGGCCAAGAACATGTTCAGGCCATGCCAGAGAGCCCTAGGGTGAAAGAGGGGCATGCCCATTCTGCATCTAGCAGCTGCTTTTATTTGGGGCCACATATTTGGCATTCTTGGGTGCCCTCAGGATTGATGAGGCACAGATAGGGGAGCATGGAGGTGTCTTTGTCTTAAGTGTGGGTATGACTGGAACATGCTGGGTTTCTGGAGGTTCTAGGTAGCTGGGGCCAAGGGGGCATGGCAGAGAACTCCATAGACTAGTGACTTGCCAGTGGGCCCTACTCTGGAATTTGTATTCCTGAGTGTGATGGAGTTGGACTCTCTACACATGCCTCTTCTGTTACTTTTACTGAACCTTTGGTTTGTGCAGGGGTTGGAGTATGCTCAGGAGATATGAATCTCAGGACTGCCCATGTGCCAGGTGGTCCCTGAGCCTCAGTAGAGTTGAAACACCTACTCTCTTGTTAGTTGGAATTACCCAGGTCAGCTAACAGGGAGGTGAGAATGGTCAACCACTACACCAGGGAACTGAGAGAGTCTACAACTGCAAGCAGGATAATTTCATCCATCAGCCATGTGGAATCTAAGCCCTCTCTAAAATTAGAGGTAGAACAGACATCACCATCCCAGGGTCCACAGGATTGAGGAATAAAATATGAATTAGAATGGACTTACTGGTAGTCTACTATAGAACTATTTTGACACTAGCAATGGAAAAAAAGTTTTCATTGATGTGGAAACAGTGTCCATGGGATTTGCTTAGGCCAGGAAGAGGATAGAAGAAGTGTGATATGGGGGTATTTTTGGGACTTGGTGTTATCCTGAATGATATTGCAGGGACAGAGGCAAGACATTATATATCTTGCAATAACCTACTGAATGGACTAGGGGAGAGTGTAAACTGAAATAAACTATAATCCATGCAGTGTAGCATTGCCCCAAATGTATTCATCAAATGCAAAGAATGTGCCACACTTATGAAAGATGTTGATATGAGAGGAGTGGGAGGATGGGAATGGGGTATATAGGAGCCTTTTATATTTTTAATATAACATTTTGTCTGATCCAAATATCTTTAAAAAACAGAATAAACACAATTTTGCTAATAAATAAATAAATAAATATTAAAGGGGGTTCAGTCAATTGAAACCCCATTCATCAGAACTCTCTGAACTCTTCACCAGAATCCATCAATTTTTGGAGTTTTTTTGGAGACTGGAAGGATTCAGGGAACGTTGGGGTTCAGGCTTTGGAGAATGCTGGGTTTGGGGAATGCAGGTTCAAGGAACATGGGTCTGGGAAACATGGGGGTTCAGGGAAAGCCACTGTGTGACTACCCATGTTTTTCTAAAACCTAAACTATCTTAGGTACCAGCAGCAGGTACCCAGGTCCCTTGTGTTCCTCTGTGGCTAAGAAAACACCATCACCACAGACACATCCCATTTGGCATGACTGATAGGTTCCTGCAGCTGAAGATCTTGCTTCAACTGAGAAATGTCATCTGAGTTAAACAGACCTCACAGCACTGGGGTAGGGCTTCAGAATATGGAGAGCTCCTTCTATGTGAATGTGGCCCTACAGCGTCTGATGTACACATTCCCCCTCCAGCTATCTGCTTTCAAAGGAGCACTCTTGGTTTTGTAGCAGCAGGACTCCTGCAACACATGCACCATACAAGCTAACATTGTGTGAGCCCTTTGTCAATCTGGGCATGTGTGCAAGCCCTCTCCTGCACTAGCTAGGGGCTTGCCCAAGCAGTGGCAGGAAGAGGCTCATGAATTTCTCTTGCTGACATGCAGAAAGCATGCTTCTATGGAAACAAATGATTATGCCTCATACAACTCCCTCATGTGTCAAGGCTTTGGAAGGAATTGGAAACCTCAAATCAGGTGTTGCAACTGCCACAGTGTTTTGATACCATTAACTCTTCCCAGGATATTCTCCTAGATATCCTGCTGACTCGGAGTGTAAAACATGCTCTGGAACCATTCATGAAGTCCAAAGAACTGAATGGTGAAGGTTCCTATCTTTGCAGCATGAGTGAAAGGAAGGTGCAGGTATCTAAGTCCTTGACATTGGACACCTCACCAAAGGTCTTTATCCTTATCCTGAAATGCCTCAGATTTGACAAGCAACAAAATTGTGAAGCATGTGCAGTATCTGTATTGTCTCAACATGAGAGTCTATATGTCTCAGCCAAATGGCACACTGCTGTTATATGATCTCTATGCTGTGCTGTTCTATGCTGGGTTCACTTGTCACACTGGGTATTACCCATATTATGTCAAAGTTGGAAGTAGTGAGTAGCACAAAATTAATGATCCTAAGGTCTTAGCCTGTGATGTTAATTCTGTCCTGAGCTAGCAAGGCTATGCCCTCTCTTACATCAATAAGAGGGAATTGCAGAGAGTTCCAGCAAGATGGAGTAGGCTTAGGTAGGTGCTCCCAAGCTCTCTCTCACACACGCACATACACAAAACAGCTGAGAAGGGGCAAAATCCTTCCTGATTGATCTGTTTTGGGAACCCACAGAACAGGGGGCTTCTGGAGGTAACTTGACAAAGAGATAAAGAACCCAAGGGAAAACATGAGTTTCTTGCCCCTGTGGCTGTGGGTTTGATAACCTGGGCTCCCTTTGAACTTCATAGAGCTTACCAGCAGACATGAAGGTGGCCCCAGGAAGAGGGGAGAAGGGAATCTTCTCTGACAGCCTGACATCCCAGCCAACCTGGGAGAAAGGAACTTGGGTGTGGAGAGGGTGGACACAGGCAACAGACTAGTTCTGCACTGAAAACTATCAAAATTCCAACTCCTCTAAGGGAGGCAGGTAGTAGAAATCCTCAATAAGTATTCAAGGGCCTATTTAGGATGTCCTGGGTAAAGGAAGGTTCTGCAAGAGGTTCAAGAGTGGTTTCTTTGTGGTGAATTCAGTCACCAGGGTCTCCTTTGAATCTTGAAAGGCACCTCAACCTGACCAGGAGAGGGGAGGGGGAATCTGCTCACACAAGCTGTCATGCCTATCTGTCCTGGAAAAGAAATGAATTACAATAGAAAGGGGATGGGGACAAAAAGGCACCTCATCAGCAAGAATCTTGAAACTGCTAAGAATTTAACCTGAATGACAGAAAATGGGAGGATAGTTTTCTCAAAGGGTAACTGATCCAAGAAGAAAATTTAGTTCAGGGGAAGAGTTCCCACATTGAATATACAAGATCTCTGGTTCAATTCCCTGTTCTTCTTAGAGAAATGATCCACTGGGTTATTAGGAATCCAGCTTATACTTAGGTCAGGAAACATACAGACATTCTTTTTTTAAAAAAAGATGTATATATGTATGTATGTGTGTATGTATGTACGTATTTAATTTCTTCCCCACTCATTTTTGCTGGCTGTCTGCTCTCTGTGTGTTCTTCTGTGTCTGACTGTCTTCTCCTTAAGTGGGACCAGGAACTGATCCAGAGACCTTCTGGAATGGGAGAGAGGCACCCAATCTCTTGTACTACCTCAGCTCCCTGGTCTGCTGCATCTCATATTGTCTCTCCTCTGTGTCTCTTTTTGTTCCATCATCTTGCTATGCCAGCTCTCCACTAATGGGCCCTTGATGTTGATGACTGTTTATGAGTTTTTCCTCTTGAAATTGCAACTTAGCCTAGTGCTGCAGGTTCCTAAGTGTTACCTCCTGAGAGCCTCCTTATTGTTCAAATGTGACCTCTCTCTAAGCTAAACACTGCATATAAATGCATTAACTTCCTCCCAGTGTGGATCAAAACTCCCAGGGATGAGCCTACCTGGCACTGAGGGATTACTACCAAGCACCAGCTGTTGATGGAACTAGAAAAAGGGAGAAAAGGCAAAGACAAATGAGTTTATATGGCTGAGACTTCAATGTAAGTTGGGAGGTCATTGCAAAGGTAACACTTATGCACATTTCAGTAGGATTGCATAGTCTACCAAAGTAGATACTACCCTCAATAGTGGGGTTTCTGAAAGCTCTGGAGAGACCCAGGTTCTACTGTCATGGCAGATAGCTCTGGAGTTTGGTGTCTTGCCAGTGTGACAGTACTTTGGAGAATTGGACTCACTTGGGACTTCTCTACACATGGCTCTTCCGTCCCTTCTATTTGAACCTATAGTAGGTGCTGGAGTTTGCGGTGTATGCCTAAGAGACTTGAATCTTTGGGTTGTCCATTTGCCAGCTGGGCTCTGAGCCTGAATAGAGTTGCAACACCTATGTTCCAGTTCATTGGGTTCACCCAGGATAACTAAGAAGGAGGTGAGGTTGTACAACCATCATACCATGGAACTGAGATAGTCTACAACTGCAAAAAAGGGAGTCCCATTCATCAGTCATATGGAATATTGAAGCCTCTTCTCAATTAGAGCTGGAGTGGGCATCACCATCCCAGAATCCTCAGTATTGGGGAATCAAATATTGACTAGAGCGGACTTACTGGTATTCTACTATAGACACATTGTGATTCTAGCAATGGAAGGAATTATATCATTAATGTGGACATAGTGGCCACTGGAGTTGCTGAAGACAGGGAGAGGGAAAAAGAGGTGTAATATGGGGGTACTTTTGGGACTGGGACTTATTCTGAATGACATTGCAACTACAGATATAGGCCATTATATATCCTGCCATAACCTACAGAATTGAGTGGGAGAGAGTGTAAACTACAGTATAAATTATAATCCATCCTTAGGGGCAATGTCCCAAATGCGTACATTGATGGCAATGAATGTACCACACAAATGAAAGAAGTTGTTAATGTGGGGAAAAGTGGAAGATTTGAGGAGCGGGGCATATGGGAATCCCTTATGTTTTTTATGTGACATTTTATGTAATCTGAGTATTTTTTAGAAAAAGTAAAAACATTAAAATATATATAAGCAAAAAAGAGGCTTCTGTGTCATTTTGAGATATTTAAATATTGTTAGGTCTACAGTTATTTGCAGAAGACAAAGAGAATAACTAGAATAGTTTGAAGAGAGGAGACTAAGATATCACAGTAATTAAGGAAAATGAAAGTTATCAAAATTAAGTTATGATTCAATTCTTTGGTACCAAATAAGGATTTATTTATAGGGAGATTATTGGTGATTTTACAAGGTCCACTTATGAGGATACTAGTGCTGATTTGTGTAAGTTAAAGGTTTTGGTGGGTGTTAAGATATAGTCACTACACTTTCAGTTTGATTTCTAAGGGAAGAACAGATCACAAACTTGATAGACAATTGCTTCAGAAAAGTTTTTTAAGATGGAAGAGACAAAAATGAGTTTAAATGATGACATGGATTGTTACAAGAGGTAGAGGTTTCTGGTAAGAAGATTAAATTTCAAATCAATGACATTCTTCTCAACAAAACAAGAGAGATGGTGTTCAATTGGAGACATTTGACTTAGCCAGAGGTAATATGGGCAGAGAAACAGGTAGGCAGAGGGCAGAGAATAAGGTGGGGGAAGAGCAGAGTTTCAGGTAAGGGAAGGGCAGAAGGTCAAGTAAAGGATAAATAGTGGATCAGGTAATGGCAGAACTGAAGGTCAGTGTTGGGATTTTAGTCATGTCACCCCTGAAAGTGGGAAGGTGTGACCCAGATAGGCCAGAGGAGAGTCAGAAAACATGGAATGAGTATATGGCATAGTCCAGAGGGAAAGGGCTTAGGTGATGACAGAGAAAGAGTGGACAGGTGGAAGAAGCCAGATAGGGACACTGAGGGATGGTGGGAAGAAGTGAAATTTAGGAACCCATAAAAGCATCTGGGGTTCCTGGGTAGGCAGCCCAAACCTAAGACAGGAGAAAGTCAAGGTCTGTGAGCCAAGGTGGGAGGTGGAGAGGACTTTAGAGGTCTTTCTGGCTCAGGTGAGTGTCTTGGAGTTCATTGCAAGGGAAATGGGAAGCCAAGAATGACATTGAGCATTGAGGACATAAAACCATATTTGTGTTTACAAGATTGTTCTAATGTCAGAGTATACATTAGATGGAGAAGTCTAAGAGTGGAAGCAGAAAATCCAATTAGGAAGATGGTGCAGAAGCTCATGCCTGGATTATGATGCCCCAGATTTGTCAAGGAAAGTAAAGATACAATAATTGAATCTAGTTGGAGAGACATGATCATGGCTCATTGAGAACAAGGAAGGGAAGTGTTAAGGGTAAAGACCTTGTCCCATCAGGATGAGTGTGCCACCCACACAGACAGGAACCAGGAGGAAAGTTTAGGAGGAAGACTTGGGAATTTCAGTAGATAATTCAATACATGGATGGGGATATCCAGGGAGAAATCTGACTTAGAAATACTGAAGGAGAGCTGTGTGGCTCAGTGGTTGAGCACATTTCCCACAAATAAGGTCATGGGTGCAATTCCTGCCCTGGTACCTAAAAAGAAGAAAGAAATACTGAGGGTAGTCAAAGTCAGGAACACAAGTAAGGTTGTCCAGAGAGGGGGAAGTGTAGGGAAAGAAGAGCTCCTCTTCGGAGCCCTGAGAAAAACCCTGAGAAAAGAGTTGTAAGACATAGAGTACTTCATAAGAGAACGTGGGATTGGGATACCGGGGAGCTCATGTGTCACTCTGCCAGGAAGCCTTCCCTGCAGGGGGTTACATATCTCTCTGCCAAGACCCCATTCCTCCAGGTACCTCACAGGCCCCTCTTTCAAGATGCCTTCCCTCCAGGGCACTTTTCCCTCCATCAGGACCCCATTTCTCCAGGGAGTTCATATGTCCTTCTGCCAGGACCACTTCCCACTAGGTTTTTTTTTTTAACCTCTCTGACAGGACCTTCTCCTTTGAGGGAGCTCCCATGTTTCTTTATCCAGACCCCCTCCATCCAGTGGCCTCATTTGTCCCTCTGCCAAAGCCCTGAGCCAGATGTTTCACATGTCCTTCTACTAGGACCTCTACCCTTCAGGAAGCTCATTTGTTCCACTGCCAGGAACCTCTTTCCTCCAGCAAGATTTCACATCTCTCTGACAAAACTCTTCCTTGCAGGGAGCTCACTCATCCTTCTGACCCAGGCCCCTATCTCCTTGGCAGGAACAGAAATGTATAGTGCCCACCTTTGTGTGCCCAGCCCTTGGAGCTTTGAGTGTTGTAGAGAAATTGGGTGTGCGTGGTATCTAAGGCCAGGACACGAGAGTACCGAGAAGGAAGTTGGTTTATTTCAACCGGCCGGGCTCGGCAGACTCTCGTCCTAATAAAAACCGAGGCCCAAATAGAATTTTGGGCTCCCTTTTATACAGAAAAGATATAAGGGTAGGGAGTTAAATGGTGCCTTTGTGAAAGAAAATGACTTTCCTTGTTAGTTAAGTGTTTGAGTACCAGATAAGTTTTTTATAGTACCCCCATATTTTAGGTGAGCTTGAATTAACATATCCCTCACATCTCTGGTGAGCTTGGATTAGCATATTGCTCACATCTCAGGTGAGCTTCAGCATATCGCTCACATCTCAGGTGAACTTGAATTAGCATATCCCTCACATCTCATCTGGAGGCAACCCTAAACACATTTGTCTTACATCCTTTTTGAACATTCAGAGACTATAGGGCCTATATTACTTATTTGGCCATCCTGGGGACTAGGTACTCTTGGAAACAATTTTGAATTTATGCACAGGCTATATCATTTTCCCCCCTTTGAGGCCAAGCTTAAGTTATTAAGCTTCGGCATTACTATTGTCTGAGTCCCTCTGGACTGACTGGTATGTATATAGAGCCATGAGATGGGCAGCTCTTTGCCCTTTTACTACACCATTTATTAGGGTGTGCATTCTGTTTATGATGAAAGGAAGGAGGCATGGAAGGATGGTGCATGCTCCTATGAAGAAGGCAACTATTCCCAATAGAAGCTTGAAATTGTCTACTATTGACTGCCAGCTTCCAAAGGGATTAAATTCCAACCATTCCAGGTTTGCACTGGGACATGAGCAATTTTTACTATATTGCTTGTAATTTCATCAATAACCTTTCCAGTGTTATCTAATTCAAGGCAGCAGTTAGAGAGATTGAATTTTCCACAAACTCTCCCTTCAGCTGCTAAGAGATAGTCTAGGGCAAGACAGTTTTGGTAGATAGCATTTCTGAATTTAGTTTGCTGTTGGGCTAGTAAGTTTAGTGCATGGGCAGTTTCATTAGTTATTATTTCTACCACAGCTTGTAGGCAGATGATTCAGTTTAGCATATAGATAGGGGTTCGGTAACCCCACATGCCATCCTCTGCCCAAGTTGCTGGCCCATAGTATTGGATTATATGCTCAAGGGGCCATTCTTCACCTCCCCAGGTAATGACAGCCCTTTTTTCCCTTATGTTTTGATATACTGGCTGGCTTAGCTCTTTCCCTTCTGTTTAGGGAATAAGGAAGAAGGAGGGTTTTATTGTACCAAGCATACAAGTTCCACACCAGTTTCGCGGCAGTTCTCGGAATGCAACCTTCCCACAAATTCAGTACAAACCATTTGGGGCAGTAAAGGGGCCCTTTGCGGTGGAGTTCCACACTGTGACTAATTTGGGGAAAGTACGATTTATGAGAAGGAGGTCCGATTCGTTCCATGTTCCCCAAGGCTCTGTTGTATTTGTGGTATAATTTTGGAATTTTCCCCCTGTACATGTTAGGTTTCCAACAGCTATAGAGGAGCTTAGGCAGGCCCTTGAAGCACAATATTTTCTTATGACAGAAGTTTACAAGGGCCACATACTATCTCAGGGGACAGCCGGGAGGTTAGTTGCATTATATGGTTGGCTGTAATTGTATTCCCTGGTCTCCCATGGCCATTGGTCTCCCATATTAGTACTGCCACATACATAGCATGAGGAGACATTTAAGGCTGCCCCCACCACTTCAGCCAGGCTTATAAAGAGGTTTGTTGCTGCTTGTGGGATGGAAAAGGGCTTTTCCATTTCTTCATAAAAGGAGTGGACCACAGAATGGGCCTTACTTGTGAGTGGGTATTCTCGATACCCAACCCAGATGTAGGCTCCTGGGTCTATTCCTTTACCATCAATGCGGAGGCCCATTTGGACTCCCTGAGTCAGCCAGGATTCAGGTTTAAGGATGGTGAGATCTAAAGGGTTACATTGACCACATGGACAGTTAACCGGGGCCATACCCTTGGTGAGGATAGCTGTCTGTTTAGCTATGTCTGTGTTCCAGGTGGCCCAGGTGACACAAGACCAGTAGGGGCAGTAGTATGCACCTATGTATTTGCACCAAAAGCTCCCCCCTTGGGCTGCACTTCCCATTTCTGGAGCGCACATGTACTTATTGCTATGAGTATACGTTTGCTCCCAGCTGAGCCCTCCACAATCTGTGTTCCATGGTATCCCAGAGTCTATAACCTGACATGCAACAAATAGGAGGGACACTCGTTGGTTCTGGCTCATGACTGGGGTGGAGGAAAGTAGATCCCCATTTTGATCAAGCACTCTTATTTCCCATTTACAGGAGACTGTTGGGGGTCTAGTGTCATAGAAGGTTATTTGACCAGATGCATTAAAGACACTATAGGAGGTTCCCTGAAACTGACAGGTGGTTACCTGCCCTTGCAGGTGTAATGACTATGATATATTAATGTGGTTGGTGTTGACATGGGCCCTTGTACGCACCTTTTGAATACATGGCTCACATTCTGTGGTGTCGACCTGGGACCAGGTTAGGGCTAGAAGTAGGAAAAATAGGCAAAGGGGCATTGCAACAGATTAAACCGGATTCCTAATCTTTGGCTGTGCATAGACCAATCAGCTTCCAGGATGTGATTGGAGCAGGGCTCGGTGTTCCATCCTCAATCTTCAGCCGTGCGTAGACCAGTCATCTTCCGGGGTGTGACTGGAGCAGGGCTCGGTGTTCCCTCCTCAATCTTCAGCCCTGCATGGACCAGTCAGCTTCCGGGGTGTGACTGGAGCAGGGCTTGGTGTTCCCCTTTTTCGCAAGATGAGCTTGGTTGGGCTGTGGGTATCTGGAATACAGGTCCAGGACTCTGGGGCAGCTCGCTTGACTCTGCTATGGTGTATCCACGGGATGATTTCAGCTACTTTAACTGCAGTAGGGGTGGATAAAATGACAAGATAGGGCCCTCGCCATCGAGGGGTTAGTGGAGCTGACTTCCAGTCCTTGACCCAAACTGCATCTCCTGGCTTGTACAGGTGTACAGAGCTGCTTAAGCTAATGGGGGCCCTTTCTTGGGCCCAGTGATGCAGGTTATGTAGGGTTTTTCCGAAACTTATCATCTGCTGAGCTATTGATAAGTTTCCTCTTTCTCTGAGATCCCCCTCTACATTTCTGATTAAGGGAGGAGGCCTCCCAAAGAGGATTTCATAAGGGGTTAGGCTTAGTTTTTGGCTTGGTCTGGCTCGAATTTGTAGGAGAGCACTTGGAAGTACCTGCACCCATGTTAGCCCAGTTTCTTGGCAAATCTTGGCAATATAAGTCTTTATTGTATGGTTCATTCACTCTACCTTTCCTGAGCTCTGAGGATGGTAAGTGGTGTGCAGTTTCCATTAGATGCGCAGTGCCTTTGCAATCTTTTGAGTGATTTCAGAGACAAAGGCAGGTTCATTGTCAGAGCCAATTGAGAGTGGTAGCCCATAGCGAGGGATGATTTCCCTGAGGAGAACCTTGGCTACTTCTTCAGCTTTTTCTGTTCGAGTGGGGAAGGCTTCCACCCAGCCGGAAATTGTGCAAACAAGGACTAGGAGATATTTATAGCCTCCAGATCGTGGCATTTCAGTGAAATCAACTACTAGATCTTTGAGGGGCATACTACCAATTCTCTGGACCCCTGGGGCTGTTGTGGGCCCCTGGCAAGGGTTATTCTTTGCACATGTCACACACCGTTGGCATACAGCATGGGTGATAGTGACTAGTCTTGGGATGTAAAAGACTCTTTCTGACACTTCCTTAAGATGGGTTTTTCCCAAGTGTGTGTTCTCATGGTAGTCTTGAACTACATTTGCTGCTAATATTTTTGGCACAACTATTCTGTGATCAGGCAATGTCCACCATCCATTTTCCCCTTGTGTCCCACCCTCAAAGAGTATCCACTCTCTCTCAGCTTGAGTATATTGTGGCTCTCCGTGACTCAAAGGCTGCGGGGCAAGAACAGGCAGTGTATACTGGATGTTCTGATAATCAAGGGGTTGAGGAATGAGAGCAGCGGCCAGGTTTTCAGATAGGGATCCCTCCCGTACCACTCTTTTTGCTTCAGCATCTGCCCTCTGATTTCCCTGGGCAATGGGGCTGTGGCTTGTCTGGTATCCCTTACAGTGCATTACAGCTACTTTGGCAGGCTCCCAAACTGCATCTAGTAGCTCCAGAATCTGTGTGCCATATTTAATGCTCTTTCCTCCCGAGTTAATGAGTTCCTTTTGTTTATATAAGGCTCCATGCGCAGGCAGGGTAAGAAAGGCATATTTGGAGTCTGTGTAGATGTCAACTTTGGCTCCGGCTGCAAGTTGCAAGGCTCAGGTGAGGGCAATAAGTTCAGCTTTCTGTGCTGATGTGTTTTTCGGGAGGCGCTGCACCTCTACTGTGGTCTCAGATGTTACTACAGCATCTCCTGCTCGCTGATTGCTGCCCTGCATAAAGCTACTCCCATCTGTAAAAAACTCCATGTCAGGATTTGCCAATGGCTGGTCTTGGAGGTCTGGTGGGCTGGAATATACTTCTTGCAATGTTTCCAGGCAGTTATGGGCTGGAACCCCTGGCTCTATGGGTAGCAGGGTGGCTGGATTTAGGGTTTTTACAAGTTCCAGCTGGATGGATGGATTTTCACATAATAGGGTCTAATATTTAACCAGGCGGCTGTTAGTAAGCCAATGTGTTCCTTGGGCTTCTAAGATTGTGACTACTGCATGTGGAATCCGGACAATAATAGGCTGCCCAAGAGTTAATTTTATAGCTTCTACTGTAAGCATGGCTGCAGCTGCTACAGCTTGTAAACATGAGGGCCATCCCTGGGCTACAGTGTCCAGTTGTTTGGCTAGATACGCTACAGGTCTTTGCCAGGAACTGAGGTATTGAGTGAGTACTCCTACTGCTATGCTTTGGCGGTTGTGAACATAGAGGTAGAACGGCTTACTGAGGTCTGGAAGTCCGATTTGGTGCTCCCATTAGAGCTTGTTTGAGAGCAGTGAAAGCATTTTTCTGTGGGCTTTCCCAGAGCAGGGGATCCCTATCTCCCCCCTTTGTGGCTTCATATAAAGGGCGTGTGAGGACCCCAAAATTGGGGATCCAATTGCAGCAGAATCCAGCTGCCCCAAGGAACTCTCGCAGCTTCTGGCGAGTGTTGGGCTCAGGCAGACTATAGATCGCTTTCTTTCTTTCAAGTGCCAATTCACAGCGCCCCTGTGTTATTTTGTAACCTAGCTATTTGACCTGAGGTAGGCAGATTTGGGCCTTTTTCTTAGACACCCGATAGCCCTTTTGCTGTAGATGTTTTAAAAGAGCATGGGTTCCCCTAGCACAGTCCCGATAGGTGGAACTTCCAAGAATGAGGTTATCTACATATTGGAGAAGAAAACAGTTATGGCTTTCTGCCTTAAAGGATTTGAGATCACTGGCCAGGGCTTGTCCAAAAATAGTGGGTGCATTTTTAAATCCCTGAGGCAATCACGTCCATGTCTACTGCTGCTTTTCACCTGAGTTTGGATTTTCCCATGTAAAGGCAAAAATCGGCTGACTCCTGGGTGCTACCCTAATGCAGAAGAAGGCATCCTTAAGATCTAGGCATGAAAAGTAGATTGCTGATGCGGGTATTAAGCTGAGAAGAGTATAAGGATTAGAAACTGCAGAATGCAGGGCTACTACTGCCGAATTAACTGCTCGTAAGTCCTGGACTGGGCGGTAATCTCCATCAGGCTTTTTAATGGGAAGACAGGGGTGTTCCACGGAGACTGGCACGGCTTCAATATGCCCTCACTCAGCAATCTCTGAATATGTAGCTGGACCCTTTCTTGTGCTTCGTGTGGAACTGGATACTGCCTTATGCTTACAGGACTGGCTGTAGGCTTTATTTCAATAATAATTGGAGGAATGTCATGTGCCATCCCCATTGGGTTACCCTCTGCCCATACTTCAGGCACATCTTCAAAGGGGAGCTGCATGGCCATGGATTGGCCAGTCTCACTGAGGCAAAACAGTCTCCATTCCTCCTGCAGAGGAAGGGTTAGCGCTACCTTCGGAGGGTCTTGTGGCCTCAGGGTCAGTGTGGATTGCCCTGTGGCATTAAAGGTAATTTGAGCCTGTAGTTTAGACAGCAGGTCTCGACCCAGAAGGGGGACTGGGCACTCCGGAAGATAGAGGAATTCGTGAGTGACCTCCTTTCCCCCAATGTTGCAGGTCCTGGCTTGAAGGAAAGGCCGTTGGGCACTTTTGCCAGTTGCCACTACGATAGTGGCTTGTCTTTTTGATAGAGGCCCAACTGGCTTGGTTATTACAGAATGTTGAGCCCCAGTGTCAACCATCATATGTATGGTACGGCCCCCAATTTGAACTCCGACCATAGGCTCCTCGGGGCCAAGGGAATAGGAGCCCGGTCTGTCCTAATAATCTCTATCAGAGTCCTCCATTCCCGCCAGCCCAATGATCTGATCTGCAGGTTTCTTCCCTGAACCTTTATGGTCCCAGCGTTTGGTTTGTGATGCCCCACTGGCCTTTCTGGCTTTGGCTGCAGAGGCTGGGTCAAGTGGCCAGCTAGGACACTCTTGCTTCCAATGCCCATCCTCTTTGCAGTATGCACACTGATTTCACCCTAGACGTGGGCCTTTCCCTCTCCTTGGGGCTGGGGCTTGCCAAGTTACCTTCCTTGTCACAGGAATGGACTTTTCCACTATGGCTGCCACCAGAAAATCTGCCTTTTTCCTCATCTTCCTAATTTCCTCCCTTTTTGTTTCTTCATCATGGTTGACATAGACCTTAGTAGCTACTTCCATGAGCTGAGAGATATTCATTCCAGCAAACCCATCTAATTTCTGCAGCTTTCTCCAGATGTCAGCCTGTGACTGGGCAACAAATGCTGCATTTACCATTGTTTGGCTCTCAGGAGCGTCTGGGTTAAAGGGCATGTATGCACGGAACGCCTCACACAGTCTCTCATAGAATTGAGCAGGACTCTCATTCAGGGCCTGTAGAATTTGACTGGTCTTTGCCATATTCACTGCCTTGCAGCTCCCCGCCTTGAATCCTTCAACTAATGCCCTATGGAATGTCTCTAGTAGGTTGAGCCTGACAGCGCTATTCAGATCCCACAGGGGGTCCTCCTCTGGGAACTGCAAGCGGGCCTATTGATCACTGTCCAAAGTTCCCTCAGGTGGGTGCTCTCTCACCTCAAAGTTCAATAAAGTCATTATAAGTTGTTTACAATCAACCCAGGTGGGTCTGTGGGTCTGTATGATGGACTGGAAAAGGTCTGTCATGGCCTGAGGCTTCTCTGAGAATGGTGGGGTATGGCTTTTCCAGTTAAAGAGATCTGTTGTTGTAAAGGGCTGAGAGATGACTGTCGGGCTTCTCCCCTGAACCTGGACATCTGCATCGTAAAAGATTGGGGCCCGGGTTTCACAGAGTGGTAACTGGAAAGCAGCCTTTTCCATTGCTCCCTCTGCCCCTGGGGCTCCCTGTAGTTTGAGCAGCAAACTCTTAGTGTCTCCTCCCTGACTGACCCACAGCCCTGCAGCAGCGTTGCCAGGGGCAACCGGCTGTAAAAGCAGCTGGTCTGCATTTTTCCCTGCCGAAGGTGCCAAAGACCGCTGCCGAGACCGTAAAAGCTGCTGTGGGGATGGCGTAGGGCTCTCAGGTGCAGATGGCAATAAAGCCAACTGTGGGGATAGTATAGGTGCCCTCTCTGATGGTGACAAAAGCAGAGGCGGGGGTGGTGAGAAAAGCAGCGGCGGGGATGGTGTGCACATCACACTTCCCTGTGTGGATGAAGACAACGGAGCACTGCTTAGGGAGACTAGCTCATTTTCATTCCTTAGTATTGCCGGGGTGGGAGTCATCGCATAAGGTGGGGGAAATTCAATTTCATCTGGCCCTTCCAAAATGGGCGGATTAGCACTGGACTTGGGACGCACTTTCTCTGTGCCCTTTGCACGGTGATTGTTTGGTTTGGTTCCTGGGACGGCACTCCTCACTCCTTGGTTTCTGCATTAAGCAAATTGTAGCTTCCTTAGTCACGCGCTTCCTTAACCAAGGTGGGTTTTGGCTCACAGCGTTTTCCCAAGCATCAATGTAGGGGAATTGGTCTGGATGCCCCGGATTTCCAGTCACTGCATCATGGACTTTACGGATGATCCCGGGATCCAAAGTGCCCTCCTGGGGCCAGCCCATGCTGAAAGTTAGCCATTCTAACTCACAAAGCATCCTAAGCTTTCCTGGCTGAAACCTTACACCGTACATATCTCCCTGGAATGCACGGGGGAAGTTTTCCAGCATACAACCTAATGGGGTTTTACTGTGTGTGTTTCCCATTTCCACCCTGTGCTGATGCTGTACAACAGTCACTCAAGCCTTTCGCTTCGTCCGTCTCTGGCCGCGTCCCTTGTGGGAGCTTTCAGGCGCCTCTTAACCTTAGCAGATCAGTATAAGCCCCCAGTGTGGAAGAGGGTCCCTTTGCAGGGACACCCCAGACCGCCCTTGATCTTATGAGGTCACCATGGAACTGCAGATCGGGACTACGCACTTGCGCCACAGAAGTGATTTTCTGCGTCTCACTCAGTCGCCACAAGCATGCGCACACAACCACCCCCCTTTCCTTTCCTCGGACCTGGAGAGGAGATGGCTTCCTCCCGTATTCTCAGGAGCACTAGGGCCTCCTCTTTGAGAGTTGATCAGACTCCCTCCTAATTTTAGAATTAGGCTTCCCTGCACTATGCCCCCGGGGGTCTTACCAATCCATCGTGTGGAGCTCCTTGCTTCGTTCTCAGGGTCTCTCAAACCTTCCAGTGTCCCCGGCTCCTCAGAAGGGCTCCAGCGAAGACCACAACCTCTTTCTGGACTCAAATGGGGTGTCCAGGGGCACCCAGCACTGGGTTTCATGCGGGCCCTCCCGGCCTCCCCAGAGACGTCCGGTAGGGGCAAACAACTGTTGCTGCCTCTGACCTTCTCAGCGCGCCCCACCACAGTCGCCAAAAATGTTGTAGAGAAATCGGGTGTGCGCGGTATCGAAGGCCAGGACATGAGAGAGAAGAAAGTTGGTTTATTTTGACCAGGCGAGCTCGGTGGACTCTTGTCCTAATAAAAACCGAGCCCCAAATAGAATTTTGGGTTCCCTTTTATACAGAAAAGATACCAGGGTAGGGAGTTAAATGGTGCCTTTGTGAAAGAAAATGACTTTCCTTGTTAGTTAAGTGTTTGTTTGAGTACCAGATAAGTTTTTTATAGTACCCCTATATTTTACGTGAGCTTAAATTAACATATCCCTCACATCTCTGGTGAGCTTGGATTAGCATATTGCTCACATCTCAGGTGAGCTTTAGCATATCCCTCACATCTCAAGTGAGCTTTAGCATATCCCTCACATCTCAGGTGAGCTTTAGCATATCCCTCACATCTCAAGTGAGCTTTAGCATATCGCTCACATCTCAAGTGAGCTTTAGCATATCGCTCACATCTCAAGTGAGCTTTAGCATATCGCTCACATCTCAAGTGAGCTTTAGCATATCGCTCACATCTCAAGTGAGCTTTAGCATATCGCTCACATCTCAGGTGAGCTTGAATTAGCATATCCCTCACATCTCATCTGGAGGCAACCCTAAACACATTTGTCTTACATCCTTTTTGAACATTCAGAGACTATAGGGCCTATATTACTTATTTGGCCATCTTGGGGACTAGGTACTCTTGGAAACAATTTTGAATTTATGCACAGGCTATATAATGAGAAGAGACCTCTCAGTGGGAGGTCACCATCATCCTCTAGAGCCTGCCAAAATAGTGATGCTGAAGGCACATGCCATGCCTGAGGTGGAAGGCCAAAGGGCTGCACTCTAGAAACAAGCATGAACCAGAAGAGCAGCCCTCCTTTTGACCAGGATGACTTTGAATCATAAAACTGGAAGATAAAAGTGCAGGTTTTGAATTTTGATTCACATTGCTCTAGGAAAGTAATATCATGTGCCTGTGAGAAATGAAAACAGTCTTTCTAGAGGAGGGTAGCATCAGATTAATCTTCAATCATTCCTTCAAATAATTCCCCAATGCAAAGTTCAGTTTTTCAGTTACTTCCACCAGAAAGAGCAGGTAACTTTGAGATAAAAATGGCCTCAATGCCAGAGTTACATTTCTGGACTTCGCTGTGTCTTGGATCTCTTGTACTCTTGTACTCACTGTCTTGCCAGTTGTCAGTGCCTTCAAACAGATAAGGTTTGGTTGTTCTTATTCAGCTCTTCTAGTTTTCTCAGGTGGAGGATCAATCTGAATGATTCACTGAAAGAAGCATTTCCAGAATTTCTGTTTATGTTGAAAACATTAGCTTGAAATTCCAGTTTTAATGATCAAAGGAAAGCAGAAGTGTGTAGACCCCGGTCAAGAGGAGAGAGAGAAAATGACCAAGACATCCATCAGCACCCTAGACAGCACCAAGGACTCCCCTGTTTGCTGAGAGCAACACCGGGTTCCCAGCCCCAGTTGCCACTCTGGATATTAACTGTCAGGCTGCTGTCTTGGCCCCAAGTGACAGAGATAGCACATGCTACTCACTCTTCTTGATGCAGTATTTGGAGACATGTAGGGCTGTTGTTGGGATTAAATATGAAGTACTTTGCACATTTTTGCTATGTTTAATCTCCACAACCCTTGGAATTTCTGTACTGAGAAGAGACAGTATAGCACAGAGATTTAGAGTTCAGAACCACACTGGGTGAAAACGCTGCTCTCTCATTTAGTAGCTGTTACTAGTTAGTCTTTCTAATATATTGTCATTTACATTATTGGGTAACAGTTACTCTTTTGCAAACACAATGTAGAGTAAACAAAAGACACAAAAGGGCACACACTTTATGATTCCATTTTTATGAAGATAAAAAAAGGCAAAATTATTCTCTGGAAGTTGGTGATGGAGATTGTGGTCAGAGCCTGCAGCAGCAGTGGGTGGAGGGAGCATTGGGTGTTTCTGGGGTTCTGGCAGGGTCTGCTTCTTTATCAGGGCTGTGTTCAGTTCCTGAAAATTCATCAAATTATACACAATTATTTGTATATTTCCATATATACTATGCTTCACTACATGACTACACATAACAAATAATCCCTTCAAAATCTAGATACTGGGAGAAGGCAGAAATGGGTGAAAAGTAATGCACCACAAAATGGGTTTAGATTAAAGGCAGAGAATGGCCAGCCAGTTGTTCTCATGACTTGGAGGTGTCCAGGTAGTAGATGGAGCCCTCTGGAACACAGGGAAGACTGGCATCCTCTTTGTGAACTGGGGCATGTTAGTGTTTAATGATTTTTTTTTGTTTTGTTCTGTTGTTTTTTTATTCTTTTATTTTTTAAAAGATACTTAGATTACATAAATGTTACATTAAAAAATGTAGGGGATCCCCATATGCCCTGCTCCATATACCTCCCTCATTTTCCCACTTTAACAACATTCTTCATTAGTGTGATAGATTCATCCCATTGATGAACACATTTTGGGGCATTGTCACTAAGCATGGATTATAGTTTACATTTTAGTTTGCATTCTCATCCACACAATTTTTTTTAGATTATGTTGAGATGTACAATGGCCTATTTCAGTCATTGCCATGTCATTCAGGACAATTCACGAGTCCCAAAAAATGCCTCCATATTAGCATGTTTTTCCCTCTCCCTGCCGCCTCCACATGAATAAGTTCTTTCACAGCTAGAATCACAAGTCTATAGAAGAATACCAGTAAATCTGCTTTAGTTTATAGTTCATTTCTCAATCTTGAGGATTCTGGGGTGGTGATGCTCACTCCACCTCTAATTGAGAGTGGGATTTGATCCCTTGGGGCAGACATATGGAACTATCTTGCTTGCAGTTGTAGACATCTTGGTTCCTCAGGGTGGTCATTCTCCATCACCACCTCCTTATTTGTTGTCCTGGATGAGTCCAATGAACTGGAAAGTAGGTTTTGCAACTTCATTGAGACTCCGGACTCAGCTCGCACATGGACAGCCCAAAGATTTAAGTGTACTGGATGTTCACCTATCACCTCTAGTACTAATTATAGTTCCAAACAGAAGGGGCAGAAGGGCCCTGTGTAGGGAAACCATAACTGAGTCCAACTCTGTCATACTGGGAAACATAAATTCCAAAGAAGGGCCCACTGGCAAGTCACCAAACTCCTGAGCTATTGGCCCTGATGTCTGGATGTCTCCAGAGACCTCAGGAGCCCCATTTATTTGCAGTATTATTTTCTTTTGCAGTCAATGCAGTCATGCTGAGATGTGCACAAGTCTTACCCCTGAAATGACCACCTGACTCATTTTGAAGTCTCTTAGCCATATAAACTCATTTGTCAATACCTTTTCCACCTTTTGTTCAAGGTCTTTCTCCAGTTGCATTGTTAAGTTTTGTTTGGTAGTGATCCCTTGGGGCTAGGGAGGTTCATCCCCAGGAGTCATGTTGCATGCTGGGGTGGAAACTCGTGCCTTTATATGCAGAGTTCAGCTTAGAGAATGGCCATATTTTAGCACAAGGAGATTCTCAGGAGGTAACACTGAGGCAACCAATAATACAAGGCTAAGTTTCAATATTAGAGTTTTCCAGTTAAACCAGCCATCAAAAGGCCATTAGGTGATTAGAGATTAATTCCTCTAGCTAACAGCCTTTGGGGCAATGGGGCTTTTTTTATTTTTATCTTGGTCTCCTCCTTTCCAGACTCCTTGTTGCCAGGGGTCTCCTGGATCTCCTCCTTTACCAAAGAAGCTTCCAGCTTCTCAGATAATGCTTTTTGGCATTATCATTTTTGCCCTGGTCTCTCTTTTCTCACTCCTCAGTCTCTTTCCTGCATTACTCAAATTTCTTTTTGAATTTCTGTGCATTTTTATCACTGAGGAACCAGATGGCCAGCAGCTCAGGCTTGGGGCACTCATTGGCAAAGTAAGCATGCGCATTTCAGACCCAGGCCTGCTCACTGTCCATGTTTGGCTTCAGCGGTGTGATGTCGTGGTTGGTTCAGACCTTCAGCATCTTGTCTCTGTGCATGAGAAAGTGGATGGTCCCCTTCTTGTGCTTCAGGAACTTGACATCACCATGTCATGCTCCTTCCACTTAGGGAGGTCACTTTCTGAAGCAAATCAGAACAACTTTGCCCACATTTTAAAAAGTTCTTCTTCATCTTCCTCCAGTGCTTTGATTTCTTGTTCAGGAAGATAGACAATCAGCTCAAATGGGGGGTTGTGGTTGGACTTATCTATATTCTCAGTGGAAGTGTCCTAGTCCTCTTGAGAGTCCTTGGTGGGTGCCATGGGTGCACAGTGGTAGCAGCTTGGCTGGTTCAGACATTAGCTGGCTCTGGGGCCTCTAGGTGGTTGGTTACATCTCCTTCCTCAGAGTCTGGTGCAGGCACCTCCTTCCTGCCTGCAAATCTGGGAAAATACCTTTGCTAGCAGACATTCTAGATAAGCTTTTAACGTATTTGGTTTGCATTTCCCCTGAATACTTAAAGTTTATAGACCTTGCATTGTTAAACTGTTTCCTGCTCACCAAGGACAGGACTGCAACCTTTTATCATCCCACACCCACAAGTCACAGATAGTTTAGGTTATCTCTGAAGAGACATAGAGCCTGCCACCCATAGCCCACATCATTTCCCCCCTTTGCCAAAGTTTAACTTGCTAAGCTTTGGCATAATGATTGTTGGAGCTATGAGGTGGATGGCTGTTTGTTGTTTTGATTATTTATCAATCTTTAGGGTAGCATCCAGGACTGTTTTTAAAAGTTTAGAAGTTATCATTCTGGACAGCAGAATCCTGGGGCAGGGGCCTCCTGCAGTCATCCTGTGGCCACTGGTGCTCACGTGGATTTCCAGTCAGGTTCCAGATCCATCTATTAATTTAATTTTACCCTTGAAGAGTTTACACCTTTAATTTAAAAGGGGTGCTGATGGGAGATGATCTCTTTTCTGTAACTGCTTCCTGCTGGCCATGGGCTGTAGTCATTGCCTAATAAGGTGTAAAACTCTTAATTTATTTTAACTGGAGGAAGATGGATCTGGCATTCTGTACAAAGTTGGATGAAGTTTTCATATGGTTAATAAGATGTTCACTCTGAAAGAAACAAACTTAATACCCATTTTTAAAAGAGGACATTGGATTGCAGAGGTAGACAAGGTTAGGTGCCTATAAAGATGGCACTCCTAAAAGCTGGTGGGAACAGCATATATATTCTTTTTTAAGTTATTCATCTTCAGAGAGAAATTGCAACAGACACTTAGCTTTGTCTGAAGACACATTCCAAACTGTTCAATGATTGGCACTCATTCACTTTGTCAGATGCTCCTGGTGAACTGGCACTCCTTGGGCAACTGGCTTCACTCAGGATTAGAACACTAAGTTGGAAATTCTCTTTGTTTTCACCTGTGAGAGTGATCAGAACTACAGAATAAAGGTTTTTTTTTTTACACCTTAGTTTTAATTGTACAATTTCTAGCAATTTTGACTTGTTCAATAGGTGACTCACCATCAGCAAGCAAGCCTCACCTTTGCTACACAGCAGAGTACAGTAGAATATAGAAGTTGACTGAGACTGGCTGAGACTGCCACCTTATTCTATAGACATGTTTTTAACTGTTTAGAAAATGATTTTACCAGGAATTTAACATGTCTAATATACTTCTGCACTTGATCCAAAATAGAAAAGATAATGTTATAATTATTAGGCATATATTTAGTACAGGATAAAAGTACAGCACTTAATATTAACTAATGTATTACTTAATGCATAAGGATTCAGAGTTGCAATTATTAGTTTTGAGTTTCAGGTTTGTAATACTTTACATTTCATCTCTCCATGAGAGCAGGTCATAATGCCAATTGTGTTTAAGTTTCACTTACAGTATCCTGGTATCATGGCTCCACTTAGCATGTTCTTCAATGCAGTGAGCAAGTCGCAGCATCCTTCATCTTAGAGAGATTTTCCAGTATTCTACTAGCCTGGTGCATAGTGCTCTCTGGGACCATGGAACAGTGCCAGCCTGGAGGTGATGTCCATTGTACACTTGGCTGTACCGAGTCATCATTGGCTGCTGCAGGAGCTTGAAACTGCAATGTAGTTTCCATTGACTTCAGGAGCAGAACCAGAGGCTGATATAGCAAATATTTTTAACTGAGGGATCAGTAACCAGCCTAGCCAATAACTCACATGGAGAGGCAAAATGCAATGTATACAGGTCCTGGTTTGAAAGCACAAAAGAGTTTGATAAGGTTAAAATTTATTCCTTGTTTATATATATATATAATAAACAATTTAATGCAACATATATTAAATGACTGTTTACTTACACAATTTTACCATGAAGATAACAGTAGGTACTTTACTTTAGTAATAGAGGGAAAAAAATTATTTTTCATTGTTAAAATGAAAACAGAATATTTCTAATAGAATCAAGATAACTTTTTATTACCATTTACTTAAATGTATACTTTGCAGTGGCCTTCAGACAGGTTTTATTATCATTAACTTATTTCTGCTACCAATACCAATCTTAAGTTTTTTTTAGTTAACAATGACTTCTAGAACTAGAACTATTTAAACATTTTCAGTTTGGCAGATGTTTTACAAACTCCTTATAATTGACTATAACCACATTGACTAGCCACCTCATGTTTAAGTAAACTTATTAAATTACAATTACCAAAGAAATTTACTCTATTTATTTGAGAGCATATCTACAATCTTTTTCCTTTAGCCTAATTTCACCAATGTGAACTCACAATTTTCATTACTCTAAAGATTTCATACATAATGTTAATTTAGTTTATAAATTAACTATGGGAGATTACACTCAAGTTAAATAAAATTGAAACCATTATAGTTTATGCAAGGAATGTTCTGTTTTTCCCTTACAGGAAGTTAAAAACTTCTTTTCTTTAAGTTATGAAAATGAATAATTTAAAAGCATACTGACTACCAGGTTTTAAAACACATTACACAATTACTTAATTTGTTTAATCATAACCCAGGAAAGATCTCTCCATAGTTTTTATGGACTTTTCTTTACTTACTGAAATTTGTTAACAGAACCACTAATTACCTTTATTTTGTTGGAAAGAAATCTTTTGGAAGTAAATAAGGCTCACCAGATTGTGGAGAAGAAAAGAATTTATTCTCAATCTTGCAAGAAGGGGTGCAGAGCCAGATATGGCTGGTGCCCCGAACAAAGAAAAATGACACAATTTATACCCCTAAGGCCAGCACGCAAGCTCTTCCTCTGTTTTTCCATGGATTGGATACTTCAGAAGTTACAGCTTATCTGAGCTTTAACTTTCCTGCACAAAAGTGTGTGATTTAACTGCTTCCTCTCTCACATTCCAACCATTTTAGTTTTTACCTGTTCCCCTTTGTTAAATAAAGAATAGAATTTAGTGCTGAAATGGCACTGACTTGGCTCCTTCTTGGGTGTCCTTCCACTGCCCACAGGACTGGCCTAAACTGGTCTCCTCCACTGCTGTCTAACCCGGGAGTGGGAGACTGAGACAGCAGGCTGCCAGGCTGCCAGGTTACACCAATCAACATTTTTTTCTTTTATGTGAAAACTAACCTAATCTTTGTTAGTTTGTTTTTTACATTTTATGGCTGACAAAAGGTTTAAACTGGGAAATTACCAGGCAAACTGATTCTTAATTCCCTAGCCTAGTAGATAGGTTTAATCTGCCACTCCTAGTCTTGCCTTTAAAGCTCTTGCAAAGAGGAGGCCCTTTCCCAATTGTTTCTATAATCAGATTTCTATGACCTTTTCATCCTGCTTAGTTTAATTTGGGCTTTAAGAATATTTATTTACATCTATAACTGCATATTTAATTAACAATTTGAATCGAGCTCTTTTAAGAATTTTCATTTGTTAATTCGATATTATTATCCTGATGTATGAAGACATACACTGAGCAAATGGGCAGATGCAAAGAGTTAGACACAGAAACAAAACTGATTGATATTACTTATAATTTGCATTATTTTATATACTGTTTAGCTTAATTTGGGGTCCCGAAATGTATATTACTTATAACTGCATATTTAACCTCAACAATTTGAGCAAATAGGCAGACATGAATAGTTTGACACAAAAACATAACTTTAGTTATTTTAAACTTCTAATTCTTACAAAATAAGTGTGACTGCAAAACATTTCAGACTCCTGAAACTCTTCTTAATTTGCACTGTGACTGTGCAATTTTATACTATGACTATGCAGTTTTACACAAGAATTTTCTTTCTTAACTAATAGATTGTAACCAAAATGTTCTCAATGCTTTAGCACTATTTTTTGTTTCGAACTTTATATTTTACTTTGAATTTAGCAGAATTTTGGATAGGCAACAAGATTAATTTTATATATATTTACTGAGGCTATTTGAAGCCTCAGGGAGACAGAATGGTTTCTCTCATGAATTGCCACTCTTAGGAACACTGACAGTCAAGGCAGGAGACTTCTCCCCTTCCAACCCTCTTTTTGATTTTGGAGATAATTAAACTCCAGTGGTCATTTAACCTTATTCCATCAGGCAGCAATTTATTTAGTTTACACTTGAATTCATGAGAGAAAGGGTTACTAATACCAGGAGAGGAGACAGTGATGTCCCAGCTCTTCTCAATTATGAAATAACCATAGGCAAAGGCAAAGGGTGACGTTAGGCTTGAAGTAACCATAAACAAAGCAAAGGTTAGTTTAGAATTTACACTTAAATAATAGTTTCAGGCTAAATTCACCCAGCTATAATTTCAGTTATTATCTTTCCACTGTTTTATAATATAAATGCATTTATAAATGATTTTAACTCTTAGTTACAGTTTTTATTAACTTTAAAAACCTGTTAATTTCATAACACCTTTAAATACCTTTCATTCGACTTATAACATATTAAATGAACTTAACCATTACTTTAATTTTTCCTTTAAAGTAAAAGAATAAATCTCTTGCAGTTAGTTTGAAATAAAAAGATACTTTTCAGGATTTGATTTCTAGAACATAATGTTCTTTTAAAAGAGGTAAGACTCTTCTTCAAACACAGGAAATGATGAGGTTAAAGCACAAGAAGCTTTTTTGATAAAAGATTTTCTTTGTATATTGATCTTACTCAATTTTAATCACAAAAATTTTCCTTCCACAAACCTTCTACACTTTCAGTATTCATTCAGGTTTGTCCCACACTCTACTCTTTCCAATAATCAATCATTTTATCTTAGGACAAAATCATCTTCTGTTTCCTTAACAATAAAAACACATTCCATATATCCCACATACTAAGTTACCAGGCAAACTTCTTACAACATATAATTGCCATTAATACTAAACAAGCTTGTTAAAATAATGAAGTTTTCTTCACTTTAAATACTTAGTAGCATGTAATGCCAGAAAGTTTCTTTGGAAGCAAGTTGGCAGGGGAGGCTGGCCGCTGAATTAATGTTATAAAATCACCTTTTATTATTATTATCAATTCAGTTTTTGTTTAATAATGACTTTCTGCAATTAGCCATTTAAATACCTTAATTTAAACAATGCTTTGTAAAACTTTTATAATTATTTATACCTTTAAGACAAATTTTATCTTCATAGAATACATTCTCTTACTTAAAGTTACTATAATACCTTATAAGAACCGCGCAGAATGCAAAAGTATTTTGGCTTTGACACCCTATGGAGGGAACTTTACTGCATTTATTCTGATTCTGCTTTTCACCCCCTTAACTTCCCCCCTTCCAGGCAGTCCAGTGCACAACAATCAAACAGGAATGCGGCTTATGAATAGAAGGTGTGGACTCACTGGAAATGGGCCAGCCGCTCCCCCCTTTCCAGCTTTCAGCCAAAATGGGCAGACAGAACCTACTCAAATTTGGCAACTCTCCCAGGGACCCAGCCACCCTGACTGGGACATCCCCAGAAAACTTGGGTGCGTGGCATGGACACAGATGGCCTCCAAGCCCCGGCAAAGGGCCAGACCAGAGACAAGACAGCAGAGTATGTACAAACATCTAGACTCCGCAAACATCCAGACTCACTCAATTTTGCCCCATAATCATTTCACCCCCTTGCCAATGGCAAGGGAGGGCTCCAGCTCAGCTGTAATTCTACTTTACATAAGGACACAACTCCAACCCTAGCATTGAGCTGACACAGACAGAAGCAAAAGGTCACTAATCTGACCCACAAGTTTATATATATATTTTCACCATGGCTGCCCCCACAGCCATCACAAACCTCAGAACACTTAACATTTGGTATAAAGTGAATTCATTCACAATTTAGCACCATAATAAAAGATTTCAGCTAGACTTTTTCCACTGTTTAAACTTTACACCCAGACCAAGCTCCACCAGAAAAGCTGATCCATTTTCCTGTAGCCAAGTTTTTGTTTTGTTTTGTTTTGTTTTAATCTACACCAATTTCCAGGACTTTAGGACTTGAACCTATAAATAGCCATTTTTATTAAAATCAAGACTCCACTCCTTTAGTGGATATAAGACTATTACCAGATTCTAACATGCAGTTAGACAAACCCAAAACACCAGGGCTTTTTCCCGTTTTTTTTCCAGGACATTAGGACTCGAACGTATAAACAACCTTTCCTATTAAAATCAAGACTCCACTCCTGTAGTGGATATAAGACCAGTACCAGATTCTAACATGCAGTTAGACAAACCTAAAACACCAGGGCTTTTCCCTGTTTTTTCTCCTTTTCCCAAGCCTAGAGAGAATGGCTTCCCCCCAACTTTCTGGGGCTACTAGGGTTCTCTTGGGAAGTGATCAGACTCCCCTTCCTACCAATTAAAGCTAGGGCCTTCCAGACTGTGCTCACCCAGGGAGTCTTACCTTCTTCCATGTTTGTAGTTCTTTTTCGTTCCCAGAATCTTTCTCTTCAGACGTTCCATTGTCCTCGATTTTTGTCAGGAAGATTCTGATGGAGCCCACATTTTTTCTGGATTAAATTTAATCCAGGGGTGCCCAGATTTGGGGTTCACCCGAGTCCTCCCGGCTTCCTCGGAGATTTGGAAGGGGCGGCAAAATGCTACCATCTCTGGCCTTCATTTGCTGTCCCACCAGAGTCACCAAAAATGTTGTAGAATTTGAGAGAAGTTCAATTATTTGTGTATAGAGAGGCCAGGACTTAGGAATGATTTTGAGAAGGAAAAATGGTTTATTTATGGCCGGCCGGACTCGGGAGTTTTCTGTTCGAATCCTGAGCCAGGAACAAGATTTTCAAATGTCTTTTATACAGAGAGGAAAGGCCAAATGGTCCCTTTGTTTCAGTTCTCAATAGGCTTGAATTAGCATATCTGTCTTCCACATCTTAGGTAAGCTTTTAGCATGGACTCCAGACATTCTAGATGAGCTTTCAACATATTTTGTTTTCATTTCCCCTGAATACTTTGTTTATAGACCTTGCATTGTTAAACTGTTTCACTGTTAAACTGCCCTTGGTGAGCAGGACTGCAACCTTTTATCATCCCACACCCACAAGTCCCAGATAGTTTAGGTTATCTCTGAAGAGACAAAGAGCCTGCCACCCATAGCCCACATCAACATCACAGAGGCAATACATAAAACCTGAATGACAAATACCTCCCCATACATGCAAAAGATATAAGAATTATATTACCAGTTATGGAAAATGGATTGCAGACAACTAGGCATCTCAAAAAGCAGTGTGAGATACTGAGAAAGATTAGTTGATCACAGGTCCCAAAGTCCAAGAGAAAGCCTCCAATTCACATGTGGAGCCAGTTTTAAGAAGCTGGTATGATGAGCTGCAGGTGGAATACCTAAGGCAGAGTTTCAGGAAGTACCCAATGGAGAGCAGGTACTTCTTTCAGGCTTCTTAGAAAACTCCTTGCACCTATAACTCATCTCAGCTTGGAGGGATAGAGAATATACAGGTGCCCCCAGTTGGGAGGTGTTGCTGGGGCCACTTACCAGCCTTACTGCTAGGAAAGCACAGAAAGAATAGCCCATGTCCTCCTTTTCTTGTTGGTTGGTTGTGCCTTGGGCCACGGGGTGCAGGTGATAAGCAGATGCCAGAACTTTCCCATGTTGGAATTAGATGAGTAATTCTGGGGGTGGAGAGAGAATACAGGGTGGTCTTGGCTGACTTTGTTCCTCTTTAACACTTTCTCATCAACTTTTACAACCTACAGGTCACTTTCTCTCTTCTTTGCCTTTGTGACTTTGGTCAACTCAATGGATGTCCCTCAGTTGGTGAATCCTGACTTCACAGGTATGCCTTTTTGGAGAGGCTTTCCTTAGCTGGAAGAAGGGAGCAACTAGGGCAGGGGTTCTTAACAAGAGGTCCATGAGTTTGAATTGAAATTAAAAAAACATTCTTTGGGAATGTAACAGTTCAGGTGTGATATATTTATTAAATAGTACACAGCATAGTGTAGTCTGAGTATTGGGTCCATGGTTTTCATCTGACTGGCAAAGGGGTCTGTGGAAGAAAAAATATAAAAAATCCCTGATTTAGAGATTAGGCAGTGTATGATTTTTCATTTTTCCCTTCTTTGTGCCATTAACCTGTTAGCTGTTGACAAGTGCTAGTGGTTGGAATTTTATTGTAGTATCAGAACCTATTGTAGAACAAAAGTTGATGAAAAGAGAGCCCTAGAAATGAAAGCAAACTGGAGGCTTTATCAGGTAATGCACTTTCAGATGGAGCAACAGTCTACCCAGCTTCTCTGTGGGAAGTGTTGGTGGAAAAATCACTCCCATCAAATGTGGTGTCTCCTTGTGCCTCTTCCAGGGCCTCTTCAGAATACATGCTAAAGTACTTTAGACATGCTAAGTAAACATGAAAGGGGAGTTCCTAGTTTTCAAATGAGGGGTGTACTTGAGTGCACTCATTAGATAGCATTTTGTTAATTAGGTGGGCTGTTCCCTGCTGAAAGCTTTTCTTTGCTAAATTCTCACTATTTGAGAGATGCTTACAGGACAGCCTATGTCTGGTGGTTGCCCCAGTGTGCACCTTCAGTTTCAACTGACATCTCTGGGTGAGGACTCTGAAATTAGTGTCATCCCACTGGCTTCAGGTCTTCTGCTCCCTACACTAACTCATCTTCATCAAGAAGTCAGCACCATTGATTCCTCCTTAGGGGCCAAGCAATGGGGATGCAAAGATAATGAAGAGACCACAACCCCCCAGCTTTTCAGGAACTCATGCTCCTTTGGGGCAACCATAGATAGACAAAATATAATTGGTGTGGAAAAGCATTTTGTGTGTGCAGAGGAGGGATTATTGCCTGTTGGGGGCAGCTGAGAATGCTTCCTGGGGCTGTGGTGTGGGATGGTTTTTTTTTTTTAATTAAGGTAATAGATCACAAGAAATGTTACATTAAAAAACATAAAAAACTAAAAAACATAAGAGGTTCCCATATAATCCACTCCCAACCCCCTACCACATCATTTTTGTAAATTGTATTTTTTGAAGATATATACATCACAAAAAATGTTACATTAAAAAATATAAGAGGTTCCTGTATACCCCCCACCCCTTACCCCACTCCTCCCACACCAACAACCTCCCCCATCGTTGTGGCACACTCATCGCACTCAGTGAACACATTTTGGGGTTTTGAAGGCTAAGAGAAAGGGAGGAAGGAGCCTTTAGCTCATATGGCTATCTGACTCTCTGTGTGAATTGTAGCTTTCAGGTTGGGGGGCAAGAAATAAGGACATCACACAGAAGCAAGTTTTCTAAGTTTATTTATAAAGCATTTGAAATAGAACTTTTTTTTTCAAATTTATCATCGGTGTTGCCAAGCTTGCTAATAAGTATGCATCTCTGAAGATGCATCATTAGTTGCAGGTGTCAAGACATCTGTTTGTGATCTAGTTCCCCTGTCTGGTCTGTCTTCCTCTCAAAGGCATCATAAATACTCTTTACACATTTATTCCTTTTGACTGGTTAATCCTCAACCACTTAGCCAATCATAGGATTCTGCTTTATCAAGTGTAACTTTTCTCAACCTTAGCCTTCTCTGCTAATCTTTTGTAAAACATGATTAGCTGTCTTTGTGACTGATCTCTATTTCTTTTCCTCATTCTTGCTCTTGCTTTTTCAGTTAAGTCAACAGAACAATGTCCTCCTTGTGGCAAACTGAAAAGGTGCAGAAAGTTCAACTTCTTTAAAGGAAATGTCAGCCCAGGAAGAGACTATGAAATGATTGAAAATGACCACTAACACATAGCTTATGTCAGGGCTGTTGAATAGTCAGTGTTCAACTTTCCAAGTCTTATATGACTTCAAGATAAGGAAAATTAATGCTAAGTATTTAGTGATAGAATGAGGATGAATTTATTCTTGTTCATAGTATAAAAGGCACTTCCCGTTGTTCTGCTCAAAACTAGTTAAGGAGAGACCTCTAGGCAATCAGGAGTGACCTGGAGGTCTGAGTTTGTGTACTATTCATTCATTTATTCAAAGAGTTTTCTTTTTCATACAATGCTTTTTTATCGTAGTAGTGAATATACAGCATAAAATCTCCCATTTAGCCAGTTTATATAACACTGTCTTATAGAGATAGGTCATATTTTGTTAACCATTTAACAGTTGAACATTTTGGTTTGTTTACATCTTTGGGCTATTATGCATAAAGCTGTTATCAATCTAAGGATTAGCATCAGCATATGTTTTCTCTTGGGAAGATTTCTAACAATGAGCTTGCATGGGTCACATAATAACTCTATGTTTAACGTTTTCAGGTACTGCCATACGATTTTACAAACTTGTACCAATTTCCCTTTCCACTAGCCATGTAAGAGGGCTCTACATCCTTAACATCCTCATGAAACTTCTTACTACATGATTTTGGATTTTTTACATTCTAGTGTAGGTTACATGTAATCATATTGTGAATTTTTTTTCATGGGACAGTCATTACATTTGGTGAATACATCTTGGAGCACCGCTGCAACACATAGATAATGGTTTACACTATAGTTTACACTTTCCCCCATTCCACTCAGTGGGCCATGGCAGGACATACAATGTCCAGCAACTGTCCCTGCACTACCACCCAGGACAACTCCAAGTCCTGAAAATGTCCCCACATAACATCTGTTCTTCCCTCTCCCTACCCTCAGCGCTCCCGTGGTCACTGTCTTCATGTCAATGAGACAGTTTCTTCAATAGCTAGAGTCACAATAGTTCTATAATAGATTATCAATAAGTCCACTCTAATCCATATTTTATTCCTCTATCTTGTGGACTCTGGGATGGTGATGTCCACTCCACCTCTATATTGAGAGGGGGCTTAGACCCACATGATTGATGGATGTGATTCTCCTGCTTGGAGTTGTAGGCATCCTCATTTCCTAGTGTGGTGGTTGGCCATCTTCATCTCCCTGTTAGCTGACCTGGGTAAGTCCAATGAACCAGAGAGTAAGAATTGCAAATCTGCTGAGGCTCTGGGCCCAGCTGGCACATGGCCAGTCCAGAGATTCAAGTCTCTTGGGTATACACCAATCCCAACACCAATCACAGGTTCAATAAAGGTGACAGAAGAGGCATGTGTAGAATGGCCATATCTGAATCCTACTCCATTTCACTCAGGAACACAATTTCCAAAGTAGGACCCACTGACAGTGCACTGAACTCCAGAGCCAACTGCCAGTTTACATTGTATTTACACTCTCTCCCAGTCCATTCAATGAATTAAGGTAGCATATATAAATGTACTGCACCTGTCCCTGCAATATCACTCAGGAAAACTCCAAGTCCCCAAAATGCCCCCATATCACATCTCCTTTTCCTTTCCCTATCTTCAGAAAACCCTGTGGTCACTGTTTCCACATCAATGATATAATTTCTTCCATTTCTAGAGTCACAGTAATTCTATAGTGGAATACCAGTGGTCCACTCTAATCCATATTTTATTCCTCCATCCTGAGGACCCTGGGTTGTTGATGCCCATTCCACCTTGTAATTGAGAGGGGGCTTTGGTCCCACATGGGTGGTGGATGGAACTGTCATGCTCACAACTGTAGATTCTCATTTTTTGATGTGGTGGTTTCCCATCATCCCCTCCCTGTCAGCTGACCTGGATAAGTCCAAGAAACTGGAAAGTACATGCTTCCACACCATTGAGGCTCAGGGCCCAGCTGCCACATGGATAACCCAGAGATGCAAGTCTCCTGGACATATGCCAACCCCAGCAGCAACCACAGGTTCACTATAAGGGACAGACAGAGCATGTGTAGAAAACTCATACCTGAGTTCCACTTCATCACCTGCAGGAGCACAAATTCAAAAGTAGGGCTCAGTGGCAAGGCACCTAACTCCCAAGACATCTGCCCTGACCACAGGACCTGAGTATGTCCAGAGCCCTCAGGAAAACCACTACCATGGATTGTATCTACTTTAGCAGACTATGAGATCCTGCTGAGATGTGCATACACATAACCCATCTGATGACCACCCATTTCATTTTTTAGTCTCTTAGCTGTATGATCTCATTTGTCTTTACCATTTCCCCCTTTTATTCAAGGTCTTTTTCTGGTTGCATCACCAGCCAGTGCTTGGTAGTAATCTCTCAGTGCTAGGGAGGCCCATTCCCAGGAGTCATGCCCCATGCTGGCAGGATGGTTATGCATTTATATGTTGAATTTGGCTTAGAGAGTGGTCATATTTGGGCAACATGGTGGCTCTCAGAAGGTTAATACTAGGCAACCTACAACATCAGTCCAAGATGAAATTTCTAGCACAACAGGCTCATAATCATAGTTATCAGTATCAAGGGCCCATCACTGGACCATTCTTCTATACTGGTCATTACCCTTACACTTGGGATTGTTGCAGTTCCACTGGGAAATGCAACCGAGCTTCCCAGGATGGGAATCCAGCACTCTCTTAGTTGTGTGAATCTCTATCCACTGTGTCAATACCCAATGAACATCCAAACATATCTATATACACTTTATGCATGCCTGGGCAAACTCACATCCATGCATCCCCCATCAATGACACCCCACAGCAATTCTCCTCAGCCCCCATAGTTGAACCCCTCTGAGATCCAAAACTTCTTAAAAATTGTAGCCTTATATATTGCCAAATCGAATTAATATGAAAATGAAATTGTAATGGTAGGTTTATATGTTAGAAATAAAACATAATTTAAAAAAATAAAGTAAAAAATTGGGGTATTAAAAATGAAAAATATTTCAAAAAATTTTTGAAGTTTTGCATTTCATCACTATAATATGTGATGTCCTGATGTACAGTGGCAAGGTAATGTCTTCCATTTCTTCCTCAGTGTCTCATCTCTTTTTTTATGTTTACAAAGGAGATTTAGGTCACAGTAAAGCTACATACAGAATATAGGGGGACCCCTATACCCACCATCCTCTCCCTTTTCCCCCTTCCCTAACAATGAGGTTTTTACATGTGGATGTTACTACTTATATATTTATGATAGGAGGTTTTTTTCTTACCAAACCCATAGCATCTTTTATAGCAGATTTTAATTGGATTTTATTTGGGTTGCCAGAAGCCAGAGTTAAGGCCATCTCCCTGATCCCATGAACTGTTCAAATACACAGGGAACCATGTTCAGGACTCTCTGTGTTTTGTTTAATGCTCTGCCTTCATCATCCTGAACTTCTTAACCATTTTATCTTCTGTAAGTTAACTCAAACAGGGCAGTGAAACAGAGGAGATAGAAACAATATGCATATCTACCATTTTTTGCCTGCCTATTGGCATGTAGCATTCACAACATACCATCAGCACAAAATTACAATGAACCTATGATGGGTGGGAGTCCAGCAAGACTCATTGTGAGTAAAAAGATAAGCATATCTCCTTCTTTAGTAAATGGGATGACAACAGCTCCAAGAGGCCACACTTCCCTTTCAAACTAGAGCTTACTTTTAAGATAGAAGGAAGATTTGCCTTCTAAAAAACATAAAACAACCAAGGACCCCTATCATATCCTTACTTAATCATGTTGCCCTCTATTAGTCATCACTTACAGTGAAAATGGTGACAAAAGACAAGGGAAATAAAGGGCAACTAATAGTTCAGTTTTTCCTTATTCATCACTAAGCAAAAGATAGAGAGTGTTGGTAAAATGTGCACATATCTAAAAGCAAAATAAAAACAGTTGTGTTAGTTTTGTGCAGAGTTTTGACTATTATAGTAAGAACAAAATACATGCACAATGAAATAACAGCTTTGAAATAGGAATTGTGGAATTTAGGGATTCCACATAAAAGTTATATAAGTGCTCTTGTACTTACATTTAAAAATGACACTGCACAATAGAATGAACAGAAAAATTCATGCAAATGATTTTCATTTTTAATTTTTCTTTACTTAGAATGGTATTAAGTAGTAAGCAATAAATACCATGAAAAGTAGACATTGTATGGGAAGGGGAAATGCTTTATATTTTAGTTTCACTAATGGCACATTTTGTTCCTGCTTTTAGAACAAGGATCAGACTTTTCATTTTGCACTGGGTCTTATAAATTAAATAGTTGGCCTTGGGATGGATTTTTGGCTTTGCATATATATAAATGTAGATGTAATTCTCTTTAGAAACAGTTATATCAGTATCTATAGATATAAAAATACACAGTATAAATATTCATATATTCCTTATATCTGTCCACTGAGATGAACTGAAAGCAGTGACAGCCCAATAAGATTGAGCTTCCTAGGATGCAAATTTTTGTTTCTTCTCCTTCTTCTCCTTCTCCTTCTCCTTCTTCTCCTTCCCATTCTCCTTCCCATTCTCCTTCTCCTTCTCCTCCTCCTCCCTTTTAATGCTTTTTATTTTACCTTATTTTTAAAATTAAACTTATTTTAGAGAAGTTTTAGATTACAGAATATTTACATCAAAAGTACATGGGATTCCAAAAGAAAAACACAAAAATTTTAGAAGCAGTTCACATATAACCCTCCACTCACTTACACAATTTCCCCTGTTATTAACATCTTTCATTGGAGAGATATATTTGTTAAAATGAATGAACCAATATTGAAGCATTGTTACTACCCAAGGTCTATAGTTTACATTATGGTTTGCACATTGTGCTTTACAGTTTATAATTTTACAGAGCATTTTAGGGTTTTGAAATTATTGTGTATGATACTGCAATGACAGATATATGACACTATACATTTGTTTACATCTATGAACTGAGTCTTTTAAAGTTTAAATTTTCTTTTTTTATTAAATTGTCTTTTTTATAAGGTACTTGAATCACAAAAAAAATGTTAAATTAAAAAATATAAGAGTTTCCCACATACCCCTCACCCCTCACCCCCCCTCCTCCCACATCAACAACCTGTTTCATCATTGTGGCACATGCATTACATTTGGTGAATACATTTTGGAGCATGCTGAACCACATGGATTATAGTTTATATTGTAATTTACACTCTCCCCCAGTACATTCAGTGGGTTATGGCAGGATATATAATGTTCAGCATCTTTCCCTGCAATATCATTTAGGACCCTGCCAAGTCCCAAAAGTGCCCCCACGCCTCATCTCTTTTTCCCTCTCCCTGCCCTCAGCAACTACCATGGCCACTTTCTCCAGACTGATGCTACATTTCTTCCATTACTAGTCATGATAGTTCTATAGTAGAATACCAATAAGTCCACTCTAATCCATATTTTATTCCTCCATCCTGTGGACCCTGGGTTGGTGATGTCCATGCCACCTCTAAATTGAGAGGGGGCTTAGATCCTACATGGCTGATGGATGGGATTCTCCTGCCTGTAGTTGTAGGACTCTCGGTTTCCAGGTGTGGTGGTTGATTATCTTCACCTCCCTGTTAGCCGACCTGTGCAAGTCCAACAAACTGGAGAGTAGAAGCTGCAACTCTGCTGAGGCTCAGGTCCCAGCTGGCACCCTGCCACCATGTGTAATGCTGCAGTCACTCCCTAGGCCAGGGTGCCTTGTTCTCTTCCTGGCCACCTCTCCCAGTCTATATTTCTTCCTTTTGCCTGCTCCATTCCCACCTGATCATGATCCCAATCTCATCTCATCTCTCCCTTCTTTTTACTTCTTTTGCTTGCACACACAGCCTGAGCCCTCAGAATGAAATGATCTTATTTTCCAAACAAAAATATCAGGACACATTTTGTCACAATTGATTTAACTAATAAACAAAATGCAGAAAGCCTTTCCAACACAAAAAACTTTACCATTTCCTCCCATAAAAATGTAAGTACCTGCTATTGTGCTGTCAGCACAATGTCTTTTTTAAATTGTTTACCATATATACAACCTAAAACCTCCATCTTCAACCTCATTAAAATACATACCTCAGTCCTGTTAATAACATTTACTATGTTTTGCTACAATCATGAACATCTATTACCAAAACTCTTCCATCATCCCAGTAGAAACTCTGTACATTATAAGCGTTAACTCCATTTTTCCTACCCCCACGCTCATCCCCTTGTAATCTATATTCTAGATCTTCCTCTGTGAGTTTTCAGAATGCCTGGCTTTTCAGGAAGTTTTATTGAAAAGGAATCAGCTTCAAGTTTGTTCAAGAGGTATTATCTAAATCATTCTTCCCTCCATTCCATAAGGACACACAAATTACAAAGTAAGGACAATGAATAAAAGATTAAAGATTATGGTCAGTAAATTAGACTTAAATCTAATCTGTGTTAGGATAAAGCTAATAACAAGCAAATATTTTTGAATGGGAGATACCTGAATTGTGTGAAAAATGCAAAAGGAGGAAAAGTTATACAGGGAAATGCTTTCTTTCCACCCTAGCCTCAGTTCCTCAACTTGCATCATTCTAGAGATATTCTATACCACTAAAATGTTTTGATAGGTTGGTATGTGAGACAGTATGCATAAGATAGTCTGATATGTTGGCGATTTGGACCTGAAGGGTATCGGGAATGAAAGAAAGAGAAGAGGAGAGAGTGAAACAAAGAAAGAAAGAGAGAGCTGGGATCAGGGTTCTGCGAGCAATCACTCCTCAGACAACTTTATTTTCTACATGTGGCATTATATATACTCCAACTATCAAGATAACAAGCAGTGTAGCTACACATTAACAAGACTCATAAATTAAAGAACTTATCTCAAAGTACAAAGATTTAGTATTCTTTTCAAACTACAAAGTGTATTTGCTTGTATTTTTCCCTGGCCCGGACAGCTCTATCCTGCTGACTGGAAAGGCTTAATTGCTGCATTCCTATGTTAAAAGCGTAGCCATGGAAACAGCATGTCTCCCTTTTCGAGACCACCATGCCTTAGTTTCTAACACTGATAGGGTCATTTAATTCTCATGAGCACTGTATGACACAGGTAGTAGTATCATTATCCCTGATTTTCAAGTAAGGAGACTGGCTTGTGGATGAGTGAACAACCACATTTCCAAAGTTCTCATGGCTGATAAGAGAAAGTCCATGTTCTCAAACCTCCTCACATGTCAAGGCTGAGAAGGGGCAGAAAGTCTATTTCCTCAAACCTCCCCACCCACATTCATGACCTGTAAAGAAAGGTGACTCCTTGGGACATGGTTATAATAGCGGTGATTTATAAAATACTTACTCCATTGTCCAAGGCCTTGGATATAAATTTACTATTTTTAATCCTCATAAAAACTTAAAGCATGGTTATAACTTTTCTTTTCTGCTAGGATTTAGCTGATTCCAATTCCCTGAAAAGGAAGACAACTCACAATGTTAACATTCTTCCTAAAAGCACGTAAGACTTACATTTTAGGGTGGCTCTGAGAATCCAATTCTATGAAGGACCCTACCTCACCCAGCATCAAAGGCATGTTCAGCCAGCCTCAGCACTTCCCTAGTCAGCAGTGAAACCTCAGGGACTATGTTGATAGGGCAAGGGAAAAAATCTGACTAGGTTTCCAAAAAATTACAACTATGTCATTACCCAACTCTGAAATGCAAATATCAAAATTTGTCTGTGTGTAACCTAAGAAAGCACTACTGAACATTAATCCCTTATTCCTTACAATTCCTAAAATGCTCAGTCATAACCACCTATATTCTTCCATTGAGAAAGCAGATTCAATGAGTTTAAGAGGTTTAAAGATCATCAGAACAAACCTCTGAACCCTAAAATAATCTCATATTACCTGAATTAATGCTATAGAAATTTATGAACAAATACAGCATCAGAAGGCCATGTGAGAGGTTCAAGGAAGAGAAAGCAAGCAGCAAAAACTCCCTGAAGGGCCCTTTCCAAACCAAAATGCTGATTCTGCTCTGGCACTTTTGAAGAAGATTTTTCCTCTTCACCAGAAGCAGGCAGGCCTGTCAGCTGAGGAGCTGCACACCTAGGAACACCACATATCCACGGAGAAAGGGAAACCTGTGTAATTCTCTCACTTCAGCATGTGAAAACTCACCCATAAGGATGCCTTGGGCTCACTCAGTGTCTCCTGTACTGCTATGTGGAACAACTCCAAATGATGCTTTCAAGAGACATTGAAAAGCATGTTGGTTTTAAAATCAGCTCTGCCACCCACTACCCATTTGACTTTGAATGATTTACACCTTCTGTGTCTCAATATCCCCATCCATAAAATGAAAACAGTAGAATAAGCACATACTAAAAGATGGCTGCTATTAATTATTGTTGTTGTTCAGAAAGTCTTGTCCAACCCAGGGCCTATCCCTTTCTCATAATGTCCTTATATCATAGTATATATGATAGTATTCCTCCATTGAAAGGAAAATTATAATTTCAAACAAGCTCATAATAAAAACAATAAGAACCTAGATTTTTCAAACCAAAAGACTTACCATTATTTCATAAAATAATGTATGGGCACTAAAAAACAGCAATCTCTCTCAGAATTTACACTCAGCAGAAGAAAGCTAATTTAAATAATTAGTTTAAACTAATTTCAACAAAATAATGCATTCTTAGTGTTTGATGTAGCCATAGTAGACATTCTCCCATTAATGGATAGCTATGGTTTTCACTTTTTAAAGATAAAATCAGTGTAATTTCACTGATTATTTTTCATAATATTTCAGATTAGTTTTATTATCAAATAATATCCCATTCAAAATATCAGTTTAACTTCTAAATTGATATTAGAAACAAAGAAAGGATCATTAATTTAAATAATGATACTTTAAAAGGAAGGAAAATATCATTAATTTAAATATATAGTGACGAGTTGGGGGGCAACATTTTCACCAAATTTCTTTAGAGGCACAGAATATTAATTAGCAACAGGGATAGCTAATATTTAATACACACCAATTAAGCATTTCAGAAACCCAGATCAGGTAACAGGGAGGTGAAGATGGCCAACCACCACACCAGGGAACTGAGAGTACCTACAACTGCAAGCAGGAGAATCGCTTCCATCAGCCATGTGGGATCTAAGTCCCCACTCAATTTAGAGATGGAGTGGACATCACCATCCCAGGGTTCACAAGATGGAGGAATAAAATGTGGATTAGAGTGGACTTACTGGTATTCTACTAAAGAACAATTGTGACTCTAGCAGAAGAAGAAATTGTATCACTGATGTGGAAACAGTGGTCACGGTAGTTGCTGAGGGCAGGGAGAAGGAAGAAGAGATGTGATGTGGGAGCATTTTTAGGACTTGGTGTTCTCCTAAATGATATTGCAGGGACAGATACTGGATATTATATATCCTGCCGTAACCCACTGACTGGATTGGAGGAGAGTGTACACTACAATGTGAACTATAATCCATGTGGTGCAACAGTGCTCCAAATGCAATGAATGTGCCACAATGATGAAAGGGGATGTTGATGAGGGAAGAGTTGGGGTGGGGTGGGGTATGAGATATATGGAATATATGGGAACCTTTTTTTTTTTTTTTTTTGGAATCATTACTTTTTTTCCCCCAAATTCTACTCAATTTATTCATTTTTTAAAAGATATTACATTCAAAAAATATGAGGTCCCCATTCACTCCCACCGCCACCACCCCACCACTCCTCCCACAGTAACACTCTCCCCCATCATCATGACACATCCATTGCATCCGGTATGTAAATCTCTGGGCATCGCTGCACCCCATGTCCCATGTTCCACACCATAGCCCACATTCTCCCACATTTCATCCAGTGGGCCATGGGAGGACATACAACGTCCGGCAGTTGTCCCCAGAGCACCACCCAGGACAACTCCAAGTCCCGAGAATGCCTCCACATCTCATCTCTTCCTCCCATTCTCTGCACCCAGCAGCCACCATGGACACTTTTTCCACACCAATGCCACATTTTCTCAATTATTAACCACAATAGTTCATGAATGGAATATCAGTAAGTCCACTCTGATCCTTACTGTTTGGCTTGATTGTGTCCCTTCCACATCTATATCAAGAGAGGGTTTAGATTCCACATGGATATTGGATGTCATCCTCCTGCTTTCAGTTGTAGGTACTCTAGGCTCCATGGTGTGGTGGTTAACATTCTTCAACTCCATGTTAGCTGAGTGGGGTAAGTCCAATAAATCAGAGTGTAGGAGCTGAAGTCTGTTGAGGCTCAGGGCCTGGCTATCATATTATCAGTCCAGAGCTTTAAATCCCCTAGATATACCTTAAGCCCCAGCACCAGCTACAATTCCAGTAAAGTAGCATGAAAGCCTTGTGAAAAGAGATCCCATCTGAGTCCAGTTCCATCACGCAGAAACACAAGCTCAAAGGAGGGCCAACTGGCATGGCAGTGAACCCCATCTGCCATGACCATAGAACCTGTGGGTCTCTTTAGCCCTCAAAAGGACTGATATCTGGGGTTGTATCTACTTTATCTGTCTCTGAGACTCTGCTCAGGTGTGCATAAGGGCAATCCTTCTGACAACCTCCAGACTCCTTTTTAGAGACTCAGAGCCATATGAACTCATTTGTCCTTTCCCTTTCCCCCTTACTTTAGGTCAAACAGCATTTTTAACTCCTGTTATTATATGTAGACAGGGATATTCTGCTGGTCCATGTTGAACCTTTATTTATTTATTTATTTTTTTATTCATTTAAAAAAATATATTACATTAAAAAAATATGAAGTCCCATTCAACCCCACCGCCCCCACCCCCACTTCCCCCACAGCAACATTCTCTCCCATCATCATGACACATCCATTGCACCTGGTAAGTACATCTCTGGGCATCGCTGCACCCCATAGTCAATGGTCCACATCATAGCCCACACTCTCCCACGTTCCATCCAGTGGGCCCTGGGGGGATCTAAAATGTCCCGTAGTTGTCCGTGAAGCACCACCCAGGACAACTCCAATTCCCAAAAACAACTCCCCATCTCATCTCTTCCTCCCATTCCCCACACCCAGCAGCCACCATGGCCACCCTTCCAACACCAATGCCACATTTTCTCTGTGGACATTGGATTGGTTGTGTCCATTGCACATCTATGTCAAGAGGGGGCTCAGATTCCACATGGATACTGGATGCAATCCTCCTGCTTTCAGTTGTAGGCACTCTAGGCTCCATGGTGTGGTGGTTGACCTTTTTCAACTCCATGTTAGCTGAGTGGGGTAAGTCCAATAAATCAGAGTGTAGGAGCTGAAGTCTGTTGAGGCTCAGGGCCTGGCTATCATATTGTTAGTCCAGAGATTCAAATCCCCTAAATATATCTTAAACCCCAACACCAATTACAATTGCAGTAAAGTAGCATGAAAGTCTTGTGAAAAGAGATCCCATCTGAGTCCAGTTCCATCACGCAGAAACACCAGCTCCAAGGAAGGGCCACCTGACATGGCAGTGAACCCCATCTGCCATGACCATAGAACCAGTGGGTCTGTTTAGCCCTCAAAAGAACCAATACCTGGGGTTATATCTACTTTATCTGTCTCTGAGACTCTGCTCAGGTGTGCATAAGGGCAGTCCTTCTGACAACCTCCAGACTCTTTTTTTAGAGACTTGTAGCCTTTTTCTCCTTTCCATTTTCCCCTTACATTAGGTCAAACAGCATATTAAAGTCATGTTATTATATGTAGACAAGGATCTTCTGCTGATCCGCAATGAACCTTTAATTCAAGGCCATTTTCTAGTTACTTCATCAGCTGGTACTTGGTAGTGATCCCTTAGTGCCACGGAGGCTCATCCCCAGGTGTCATGTCCCACGCTGGGGGGAAGGCATCACATTTACATACTGAGTTTGGCTTTGAGACTGGCCACATTTGAGTAACACGGAGGCTGTCAGGAGGGAACTCCTAGGCACAGTGCTGCTCTAGGCCTTGTTCTTATTTCAGGTGTATAGGCTTACAAGCATAGTCATTAGTATCAGGGGCTCACTGTTGAAACCTCATTCCTTCCTGGTCCTTACCATTGCACCTGGGGGACTGCAGCTGCTCCCCTAGGGACCGCAACAGAGCCCCCCTGCCCAGGAACCCGGTATCCCCCTAGGTGTTGTTTTTAATTGTTTCCACTATGAGTATATCCAAACATTTCCAAGCACCCTGGACACATGCCCTGTATAACTCCCTGTCAACCATATATCACCTGTCAATAATATCCTATACTGGTATTCCTCCACTGCCATTGATGAATCACTCTGTGATCCAAAACTTCCTGAAAAGTGAAGCCCAATATAATGTCAGGTTCCCTTACTAGTAAAATGGAATATAATGATGAGTTTAAAGGTTAGATATAGAATATATATTGATTTGGAAAAATTCTACATCCTATCTTTTTCTTTTCTTTTTCCCTAATTATTGAGTTTCTCTTCACAAGAGCCTTAGATCACAGTAATTCATGTATACAATATACAGTACTCCCACATATCCATTATAAAACCTTTTCCCTTCCATAGCGATAATCCTTTAACTTATTCATATCATATTTACTGAAACTGATGTACAGATATTGAGACAATAGCTTTCAAACAAGGTAACATTTGTGTTTACATTGTGGATTATACTCTAGGCTATACAGTTTTCTCAATTTTTTAGTTATCCTATGTTTTACATTATGGTTTACATTATTAGTCTGCCATCCCCTATATGTTTTTGGTGTAATATTACATGTTTTATATCCATCCTTGTGTACTCTTGTGAAACACTTCTTTTGCCCTCACAGTTACTTTGGTTCCATCTATTCAATATCTATTTCCCCCTCCCCTTGGGGCCCACAGTGACAGTCAATCTTCATTTCTTGAGGAGCCATGTTCAGCGATACTTGCAACAGTGTTGAGGGCTTGACTTGCTCAAGTGCCCTAATGCCCTGGGAGCCACCCTTTCTCTTGAGAGATACAGTTTCCTCTATTTGATGGCATTAGTCCTCCCCAGGATGTGGGTCTACATTCACTCTCATCATATGGGTCTCTACCCAATGGTATAACCCACTCTGGCAAAAGGAGCATTCAGATATTCCCTAGGATTCTGTGCTGCATCAGATTATCTCCTTTGAGTATCTTAAACAGGTAAATTTTCTAATTATATTTTGAAAAGGTTTTCTCAGCATTTTACTTTCAACCAACACCTCAGAATCTCCTATATTCATATGTTGCCCCTCCTTCTCCCCAATTTCTTGGGCAATATTACCCATCCACCCATCCCTAGCCCCCCTCAAACCCGCAAAGCCCCACACAAAGGTAACACTATGCCCCCATTTTATCTCTTCCTTGTGCACATACTTATCACCAGTTTATCATAGATTTCACCCATATAGATGTCTGCTTACATCCTTCCTCTACCCCCCGATTTCCTGTAAGCCTATCTTCCAGTCTCTAGCTCTCTGAGGCAGCTTGCTCATTTCATATCATTGAGGTCATGTAGTATTTGTCCTTCAGTGCCTGGGTTGCTTCACTCAACATAAGGTTCTCAAGATTCATCCCTGTTATCACGAGTGTTTGTAGTGTATTTGTTCTTAAAGCCAAGTAGTATTCCATTGTATGTTTATACCACATTTTGTTGATCCACTCATCTGTTGATGGGCATTTGGGTCGAATCCAATTTTTGGCGATAGTGAACAATGCTGCTATGAACATTGGTGTGCATATATTGGTTTGTGTCCTTGTTTTCAGTTCCGCTGGGTATATACCCAGCAGTGATATTGCTGGGTAATATGGCAAGTCTATGGTTAGTTTTTTGAGAAACCACCAAACTGTCCTCCAGAATGGTTGGATCCTTCTGCATTCCCACCAGCAATGAATGAGTGTCCCCATTTCTTCACATCCTCTCCAGCATTTGTATTCTTCTGTTTTTTCCATAGCTGCCTATCTTATGGGAGTAAGATGGTATCTCATTGTAGTTTTGATTTGCATTTCTCTGATAGCTAAAGATTTGGAGCATTTTTTCATGTGCTTTTGAGCCATTTGTATTTCTTCCTTGGAGAAGTGTCTGCTTAAATCTTGTTCCCAATTTTTAAATGGGTTGTTTATCTTTTTATTTTCAAGATATAGGAATTCTTTATATATGCAAGTTGTAAGTCTCTTATCAGATATATGGTTGCCAAATATTTTCTCCCATTGTGTGGGTTCCCTTTTTACTCTCTTGACAATCTCCTTTGAGGTGCAGAAGGCTTTAATTTTGAGGAAGTCCCATTTATCTATTTGTTCTTTTGCTGGTCATGCTTTTGGTGTGATGTTCATGAAGCCATTTCCTATTACAAGTTCTTCTAGATGTTTCCCCACACTGCTTTCCAAGGTCTTTATGGTCTTGGCTCTTATATTTAGGTCTTTGATCCATCTTGAGTTGATCTTTGTATAAGGTATGAGATGGTAATCCCCTTTCATTCTTCTACATATGGATATCCAGTTCTCCAGGTACCATTTGTTGAATAGGCCATTCTCTCCCAGTTGAGAGGGTTTGGTGGCTTTATAAAATATTATATGGCTATATATATGAGGTTCTATATCAGAACTTTCAATTCGATTCCATTGGTCTGTTTGTCTCTCCTTATGCCAATACCATGATGTTTTCACTACTGTAGTTTTGTAGTATGTTTTAAAGTCCGGTAGTGTGATTCCTCCAATTTTGTTTTTCTTTTCAATATGTCTTTGGCTATTTGGGGCCTCTTTCCTTTCCAAATAAATTTCATAGTTAATTTTTCTAGTTCCTTAAAGAAGGCTTTGTTGATTTTATTGGGATTGCATTGAATGTGTAGATCAGTTTTGGCAGGATAGACATCTTAATAATATTCAGTCTTCCTATCTATGAACAGGGAATATTCTTTCATTTATTTAGGCCTTCTTTGATTTCATTGAATATTCTTGTATAGTTCTTGGTGTATACGTTTTTTACCTCTTTAGTTAAATTTATTCCTAAATATTTGATTTTTTCATTTACTATTGTGAATGGTATTTGTTTCTTGATTTCCTCCTGATCTGGCTCATTAGTGGTGTAAAGAAATGCTACTGACTTTTGCACATTGATCTTATAACCTGTGACTTTATTAAACTCATTTATGAGTTCTAGAAGCTTTGCTGTAGACCTCTGGGTTTTCTATGTATAGGATCATGTCATCTGCAAATAATGAAATTTTGACTTCTTCCTTTCCAATTTGAATGCCTTTTATATCTGGTTCTTGCCTTTGTGCTCGAACAAGTCCTTCTAAGTCAATGTTAAATAGATGGGGAGAGAGTGGGAATCCTTGTCTTGTTCCTCATTTTAGAGGGAAGGATTTTAGGATTTCTCCATTGTAAAAAATGTTGGCTGTAGGTTTTTCATATATACTCTTTATCATGTTCAAAAAATTTCCTTGTATTCAGATATCTTGGAGTGCTTTTATCAAGAAAGAGTGCTGTATTTTGTCAAATGCTTTTTCTGCATCTATAGATATAATCATGTGATTTTTTTCTTCAATCTGTTTATATGGTGTATTACATTAATTGATTTTCTTATGTTGAACCATCCTTGCATACCTGGAATAAATCCCACTTGGTCATGGTGTATAATTCGTTTAATGTGTTGTTGAATACGATTAGCAAGTATTTTGTTAAGGATTTTTGCGTCTAGGTTCATTAGAGAAATTGGTCTGTAATTTTCCTTTCTTGTGGTGTCTTTGTTTGGCTTTGGTACTAGGGTAATGTTGGCATCATAGGAGTTAGGCAATGTTCCTTCTGTTTTGATTTTTTGGAGTAGTTTCACTAGGATTGGTATTAGTTCTTTCTGGAATGTTTTGTAGAATTCACCTGTGAAGCCGTTTGGCCCTGGGCTCTTCTTACTTGGGAGGTTTTTGATGACGGATTCTATGTCCTTGCTTGTGATTGGTTTGTTGAGATCATCAATTTCTTCTTTTGTCGATATAGGCTCCTAATGTGTTTCTAGGAATTTGTCCATTTCCTCTGAATTGTCATATTTGTTGGAATATAGTTTTTCAAAGTATCCTCTTATGATAGTCTTTATTTCTGTGGGGTCAGTGGTAATATCACCTTTCTCATTTCTTATTTTGGGTATTTGCATCTTCTCTCTTTTTCTGTTTGTTAGTCTCGCTAAAGGTTTGTCAATTTTGTTGATCTTCTCAAAAAAGCAGCTCTTGGTCTTGTTTATCTTTTCAAGTGCTTTCTTATTTTCTATTTCATTTAGTTCTGCTCTTATCTTTGTTATTTCCTTCCTTCTTCTTCCTGTTGAATTACTTTGTTGTTGTTTTTTTCTAATTCCTCCAAATGTGCAGTTAGTTCTTCAAATTTTGCTCTTTATTCTTTTTCAATGTATGAATTTATGGCTATAAATTTCCCTCTCAGTACTGCTTTTGCTGCATCCCATAAATTTTGGTATGTGGTGTTATCATTATCATTTGTTTCAAGGTAGTCATTGATTTCTTTTGAGATTTCCTCTTTGACCCACTGTTTTTCTAAGAGTGTGCTATTTAATTTCCATATCTTGGTGTGAACCCTGGGCCTCTTTCTCTTGCAAATTTCCAGCTTCACTCCACTGTGGTCAGAGATACTATTTTGTATGATTTCGATCTTTCTGAATTCATTAAGCCTTTCTTTGTGGCCTATCATATGGTCTATCTTGGAGAACGATCCATGTGCACTTGAGAAAAATGTATATCCTGTTGTGTTTGGGTGTAATGATCTGTATATGTTTATTAGATCCACCTCCTCTAATATACTGTTCAAATATTTCATTTCTTTAGTGATTCTCTTTTGAGATGTTCTGTCCAGATTTGATAGTGGTGTATTAAAATCCCGCACTATAATTGTAGATGCATCTATTTTTCACTTAGTTTTTCCAGCATTTGCCTCATGTATTTAGAGGCACCTTTGTTACAAGCATAAATATTTATGATTGTTTGTTCTTCTTGACAGATTGTCCATTTCACTAATATGTAGTATCCTTCTTTGTCTCACACTTGTTTCGCATTTAAAGTCTATTTTGTCTGATATTAATATAGCTACTCCTGCCTTTTTTTGGTTGTTGTTTTCTTTTAAGATTGTTTTCCAACTATTCACTTTCAGCCTCCATGAGTCTCTGGGTCTAAGATGTGTCTCTTGTAGACATCATATAGATGGGTCATATTTCCTTATCCAATGTCCCAGTCTGAATCTTTTGATAGGTTAGTTTAATCCGTTGACATTCAGGTTTTTACTTTAAAGGAATTATTTATGTTAGCCATATTTTGATTGGACTTGTGTTTGTCATATTTTGTTTGTTTGTTTTTTCTTCTCTTTTTGTCTTTTTTGTGGCTCTTACACTCTCCTCTAACTGTGTCTGTCTTGTTTTTTCCTTTCTTCCTGCAGAACTCCCTTTAGAATTTCTTGAAGGGGAGGTTTCTTGTTGGCATACTCTTTCAATTTCTGTTTATCTGTGAATATTTTGAACTCTCCATTGTTTTTCAATGCTAGTTTAGCTGGATAGAGTATTCTTGTTTGGAATTTTTTTTCTTTTAGTACCTTGACTATATCATAACACTGCCTTCTTGCCTCCATGGTTTCAGATGAGAAATCAGCACTTAATCTTATGGAGCTTCCCTTGTATGTGATGGTTTTCTTTTCTCTTGCTGCTTTTAGAATTTTCTCTTTGTCTTGAGCATTGGATAATTTGACAAGTATATGTCTTGGGGTGGGCCTGTTGCGGTTTATGACCAGTGGAGTGTGCTGTTCTTCTTGGATATGTACATCTGTCTCTTTCAGTTGATTTGGGAGGTTTTCAGCCATTATTTCCTGCAGAACTCCTTCTGACCCCTTTCCCTTCTCTTCTCTTCTCCTTCTGGGATGCCTATAAAACGTATGTTTGCGCATTTTGCATTGTCATTCAGTTCCGTATGTCCTAGCTGGATTTTTTCTATCTTTTTTATGATCAATTCTACTCTGTTTGATTTCCGATGTACTGTCTCCTACATCGCTAATTCTCTGCTCTGCCTCTTCTAATCTGCTGTTATTTGCTGTGAATGTATTTTTGATTTCTTGAACTGTGGTGTTCATTCCCATCATATCTGTTACCTTTGGTGTATGTCTGCTATTTCTCCTCCAACTGTTGTCTTCATATTTTTAACCTCTTCCTTTACTTCATTAAATGTGTCTGTGATATATGTTCTGAGATCTTTAATTACTTGCGCGAAGTTCTGCTCCCCTTCCTCTTTTTAATTTGTTCATTGGCTTCAGCCATGTTTTCCTGATTACTGGTTTGGTTTGTAGATTTTTGTTGCTGTCTGGTCATCATTTTATCTTGACAGGTTTAATCAGTTCCTTAGTTTCTTTGTCTAGTCTTGTGGATTAATTAGCTGTTGTTTTTGTGTAGGTGATATATCTTCTCTTTGTCACTTTGTTCTTCTTATTATAATTTCTTATTTCTGCCTGAGTTCACTTTGAAGGAAAGTATTAGGGCCAGGGAAAGGCAATTGTGTAAGCAAGAAAATGTGTAAACTAGTATTGGTAATAAATGTTAACAGAGCAACAATATGAGATCTGGAAGGATGGATATTAGATTCATGTAGGTTGTGTAGAGTTATAGCAGTAAGTAGAGTACCTATAATGAGGTAGTTGACTGAATATGGGAGGAATATGGTATGAATTAAAAAGCTAGTGTTTTCGTGAGAGAGGGAAAGAGAAAAGAAAGTCAATAATTTCAAGAGTGGATAAAAGACAGAAAACAAAACAAAGGTGTTAGAAATCACGAGTTGGACACTTTGGGGATCAAAGAAAGAGAGATGGAATACAGGAGAGACAGTAGATGATGGAGGATATCAAATTGTAGGGGAAAGGGGATAGTGTATGTAGCCAAAATTAATTCACACAGAAATGAGGCAATGAAGGATGAGGAAACCTAGCAAATGTGAGATGTTCCCTGCAGCACCTATTGTATAATTAAGATAAAATAAAATAAGAAGGAAATGAGGGACTAGATGGAAAAAAAAAGAGAAGAAAGAAAGAAAAAGGGGGGTGGGTAAATGGAGGGGAGCAAGTAAGGAAAAGAATAAAAGATATAGAACAGCCACAACAGCAACAACAACAAAAAAAACCCTAAATAATTAAAAAAATATATATATCTTGGGGGTACAATGGGAGGAAAGACTAGGCAATAATGCAATGTTAGCAATCAGTACAATAAAAAATAAATAAAATAAATAAAAACTAAAAAACAACAAAACAAGACAAAAAAACAGATAGGAAAAAATAAAAACATTGAGGGCTAGGATATTCAAGGACCTCCAATGGACCTCAGAGCATGGTGGATTCAGGGATGGAAAGTCTTTGATATTGCAGACTCAAGAGGTGTGAGTCTCTGGGATGTGGGTCACCTGGGTTTAGAGGACACAGACCTGGCAACCTCAAATCTGGTTAACAGGGAACCTGGGAGCACCACAGTGCAACACAGCCTTCAGAGAATCCCGCAGCTGGGTGCAAGCCCTATGGGGAAGGTCACATCCGCAAATTCTGACCTATGTGTCAGACACCCACAATTCACTCTCTCACTAGGGTCTTTTCTGTGGCTGTATCACCAATTCGACTTCAGGACACCTGCCACCCTGTAAGCCCCCGAAACAGCCACCTGGGGTTGCCCCTACACTGCAGCCAATTTAATGACACTGCAGATCTGTAGCCAGACCCAGGGGGCGGGGCTCCAGCCAGAAGTGCTGATATCAGTGTCCAAAACTGAAATTCCCATGCTTCACAAAATATTCCCCTAATCTGCTTCCAGACATCTCCCACCCTGCCAGGCCCTGAAACAGCCCCTTGGTGATGTCTCTTTATTGTGAGGGATTTAAGGCCACTGCTGATCAGCAGCCAGCCTTGGGGGCAGGGCTCTAGCCAGAAGCACTATTATTTGTGTCCACAATCAAAAATTACCTTCCTCACAATAAAACTCCCATCTGTCTCCCCATATCAGTCTGTGAAGGCCTCCTGCCCTGTTAGCCCCCCAATAGCCCACTCAGGGCTTATGAATTCCCCAGTACAGCAGAGCCTCCAGGAATCACCACTGTAGTGCTGGTGCCATGGCTCCGCCCACCCCAGGAGGGAGTGTCCCATGCGCAACCCCCACCTCCATGTAAGAGAGCCTCAATTTTATCTTATACATGAATTTTCTCTGTTACCTTCCCACCAAATCGATGTCCAGACACCTTCTGCCCTGCAAAATCCTGAAACAGCCTGGTCCCGAAGAATTTCCAATGCTGCCCAGCCACTTCTTTGCAGGAGAGATTATCAGGTGCACTCACTCAACCACCATCTTGCCCCCCCCCCCCCGCCTTTTCTCCATTCTACAATATGATCTTTTTGCTTAAGTACTCCCATGGAAGATTGTAAGGAAGGCAAAAGACTGTGCCTGTTCTGGATTAATGCATTCAACTTGCACACTTTGATTTTTTTCCTACAAGTTTTAATCCTCATTCTGCTTTTTTGTCAAAACCTGGGATCTGTTTAATTGAGGACCTCCTCATAATAGGGAAAAAATAATTAGACAACTCTTGTGTGGAAATGCCTGCTTTAGGCCTCAGTCAGTTTATATCTCCTAATAATTTTGTGAACCATTCAAAGTTTTAATAGAATCCTTATGAATATGAGCCTTCTGAGGCTTAGTTGTAATTTTATCAACAATAGTCCCAAGATAAGAAATGGGAGTAACCTCTTGAATTTTCTCAGGGACAAATTTTAATCCTGCTGCAGTTAAGCTCTTTTCTAAGGCCTGATATGCTAAAACAAGAGTCTGGGAAGAGGGAGCAACACACAATATATCATCCATGTAATGCATAATATAACAGGAAGGAAAAGCCAACCTGACTGGATCTAAGGTTTTAGCTACAAAATTTTGACATATGGAGGGGTTGTTGGTGGAGGGGAAAGTGACTTTCTAAAGTCAATTAATGAAGGAGCTGAAGGCAAAACAACTTTAGATTTGGTATCACCAAAAGATTGAGTGGGAGGAACTTCCTCACATTCTCTCTCCTTATTCTCCTCCTCATCTTCTGTTTGCAAGGGTTCCAAGACAGATTTGATTATAGTCCAAGTGGGTCAAATAGTAACAGGGAGCAGAACACCTTGTATGTGTATTTTTAAAAACCTCTTTTTCTGCTCTTTCCCACTTCCTATTTCTAAATTCTGCTCTTCCTATTCCTAATTCTACACTTCCTATTGCTGGGAACCATGAGCAATATTTTTCTATAATCTATAGGAATTTTAAGTATGAGGCTCACTGGCCTTGGATCCTCTCGCCTTGAGGAGTTGCTTCAAGAGACAGACATACAGGAGATATTTTGTTGAACTGCTTCCATTTCCCATTATAACCCTGCAAATATACTTGAGAGTGTCCTTATTTACTGAGGACTTCAAAGGCCTTCTAAATGAGTCAGGGCTCTGTGCCATTACACCAACTTTAGTTTTGCTTGAAGTGATCCTTCTTCCCTTTGAGTCCCTGTTCAGGCACCAGTTGCTGAGACCAGCTCAGCAATAGATTGGCTCAAAGGGAAGATAACACAGAACTTAAGAAATAAAAGAACAGAAAGACACAAGAGAAGAAATAAAGATGGGACCAGGGGACTCACAGCTTCTGGAACTAAGAGCCTTGACCTTACTTTCCACATCATATTTATTAGAAATTACAAAGCAGCAGCTATCTATGTTTACTTTCAAAAGTGTCTGTTTTTGGAACTGCAACATTGAAAGTAATAGGGAACAGGCCATACAAAGTTCAAATGCCTCCTCATGCGAAAAGTTTTCATGCTGACAAGACAGTGTTCTATCTAGTCAAGTCCTGGTCTTCCTAAGCCCACACTTCTTATCTGCATTATGGAAATATTCTAATTTCAAGTCAGGTTCCCAAGCTTAAATTCAAGCCATTTTCTCACAAATCAATTCAGTTTGACTTCTGCAGTAAGGTGCAGTCCTGGACCCAGGAGAGAATGAGGCAGGAGTGATAATCAATCTTGGCATTTCTATGTCCATTTCTCTGGCCCACCTTCCCTCCCTCTCAGGATCCATCTCCCAGATCACATGATAACTGTGGGTTACACATTCTAGGGGTCCTAGAAATGGGGGTAGGGAAAGACCATGGGCCTCTCCCTGATTACAGAAGTTCATCAGGCTTTTTTTCTTGTGATAGGTATTTATTTAATTTTATTAAACAACAAACTTTTTCCTGAAGTGGATTAGCATTTTCATTTCCCACCAGCAATGAATTAGAGATCTAGTTCTCCCACAATCTTGACAACATTTGAAATGGACCATATTTTTAACTGCCCATTCTAATACTTACACTGTTGTACTACATTATACTTTTAATTTGCATTCCATCATTATTAGACATTGAACATGTTTGTTTTTTACACTTTTTAAATTGAAGTTAATAGATCACAAAGAATGTTACATTTAAAAACATTATATAAAATGTAAAAAACATAAGAGGTTCCCATATACTCCATTCCCCAATTCCCCACCCCATCATTTTTGTACATTGTATTTTTTGAAGATATATACATCACAAAAAATGTTACTTTAAAAAATGTAAGAGCTCTTTCTGTGCTTAGGACAGCCATGGCTTGTGGTCCCAAGAAGCGTTTGAAGCATGTAGCAGCTGCAAAGCACTGGATGCTGGACAAACTGACTGGTGTGTTTGCTCCTCGTCCATCCACTGGTCTGCACAAGCTGAGAGAATGTCTCCCATTCATCATTTTCTTAAGGAACAGGCTTAAATATGCCCTGACAGGAGATGAAGTAAAGATTTGTATGCAGCAGTTCATAAAGACTGATGGCAAAGTCCGAACTGATATAACTTATCCTGCTGGTTTTATGGATGTCATCAGCATTGACAAGACCGGAGAGAATTTCCATCTGATCTATGATACCAAGGGTCACTTTGCTGTTCATCGTATTACACCTGACGAGGCCAAGTACAAGTTGTGCAATTTGAGGAAGATCTTTGTAGGCACAAAAGGAATCCCTCATCTGGTGACCTTTGATGCTTGCACCATCCACTATCCTGATCCTCTCATTAAGGTGAACGACACCATTCAAATTGATTTGGAGACAGTCAAGATTACTGATTTCATAAAGTTTGATATGGGTAACCTGTGTATGGTGACTGGAGGTGCTAACCTTGGAAGAATTGGTGTGATCACCAACAGAGAGAGACATCCTGGCTCTTTGATGTGGTTCATGTGAAAGATGCCAATGGCAACAGTTTTGCCACCTGGCTCTCCAACATTTTCATTATTGGCAAAGGCAACAAACCATGGATTTCTCTTCCCTGAGGAAAAGGAATCCACCTCACCATTGCAGAAGAGAGAGACAAGAGACTGGCAGCCAAACAGAGCTGTGGGTGAAATAGTCTTTAGTTAACATGAATGTAGAATGCCATGTGACTAAAAATAAAACATGATTCATTGTAAAAAAAATATATATATATATAAGAGCTTCCTGTATTCCCCCACCCCACACCCCACTCCTCCCACACCAACAACCTCCTCCATCATTGTGGCACACTCATCACATTTGGTGAACACATTTTGGAGCACTGTGGCACCACACAGATAATAGTTTCTCCCTGTAGTTCACAGTCTCCCCTGGTACATTCAGTGGGTTATGGCAGGACATATAATGTCCAGCATCTGACCCTGAAAGGCTTTTTTTCCTGATGCCAGGTGCTGTCTCCACATCCTACAAAGTGTCCAAATGCACCCAAGCTCAGGAATACCTGGAATACCATGGAACCAAGATAGTGCTTCAGAGCAGTCATGGTCACTTTCCTTGTTGGTAGTGACCATGGGTATGGGCTTATCCAGTGAAGTAACAGGTGCTGCCATGGCCCCACCTGTGAACCCATGAAAATGGTTGGCAGATCTGCAGCATGTGGCCTTCACAGCTCTCTTTAGTGACCTTTAGAATTCTCCTCAGAGAATTCATTTCTGAGGAGATTTATATTCCCAGGGGTGTTTTTCCTTCCTCACAGGAACACAGGACACACCAGTATTCCAGAGCTTGTCTGGAGATCACTAGGCATCACTATTCCCCTCTGAGGGTGAAGTTTACTTGCTCTCTCCTCCAGATTCTCCACCACTGCACCAAGTAGGAGTTTCTTAGGGATCTCCCTTGGGTCTACCATTTTCTTTTCCTAGGTGTGTATTTATAAGTACCAGTCATTTTCCTGTGTGAAAAATTTCCCAAAATGCATATTCCATCAAAGTATTTTACACATTTCACCTTTTTAAAATGTTGAAATGGGTAGAATGCCATACCAGCAGCAGTAGAAATCAGGTTTGTCCTTCAGAAAGTGGTTTAGCAGAGGGATTTGAAACCACCACCTGTACACCTTGAAGTCAATGAACTTGCCCATGGGATAGCATTGAAGATAATCCACATGGTGGAGCAAGCCACATGCCCAAGAAGCTTGTCACTCTGAGCAGGGGTCATGGAAGGTCTGGTCCACATGCAGCTCTGCCACCGACCACCTGTGACCACCATATCCTTCTGTTTCATCATCTGACAAATAGATGTGCTGATGGTAGTGCCACCCTGGAAGGCTGAGAAGGAAGAGTTTTCACATGAAAAGAAGGCCCTGGGAGGATGTGCTGGAATGGGTGGTGGAAGCAGGGGAGGTGTTACTTTAGTAAAATGGTGTAGTGAGCCTATAAATCCAACAGAGACAGAAGAGCCAAGTAAAGCATTGTAAGCACACTTGGTGTTCCCATTGACCTTTAAAATAAATATTGACTCTGAGCCACCAGAAAACAATATACAAATTATCTCTTGCCTAAAATTTTGTAACTACATGGAAAAATAAAGATGTGATATTTAGTATTTTTAAGCATATTAATTTTATATATAAGTCTGGGATAATGATAAATGGGCATATAAACATGAATTGTGGCTAGAAGGAAAAAAGTGAACAAACCATTTTAACACTTCTGAGGTGACAAAATTATAGGGATTATTTTCCTTTGCCTTTGAGCTCCATGAGTTTGACTGATGCTTGTATAAGAATGATGATTCAAGTAGTCTCTTAAATTTTTCTTTTAAAATATTTGCTATAGTTTGAATTTAGTTAACTTAATTCTGATATGTCACAGGTATTAACCATGGACCTGTAATAGCTCATGTAATTGGGGCTCAGAAACTGCAATATGATACCTGGGGCAACATTGTAAACATGGCCAGTAGAATGTACAGCACTGAAGTCCTGGATAAAATACAGGTAATTCCATTTGCTCTGACATCGTCAGCTGCTACTGTTCTATTGGAATCATAAATAAGTGTTCTAATGATGGTAATATTTAAACAAAGGAAAGAAATTAAACCTGGTTATTTAGTCAAATCTTTGTTATTGGTAAAATCTTAAATAGTTTCTGGAGTAACTTTAACCAAAAAAAATGCAATAATAAAAAAACTATTGCAAAGCTAAAACCAAATGTCAGAATAGCTGCTGATATGGTAGATGGCAGCCTTGAACAGGAAGTAAGGATGAAGCGTCTTCCTTCTCTCTGGCCCCACTACCTTGCAATGAGATTTTCAAGTGTTCCCCAACACCACAAATGACCCCCACCTTTCTCTTCCGGGGTATGGATTGTGAGGAGGAGTGAAGGAACAGGCTGGGAGTGGTGACAGATATGAGATGGCAGTTCTGAATGGGCCTAGCAGGAATGACTGGAAATTGCTTGGATCCATGCAAGGGAGTGAAAAGGAAAATCTGACAAGTTAAAAGCAGTGATTGGAGAAAAATAATGCTATTTAATGTCAATATTCCTTTAATCATTAAATCAATCATAACCGTGGTTTAAAAAGCTACAATGATAATAATAATACATTTTTCTCTTTATTTTTTATGTTACATTCAAAAAATATGAGGCTCCCATTTACCCCCCACCCTTCTCACCCCACTCCTCCCACATCACCACCCTCTTTCATCATCATGGGACATTCATTGCATTTGGTGAAAACATTTTTGAGCACTGCTGCACCACATGGATAATGGTTTACATTGTAGTTTACACTTTCCCCAGTCCACCCAGTGGGCCATGACAGGACATACATTGTCTAGCATCTATCCCTGCAGTACCACCCAGGACAACTCCAAGTCCTGAAAATGACCCCACATTATATCTCTTCTTCCCTCTCCTTACCCTCAGCAGCTACCATAGCCACTTTATTCACATCAATTCTACAATTTCTTCCATTACTAATCACAATAATTTGATAGTAGAGTATCAGTAAGTCCACTCTAATCTGCACTCTATTCCTCCATCCTGGGCACCCTGGAATGGTTATGTCCACTCCACCTCTAAATCAAGAGGGGACTTAGATTCCATGAGGATGATAAATGCAATTTTCCTGCTTGCAGTTGTAGGCTCTCTTGGCTCCCATGTATGGTGGTTGGCCTTCTTCCCTTCCCTGTTAGCTGTCTGGGGTAAGTCCAATAAGCCAGAGGGTAGGACTGGCAAGTCTCCTGAGGTTCAGGGCATGGCTATCAAATGGACAGTCAGAGATTCAGGTCTCCTGAGTATACACCAACCCCAGCACCAACCACAGGTCCAGTAAAAGTGACAGAAGAGGCATGTGTAGAAAGGTCACATCTGAGTCCAGCTCCATCACACTCAGAAACAAAAACTCCAAAGTAGGGCCAAATGACATGGCACTGAACTCCAGAGTCATCTGCCAAGACCATAGAATCTGTGGGTCTCTATAGTACTCAGGAGAGCCAGTACCTGGGGTTGTATCTTCTTTGACTGACTATGGGAACTTGCTGAGACATGCATAAGTGTGACCCCACTGAAGACCTCCTGGCTCTTTTTTGGAGACTCATAGCCATATAAATTCATTTGTCCTTTCCATTTCCCCCTTTTATTCAAGGTCAGAAAGCAGTTTTTAACACCTGATATTACATGTAGGTGGAGATATTCTGCTGGTCTGAATTGACCCTTTTATTCAAGGTCTTATCCTAGTTACATCATCAGCTGGTGCTTGGTAGTAATCCCTTGGTGCCAGGGAGGCTCATCCCCAGGAGTCATGCTCCATCCTGGTGGGGAAGGTAATGCATTTCCATGCTGAGTTTGGCTTAGAGAGTGGCCACATTTGAGCAAAATGGAGGCTCTCAGGAGGTAAATCTTAGGCACCCTGCAGCTCTAGGCCTAGTTCATATTTCAGGTACACAGGCTCATAAGCATAGTCATCTGTATCAAGGGCTCATAAGAGGACCACCCTTCTTTATTGGTCTTTGCCATTGAACTTTGGGGATTGTTGCTGTTCTTTTGGGGATTGTGATAAACCTCCCCAGGCTAGGAACTAAGCACTACCTCAGGTGTCATTTTTAAATGTAACTACTATGAAAATATCCAAACATTTTTCTGTACCCTGTATACATGTCCTGGAGAGCTCCCAACTATGTTCTCCCCATCAATAACACCTCACACCAGTGTTCCTCCCCTGCTATAGCTTAACCTCTATGGTCCAAAATACCTTCAGAAATGAAGCCTAATATATTGGCAAGTTCCATTAATAGTAAAATGGAATGGGTTTAAAGGTTCAATATAGAATACATACTAATTTAGAAAAATTGAATAAAGAAAAAATAAATTGGGTATCAACAAATGAAAAATGAAAAAGCTTTTTTTTTTTTTTTTTTTAGATTTTGGATTTCATTACTGCAATAGGTTTTGGCCTGTATGTACAGTAAGGAAATTTCTTTCATTTCTTCCTCAGTGTATACATCCTTTCCTTTTATTCTAATTATTAAGTTTGTCTTCACAAAAGTTTTAGATCACAATAATTCACATATACAATATAGGTTACTCCCACATATCCAACATCAAACACTGTCCCTTCCCCAGCAATGATCTTTTTACATGTTCATATTATATTTGCTGCAGCTGATGTACAGATAGTGAAACATAACTTTCAAACAAGGTTCCATTTGGGTTTATATTTTAGACTATACAATTTAATAAATTTTTAGTTATCTTATGTTTTACATTATGGTTTACATTTTAGCCTATAGACTTTTATACATTTTGGGTATAATGTAATATGTCCTATATCCACCATTGCATGATCTTGTGGAACACTTCCATGGCCCCACAGTTACACTGATTCATCTATTCAGTATCTGTCTAACCCTCCCCTCAGGGCCCACAGTGACAAAGAGTCTTCATTAATTGAAGGGCCATATTCACAGATACTTGCAACAATGCTGAGGGCTTGACATCCTCGACTGCCCTCAGCCACTGGGAATCACCAATTCTCTTGAGAGATACAATTCCCTCTGTTTGAGAACATCAGTCCTCCACAGGATGTTTGTATACCTTTATACTAATTGTATGGACCTCCATCCAATGATATAATCCACTATGACAAAATGAGCACTCACACACTCCCTAGAAGCCTGTCCTGTGTCAGATGTCCCCACTTAAACAGCTTAAACAGATAACCATCCTTATTATATTTTCTAAAGAGTTTTCTCAACATTATAATTTCAACCACATACAAAAAATATGGAACATTTCATGAATTGTGTGTCATCCTTGTGCAGGGGCCATGCTAATCTTCTCTGTATCATCCCAATTTTAGTATATGTGCTGCCAAAGCAAGCACAATAATAATAACATTGTAGGAAAACAGTGTTTCCTAATTCATTTGAATGATCACACAAAAAATAAATCTATTAGAACAATGCTGAAACTGTTTCCCACTGCTGGGATATGATGGTGGGCAATCTGCAATGGAATAATGACAGAGTCAAGGGGGAACAGGAAAGAAGACAAAGGAGGTGATGACCACGACAGCAAATATTCCCTTAATGTGTACTTTAATTACCTCTACAACCACTTCGTGTGCAGCAGCAAGGTAGCCACTGAGCTTAGAGAAGCAAGCAAATCAAACTTGTCTCTGTCTTCAGACAGTGTATATTCTATTGAAGACAATAGAGAGGCAGTCGCAAGTCTATGTACAACTGAGCTGTTGATAGCTGTGACATATGCTAAAGCAAGGGGCTAGCTCCAGTCTGGGTGACTTACAAAGGATTTGAGTGCTGGCCACTGGGCTGCCTGTAGCTCACAAGCAGGGGAGCTGTGATTCAGCTCACCAGGTAGACGATAGCAGATGACAGCAGAGCCAGTTGCGCCTTTACTTCTGGTCAGTGTGCTTGAAGGCCAGAGCTCTTTCCTTCCTCTCTCCATCTGGACCCCCTCATTTAACCAGGTCCTGGTGACCAGACTCTAGGGATCTCTGCCTGAGCATGCTAACCACTCCTATGTCTGTGGCTGCTCCATCAATCCTGGCCACCACTGGCTCTTCTGCTGGGCTGGAGAGAGAGGGATGTCCTTGTCAAGAGCACATGCTATGCCCATCCCAGCTGCAGGACAGCCTCTGCCCCACAACACGCCAGAATATTCTCAAGCAAGAGGTTGGCTTAATATCCTGCACATGTCTCCAAGCAGTTTGCAACCACTCAGGATAAGACTCAGAAGCCATTTAAGAGGAGCTGGCCAGGGAGAGCACTTGCTCTCCCATGGGTCAGTAATTAAAATGAGTTTAAGATTGAGGGGTTCTCCAAGAGGAGATAGGCCATCATAAAACTCTATGTGATTTAGTGCTGATTGGCCACCTGGACTGTCCCCATGCACCTTCATCCCCAGGAGGAAATAAGACAGGATCCTGCCTGCCCAAAATGGAATGTGCATGCAGGCCTGGGTGGTGGATTCTCCCAGTGGCCGGAAGGCTTGCATCTGAGTTGATTTTAATCTCCTGAGGGTTTAGCTTGCTCTCAGTTCCAGTAGCCTCTCATTTCCATTGATGTGCAAAAAGAGGAGTGATGTTCCAGGAAAAATGTAAAATGATGCTGAGGCCATTAAAAGCTTCTCCTGGGCCTGAGGAGCAGGTTCTTTTTTTGATTAAAGAGAATTCCAGGCTTTCTGCCCAGAAGCCTAAATAACTGCACAGAAAGCCCCCTGTACTTTCCTCAGCCTTCATCAAGATGGGCAGCCTCCTGCTTGCCTCACATTGGCCACGAGCAGCTGGCCTTGTTCATGGTTTGGTGTCACAAATACCCAGGGATACATAAAAAATGCCAATCTATAAGTGACTTAACTGCAGAATTAACTTCAAAGGCACCACGGGGTCTGTTTTCCCTCTGTGCAAGGTCAGAAGTCAAATACTTGTAGGACCCTGATTCTGACTGCCCCTGAGGATGCTGATTATGAGAAAATATCCATAACCCAAGTTTCTTGGCTATCTCCATACTCTTTCCATTCTCCTCTAGTGCCCAAAGCCCTTCCCATGCTTTGTCCTTGAGCTCTGCCTGGCCTCACCCTGGGACTTGAGCCCTGTCTGGGAGCAGGCAGAACAGGAGTTCTGGCACTGGAGACCCCACCTTCCATGCTCTTTTCTGTCCCACTCTGTTCACAGCTGGCCATTGGGTCACATTGCAGGAAGATGGTGGCATCTCTCTGTTGACAGGCTGCTCTCGACCTCTTGACTCCACAATCTTCTCCCTTGTTTCAGGGAGTACTTGGATTTTGTCCTGGGTTCTTATAATTCCAGCCTCTGCCCCATGGTGAGGCTGGTCCTGAGTCACCCTCAGTTCCCAAGTCCAAGGAGGCTGGCTCACTGCTGCCACCACTGCCTGTCCCCTCCCACACTATCCCCTGACAATGCCCACACACCTGCATGATAGCATTGCTGTGCTGTCTGCAAGCTGCCCAGCCCATGCCACAGTCCATAGGCACGGGGGAGTGGCTGACATCTCCAAGGAGGCTGAGGTAAGATGAGGCCTTCACTGATGAAGTAGAGGAAACCCCCTGTAGCAGTTTGATATTATTTATGAATTCCAAAAAGAGATATTGATTATATTAGCAAAATGGGTTTATTCCTTGGAGTGTGATACCCTTTGATTTTATTAGATTCAGCTGAGATGCATTTGATTAAATTATGTTAAGGTTAGAGCTTTGATTCTGCTTTGATTAGGGCAACTCAGTTTGAGTCCCCACCCCCTTTGGGGGCTATATAAACAGACATTCATTCAAGGGCAACACAGAAGTAGACACACAGAGGTACATAAACAGAATAAGATACATGTGACAAGATAGACATGGAAAAGGTGGCCACAGGAAAAGAGATGATCCATTCACCTGAGAGTTTACTGCTGACCTTGTGAAGAGAACAGAGCAGCTGAACCTGGAAAGAAATGAGCCTTCCAGCCTAAAGCTAAGATTGGAAGAAGCTGAGACCACAGAGCCTTAAGAGAAAGAAGAGGGCTGAACCCTCACAGACATTTCCCACCATCTTGTGTCAACATGTGGCAACAGACTTTGGGTGAAGAAATACCTCTTATGGTACCTTGAGTTGGACCCTTTAGGTCCTTGTAACTGTAAGCTACTACCCCAAATAAATACCCTTTATAAAAGCCAACAGAGTCCTAGTACTTTGCATCGGGACCCTTTTTGGCTAATACACCCCACTTCTCCACATCTTGTTTACAGGATTCCAAAGCAGGGCTTCCAGAGTTCTCTGAAAAACAGCTCATTCTCTCCCTCATCAAGGCCCAGATAACCCCCAGGGGTCCCAGATGGAGGAGGACCATGTCCCCTGGGTGAGTCTTCCTTGCCACAGAAGCTGAGGTCTGTTAGAGTGACAACATGCACCTCCCATTCTCTGCTCAAGAAAACGTTTTTGTCAGGAGGGCACAGGCCATCCTGGGCCCCCAGATCCAGGCAAATTTCACCAAGCATAGCCTGGTGCAAGCAAGCTCCATGCACAAGGCTCCATGTAGGCCAGTGCCTCCCTCCAGGGGATTCCATGCATCCAGCCTTTGACCCAGCAGCAGAGGTCTCCTTGTGGTGCAATGCCAGAAAACCAAAAATCTTGTCACATTGGCAGTGTGTGAATGAGGGGCTCTTGTCTCTGTAGCACCCACAGTGTACACCCGACTTAGAGAGCCAGCCATGTCCATGCTAAAGTGAATGCAGGGAAGCAGATGTGACTCAGATGACTGAGCTCCTGCCTAGCACAGGGGAGGTCTGTGATTCAGTTCCCAGTTCTTCTTAAAGAAACAGTGAGCTGGTGTGATGGGCAGGCATGGCAAACTGATACAACGAGATGACACAACAAGAGGCACAGGAAAAACATAATGAGAGTCACAACAAAGCAGGGAATGGAGGTGGCTCAAGCAATTAGGTGACTCCCTTCCACATCGAAGGTCCTTGGTTCAGTTCCCAGTGCCTCCTCAAGGCACAGCACACAGCAAGTGCAAAAAATTAGGGGGAGGGGGGAGAAATAAATAAAATGAACCTTTAAAAAATGATACAGAATTTTAAAAAATAATAAACTGAATGGAAACTCCTTTAACTCTTCTGGCTTTAGGTCATTGATTCCTGAGTCCATTTGCAAGAGTTGACTAGGGTTCTTCTCAGGGTACTTTCTCCCACCTATAGTCAAACTTATTAATATTTATCATTTATTTTTTCATAAAACCACTTTCAGGTTTTTTTTTCTTCTTTTGCCTTAAACTTGAGATTCATATACTTTATAAATATAGCACAGACCTAGGCTTAACTCAACTTCTCTTGGTGAGAGGGCATGGCATCATTCCATTGTCCCTTTCACAACACATGGCTTGTGATAGCCCACAAGCCTACCTAAGTCTAGAGATTACTTGTATTTGAGGTTGTTTCCAGTTTTTCTCTCTCACAACACTGAATTTAAGGACACTGTGGTCCTCAAAAAGATTTTCTTCTTGCACAATATTCCTTCTTCCTCTAATTTCTCCAAAGTGGAATTAGCCAGTGAGTAAACAGACTTTTCATCTTGGTAGTCAAGTGGCTTCTCCAAAGGGTTGTGTTAATATCTAGACTAAATGCCTCTTCATTTGTCCATGTGCACTGCAGGTTACTGAGGAAATGAGCCTTGTTCTGCAGACCTTGGGCTACACATGCACATGCCAGGGAATAATCAATATGAAAGGAAAATGGGAACTGAAGATGTATTTTGTGAACATGGAGATGTCATGATCACTTTCCCAGAGCAATGTGGCATGCCAAAAAATGCTTTCTTTTTTTTTTTTTTTTTTTTTTTTTTTGCGTTTTTGGTTGTCTTGAAGATTTTTTTTTATTGTCTTTGTAATAATATTACATTAAAAATATATATACGAGGTCCCATTCAACCCCACCACCCCACCTCTCCCCCCCCCCCCCAGCAACACTCGTTCCCATCATCATGACACATCCATTGCATTTGGTAAGTACATCTTTGGGCACCTCTGCACCTCATGGTCAATGGTCCACATCATGGCCCATACTCTCCTCCATTCCATCCAGTGGGCCCTGTGAGGATTTACAATGTCCGATGATTGCCCCTGAAGCACCATCCAGGGTAGCTCCATGTCCCAAAGACGCCTTCACCTCTCGTCTCTTCCTGCCTTTCCCCATACCCATCAGCCACCATGTCCACTTTTCCCAATCCAATGCCACCTCTTCTATGTGGATATTGGATTGGTTGTGTCCATTGCACCTCTATGTCAAGAGGAGGCTCAGATTCCACATGGATGCTGGATGCAATCCTCCCACTTTCAGTTGTAATCACTCTAGGCTCCATGGTGTGGTGGTTGTCCTTCTTCAACTCCATCTTAGCTGAGTGTGGTTAAGTCCAATAAATCAGATTGTAGGTGCTGGAGTCTGTTGAGGCTCAGGACCTGGCTATCACATTGTCAGTCCAGAGATTCAAATCCCCTAAATATATCTTAAACCCCAACACTAACTGCACCTCCAGCACATTAGCATGAAAGTCTTATGAAGAGGGATCCCATCTGAGTCCAGATTCATCACACATAAACACCATTTCCAAAGAGGGGCCATCTGACCTGGTAGTTAACCCCATCGGCCATGACCATAACTCCCATGGGTCTCTTTAGCCCTCAAAGGAACCAATATCTGGGGGTTGTATCTGCTTTATCTGTCTCTCAGACTCTGCTCAGTTGTGCATAAGGGCAATCCTTCTGCCAGCTTCCAGACTCTTTTTTAGAGACTCGTAGCCATATAAACTCATTTCTCCTTTCCATTTCCCTCTTACATTAGGTCAAACAGCATTTTAAAGTCATGTTATTTTATGTAGACAGGGATATTCTGCTGATCCGCATTGAACCTTCCGTATAAGGTTATCCGAAAAATGCTTTCATGCCCAGAGGAGTGGATGTTCAGGAAGTTTCTACACACTTTCTGGCTGCCTCATCAGCCCCTCCTTTCCCATGGGCATGCTCTGTCCTGTCCCACGGAACCTTTAAGACTTGAGTTGCCCAATGGCCTATTGTTTGGTGTCTGATGTGCACCAAGATCGTTTTGCCACTTGCACTGTACTTAATCCTAAGAGAAAGGGAAAGGAACATGATTTCTGGGAGAAAATGATTCAAGGAACTAACAAAGATGATAAAGGTGAAACAAACAAAAATTCTTATGGCAATAAAACTAGGGGGTGTATATTATCTTCTGGTGCATGTTACTTTCTGGAAAATATGGTAGCTCACCAACCACATCTGCTAGTCGGATATTAAAACACAGTGTTTGTGAATAGCTGATTTTGTCTCCCCACATGGAGTTTGACTCTATTCACCACATGTCTCATCCATGGCTGTCCATGGGTCCCAGTTGGGATCTGTGGCTGTTGTCACCTCACTCTGTTATCTCATGCCAGCAGCACATTGCCGTCCATTACCAGAATTAGTCCTTGCAACCTAGGACCAGTTCCGTACCAAACATCATTGTGGGAAACTGGCTTACCTATTTGTTGCTTCCTGCTATTGTAAATGTTGCAGTTGCTTCCTGTTATTGTGAATGTTGCAGTTCTGATAGTAAACAGCTGCTCATTAGTTTCAAATAAATACAATGTGGAAACTAGGGTTGAGGCTCTCAGTTTCAGAAGCTGTGAGTCCCCTGGTCCCATTTTTACCTCCTCTCTTGTGTCTTTCTCTCTGTTCTTTATTTCATAAAGTTCTGCCTCACCTTCCCTTCTAGGCAACCATTAGCTGATAATGCAGTAAAACATGTCTGATGTTTTGGTGCCATTTTCTTTTGTTAGGTTAATTCATTGAAAGATTATGTATTTTGTTTTTTTAGTGCCTGTATATTTTTTTAGTCCTTTCTTCTTTCTCTTGTGGTTTAGTCCAGAATTCAGGTTTGGTTTTCTTTTGTTTTGTGTTTGTCCATTTTTTTTTTACATCCATTTTAGTTTTCTAGCTGCTGAAACAAATACTACACAGTGGATTAGCTTGTGGTTTTGAAGCTAGAAGAACTCCAAAATCAAGGCATCAGCAAGATGATGCTTTCTCCCAGAAGATTGTTGTTCTGGGACTAACTGCTGATGCTCCTTGGTCCTTGCCTGTCACATCACATGGCAATGCACATGGCAGAGTCTTCTTTCTCTTGAAGTTCTTTTGACTTTCAGCTTCTGGCTGCTCCCAGAGGCTTCTCTTCCTTTCTCCAATCTCCTTTCCTTATAAGTACTTCAGCCATGCTGGGTTAAGGCCCACCCTCCTTCAGTATGGGAACCTTAGCTAACAACGTCTTCAAAGGTCCTATTGACAAATGGGTTCACACCCACAGGACCAGGGGTTTGGACCTGAACCTGCATTTTGTGGGGACATGATGCAGTCCCTAACAACCTCACATTGCAGTTGTTTCCAAAAAGCTTTTCAGAAGCCAATATTGAGGTATCCCTGGGTAACTTGGATCAGGACCAAGCTTTTTATTCAGATAATTGAGAATGCAGCAACCCAGAAAGAAAGAAAGCAGGCTTCATGTATCTAGTGGTCTAGCTTTAATTACAGCATCTCTGGAGAACATTTTCAGGGAAAACAGTACTTTAATGCTGTGGTCATTTAAAGATTTTGTGGAAAATCCTGTCCTTAGGGATAATCCTTTCCTATGTGTTAACCTATTTTAGGTAGGGGCTTTTGGTTAAATTACTTCAGTTAAGGCCCAGGGCAGGTATTGGTCCTTTCATGGGAGTCCCTTTTTTTAATAAAGCAAAGGACTAAAAAGCTGCAGTAACAGAGAGGAAATTCACAGAAGCTGTGTGGGAAGGCCCCAGAAGCCAGAAGCTGAGGAAAACCACTTTAGCCAGAAGCTGGAAGCAATGAGGCCCAGAGGAGAGTTGAGAAATGAGCGGCCACCACCATTGTGCCTGATCACCCACAGGGACAGCTCAAGGAGAAAGCAATCCCTGATGAAGCTTAATAATTGTAAGCTTTTCAGCTAATAAATCCCCTTTGTAAAAGCCCGCCTATTTCTGATATATCACCTTGGTAGCCTTTAGCAACCTAACACAAATGGTCAAAAGATTCTCTGTCAGCAACAGCACGTGTTTTTGTTTCCTGGACTGATCAAGCAAATACTATGATATGGGTCGACTTAAACAATAGGAATTTAAAAGAAAGTCCAAATCAAGGTGATGCTTTCTTCACTAATACTGTGGTGTTCTGGGGCTGGCTGCATGCAATCCTTGGTTCTTAGTTTCATGGGAAGACACATGGCAGCATTTGCTGTCTTTCCCTTCTCTTCCAGGTTCCACTGATGTTGAGTTTCTGTTCCATCTATGTTTTTCTCTGTCTGAATTTTATTCTCTTGTAAAGGACTCCAGTAGTATGATTAAGACCTAGTCTGATTGAAGTGTGACAAACCATAACTGAAGTAACCTCATGGAAAGGTCCTCCTTACAACATCAAGAAATCATAATTTGCCAAAGGATGAAAACTAGGAATCATGAGTAATCTAATCTTTAAAACCAAGACTTCAAATGCAAGCCTTTTTGGGCAAATTTCATTTCTTTTTATATTCAGGGCAGGCTCCAGGTGGATGAACTGATGATCTGTTAGGAAAGCAGTTCACTAGAGAAAACCCAAATTTGAACACAAGTTTGTCCCTGACTGCTTCTTACTGTTTAACTTGGACCACATCTCTGAACTTCTCTTAGGAGGATTTTCCTCATTGGTAAAATGGGGGTAAGAGCTCCACCCCCATGTTCCCATAGCCCATGGGATTGGAGAGTGATTGAATGAGTTGATATAAGAAAGCCTGGTCATTCTTTGTCTCACATGAAGTTAAAGTCATTTCTTGGAACTCTTATCCTTCATCACTAAAGTGTGAACACATTATGATTTGCTTGATTTTTGGCCTACATCATGAGTTTTTTAATATTATAATCTCCACTCAGCATTGGCTTTAATGTACCTAAATCTCCAAAAGATAGCTGAAGGAAGAAAAGCAGTGCAAGTGCATTTCCCCCTGCTGCCTTCTCTCTGGAATGGAAGGCTTGGGGCTCCAGTTGTTACTTGTAATGTGGTCAGCAGGGACTCTAGTGACCTTTCTGAGATAGCACAGCCTCCCCCTTTGCTTGCCTATGGAAACATCCACAGCTTGTGATTGCTAAATTCTCTTAAATATGGTTCCTTCCCCTTCCCCTCATGGGATTGTCTCAATTTGGGGTCTATGGTAAAAAGAGCACAAAAGGAAGCCTTTTCTTTCCTGAAGTTTTATCAGCAGTCTTTCTAAACAATAGGCTTTAAAAACAACCAGCATCATGATCACAGTCTACCTGATGAAGCTCTGTGCACACCAGGGCCTCTCTGAGCAGTGTCCCCCAAACCCACCTGCCAGAAGCCACAGTATAACCTGGGAATTTATTAGAAATGCAAATTATCAGACCAAGACCCAGACCTGCTGAATTAGAAATTACAAAAATGAAATTGATTTGCAGAGAGGATAAGGCACTTGTCCAAATTTTCACTTTTGGTCAGGGGCTGAGGCAAGAATGGAATGGAAAATTGCCTCCTCCCTGAATTCTAAGACAGAGTAAAACCTACCCAGGGCTCTTTGCACACCAGGCAACTGAAAACATCTCTGTAAGCTAAACATGTGAATCAGAAGCCTTGGAGTTCACTTCTATTAGGCTTATGAACAGTGATATCCATAGGTGAATAAAAATACCCATCCTCAAAGTTCTCCTAAACCCTTACATTTTGTAGGAAGTCTTCTTTCATTAAAAGACTTTAGAGGAAGCAGATGTGGCTCAAGCAGTTGGGCACCACTTGGGTGGTCCCAGCTTCAGTTCCCAGTGTCTCCTAAAGAAGACTAACAAGACAGTGAGCTGATGCAAAGAGCTGGCATGGCAAGCTGATACAAGATGACACAATGAGAAAACACAATGAGGAAGCACTACAAAAGACCCAAAAAAACAGGGAGCAGATGTAACTCATGGGGTTAGACACCTCCCTCACAAGTGGGTGGTCCCGGGTTCCATTCCAGGTGCCTCCTAAAAAATAAAAAGATGAACAGACACAGAAAGCAGAAAGTGAGTACAAATGAGAGTGAGAAATAAATAAATAATAGCATCTTTTAAAAAACACACACATTTTTAAGTCCACATCCTTCAAAATTCCAGTATTTCAAAGCATCTGCTTAGAAATGACTAGGTTTTGTCTTGAATCCTCTATGCCATTCTTTTTCCAAACTCAACGTGCAATTCTTAAAGGCAGCTCCACTGCCCCTTGCTCTATATATGTCTAACAACAGAAAAAACATCATTGGCTAATGGTGGAAATTTGATAAAAGAAAACAAATTATTTAAATCTAAGAATATGTTTCTGTTTGATGTGACTTTAATGGGCATATTTATTACATTTAAGTTGAAAACATCTCATCTACAGAAATACGTTTAATTTCCCTAGCTGTCTAATGTTGTGGGAAAATGGCTTACCTAATTTGTTGCTTCCTAGTATTGTAAATGTTGCAGTTGCTTCCTATTATTTTAAATGTTGCAGTTGCTTTCTGTTATTGCAAATGTTGCAGTTCTGATAGCAAACAGCTGCTCATTAGTTTCCAAATAAATATGATGTGGATACTAAGGTTGAGGCTCTCAATTTCAGAAGCTCTGAAGTCCCCTGGCTCCATCTTTGTTTCCTCTCTTGTGTCTTTCTTTCTGTCCTTTTATTTCTTCAGTTCTGCATCACTTTCCCTTTGTTCAGAGCTATTGCTGAGCTGGTCTCAGCAACTGGATCCCAAAATGGGGCTTGAAGGAAAGAAGAGCTTCAAGCTAAATTAAAGGTGTTGTCAAAGTGCAGAGCCATGAGTGGTTTAGAAGGCCTTCTAAGTTCTAGGTGAATAAGGACACTCTTGGGTATTTTAGCCGGGTTACAATGGGAAATGGAAACAGTTCAACAAAATATCACCCATATACCTGTCTCCTCAAACAACTCCTTAAGGCAGAAGGATCCAAGGCCAGTGAGCCTCATATTTTAGAAATTTATGGATTATGGAAAAATATTGCTCATGGTTCCCAGCAGTAGAAAGTTTAGAATTAAACCGGGAAAGATTAGGAAAAGAGTTAGAAAAATTCATGTACAAGGCGTCCCACTCCCTGTTACTATTTGGTCCACTTGGACAATGATTAAATCTGTTTTGGAACCTTTTCAAACAGAAGATGAGGAAGAGAATAAGGAAAATAGATAAGGTGAGGAAGCTCCTCCCTTTGAATTTTTGATACTAAATCTAAAGTTATTTTGCCTTCAGTTCTGCCATTAACTGACTTTAGCAAGTCACTACTACCCCCCCCCCAAACACCTCCTCCCCTTCCTATGCCTGGAAATGCTCAGCCAAATTCATCAGCTTTACAAAAAGGCATTTTACAGGCTAGAAGGGAGGGTGACTTGGAAGCACTTCAAATGGCCTTTCTGGTCACTGTATGAGAAAGAATAGCTCCTGGAGTTGATTGTCAAAATCCAAATGGGGTTTTTGAATTCACTCATGAACCCTTCCCATTTAAAATTTTGAAAGACTTAAGAGCAGCTGTGCAACAATAGGTCCAAATTCTCCTTTTACCTACAGTACAGTACAGGGGATGGCTGAAGGCTCTAGGCTGAACCCAGCTGACTGGTTTGTGCTAGCATGCATCTCCCTAGAGTCTGGAGAGTTTCTTTTTTTAGTCTTTTTTAAAATTTTATTCATTTTGTAAAAATATTACATTCAAAAAATATGAGGTCTCATTCAACCCCACCACTCCCCCCCCAGCAACACTCACTCCCATCATCATGACACATCCATTGCATTTGGTAAGTACATCTCTGGGCATCGCTGCACCCCATGGTCAGTGGTCCACATCATAGCCCACACTCTCCCACGTTCCATCCAGTAGGCCCTGGGAGGATTTACAATGTCTGGTAATTGTCCCTGAAGCACCACCCAGGACAACTCCAAGTCCCAAAAATGCTTCCACATCTCATCTCTTCCTCCCATTCCCTGCACCCATCAGCCACCATGGCCACTTTTCCCACACCAATGCCACCTTTTCTCTGTGGACCTTGGATTGTTTGTGTCCATTGCACCTCTATGTCAAGAGAAGGTTTAGATTCCACATGCAAACTGGATGGAATCCTCCTGCTTTCAGTTGTAGGCACTCTAGGCTCCATGGTGTGGTGGTTGACATTCTTCAACTCCATGTTAGCTGAGTGGGGTAAGTCCAATAAATCAGAGTGTAGGAGTTGAAGTCTGTTGAGGCTCAGGGCCTGGCTATCATATTTTCAGTCAAGAGATTCAAATCCCCTAGATATAACTTAAGCCCCAGCACCAACTACAATTCCAGTAAAGTAGGATGAAAGCCTTGTGAAAAGAGATCCCATCTGTGTCCAGCTCCATCATGCAGAAACACCAGCTCCAAAGAAGGGCCAACTGACATGGCAGTGAACCCCATCTGCCATGACCCTAGAACCTGTGGGTCTCTTTAGTCCTCAAAAGAACCAATACCTGGGGTTGCATCTACTTTATCTGTCTCTGAGACTCTGCTCAGGTGTGCAAAAGGGCAATCCTTCTGTCCTTTCCATTTCCCCCTTAATTTAGGTCAAACAGGATTTTTAACTCCTGTTATTATATGTAGACAGGGATATTCTGCCAGTCTGCGTTGAACCTTTAATTCAAGGTCATTTTCTAGTTGCATCACCATTTGGTACTTGGTAGTGATCCCTCAGTGCCAGGGAGGCTCATCCCCAGGTGTCATGTCCCACACTGGGGGAAAGCATTGCATTTACATGCTGAGTTTGGCTTCGAGACTGGCCACATTTGAGTAACATGAAGGCTGTCAGGAGGAAACTCCTAGGACAGTGCTGCTCTAGGCCTTGTTCTTATTTCAAGCATATAGGCTCACAAGCATAGTCACTAGTATGAGGGGCTCACTGTTGGACCCTCATTCCTTCCTGGTCCTTACTGTTGCACCTGGGGGACTGCCGCTGCTCCCCTAGGGACCACAACAGAGCACCCCCAGCCAGGAACCCAGTACCCCCCAGCTGTAGTTTTTAATTGTTGCCACTATGAGTATATCCAAACATTACCATGCACCCTGGACATATGCCCTGCATAGCTCCCTGTCAACCATATATCACCTGTCAATAACATCCTATACCAGTATTCCTCCACTGCCATTGTTGAACCACTCTGTGATCCAAAACTTCCTGAAAAGTGAAGCCCAACATAATGTCAGGATCCCTTACTAGTAAAATGGAATATAGCGATGGGTTTAAAGGTTAGATATAGAATATGTATTGATTTGGAAAAATTCTACATCCTATCCTTTTCTTTTCTTTTTTCCTAATTATTGAGCTTCTCTTCACAAAAGCCCTAGATCACAGTAATTCATATATACAATATACAGTACTCCCACACATCCACCATAAAACCTTTTCCCTTCCACAGCGATATTCCTATAACTTATTCATATCATATTTACTTAAACTGATGTACAGACTCTGAGACAATAGCTTTCAAACAAGGTGAAATCTGTGCTTATATTGTGGTCCATACTCTAGGATATACAGTTTTCTAAATTTTTAGTTTTCCTGTGTTGTACATTATGGTTTACATTATTAGTCTGTCATCCCCTATATGTTTATGGTGTAATATTACATGTTTTATATTCATCCTTGTGTACTCTCACGAAACTCCTCTCTTACCCCACATTTACCTTGGTTCCTTCCATTCAGCATCCATTTTCCCCTCCCCTTGGGCCCACAGTGACAGTGAACCTCCATTTCCTGAGAAGCCACGTCCAGAGACACTTGCAACAGTGTTCAGGGCCTAACTTGCTCAACTGCTCTAATGCCCTGGGAGCCACCCTTTCTCTCGAGAGATACAGTTCCCTCTATTTGATGGCATTAGTCCTCCCCAGGATGTGGGTCCACCCCAACTCTCACTACTTGGGTCTCTACCCAATGGTACAACCCACTCTGGCAAAATGAGCATTCAGACATTCCCCAGGAGTCCGTCCCGCATCAGACACTCCCCTCTGCGCATCCTAAAAGGTAACCCTCCTAATTATATTTTGATATGATTTTCTCAGCATTGTACTCTCAACCAACACCTGACACTCTCCTATGTTCGCATGTTGCCCCTCCCTCCCCCCAATTTTTGGGCAATATTACCCATCTCAAGATTCATCCATGTTATCATGTGTGTTTGTAGTGTATTTGTTCTTACAGCTGAGTAGTATTCCATTGTATGTATATACCACATTTTATTGACCCACTTATCTGTTGATGGGCATTTGGGTTGATTCCAACTTTTGGCGATAGTGAACAATGCTGCTATGAACATTGGTGTACATATATCGGTTTGTGTCCTTGTTTTTGGTTCTGCTGGGTATATACCCAGCAGTGGTATTGCTGGGTCATATGGCAAATCTATGGTTAGTTTTTTGAGAAACGGCCAAACTGTCCTCCAGAATGGTTGGATCCTTCTGCATTCCCACCAAGCAGTGAATGAGTGTTCCCCTTTCTTCACATCCTCTCAGCATTTGAATTCTTCTGTTTTTTCATATCTGCCAATCTTAAGGGAGTAAGATGGTATCTCATTGTAGTTTTGATTTGCATTTCCATGATAGCTAGCGATTTGGAGCATTTTTTCATGTGCTTTTTAGCCATTTGTATTTCTTCCTTGGAGAAGTGTCTGCTTAAATCCTTTTCCCATTTTTTAGATGGGTTGTTTATCTTTTTATTTTCAAGATATAGGAGTTCTTTATATATGCAAGTTATAAGTCTCTTATCAGATATATGGTTGCCAAATATTTTCTCCCATTGTGTGGGTTCCCTTTTTACTTTCTTGACAAACTCCTTTGAGGTGCAGAAGGCTTTAATTTTGAGGAAGTCCCATTTATCTATTTGTTCTTTTGCTGCTCGTGCTTTTGGTGTGATATTCATGAAGCCATTTCCTAATACAAGGTCCTGTAGATGTTTTCCTACTGCTTTCCAAGGTCTTTATGGTCTTGGCTCTTATATTTAGGTCTTTGATCCATCTTGAGTTGATCTTTGTATAAGGTGTGAGATGGTAATCCTCTTTCATTCTTCAACATATGGAATATCCAGTTTTCCAGGCACCATTTGTTGAATAGGCCATTCTCTCCCAGTTGAGAGGTTTTGGTGGCTTTATCAAATATTATATGGCTATATATATATGAGGTTCTATATCAGAACTTTCAATTCGATTCCATTGGTCTGTGTGTCTCTCCTTATGCCAATGCCATGCTGTTTTCACTACTGTAGCTTTGTAGTATGTTTTGAAGTCAGGAGATGTGATTCCTTCAATTTGGTTTTTCTTTTTCAATATATCTTTGGCTATTTAGGACCTCTTTCCTTTCCAAATAAATTTCCTAGTTAGTTTTTCTAGTTCCTTAAAGAATGCATGTTGATTTTTATTGGCATTGCTTTGAGTTTGTAGATCAGTTTTGGTAGGATAGACATCTTAATAATATTTAGTCTTCCTATCTATGAAGAGGGAATATTCTTCCATTTATTTAGGTCTTCTTTGATTTCCTTGAACAGTATTGTGTAGTTCTCTGTATATAAGTTCTTTACCTGTTTAGTTAAGTTTATTACTAGGATTTGATTTTTTTATTTACTATTGTAAATGTATTTGTTTCTTGATTTCCTACTGAATTTGCTCATTATTGGTATACAGAAATGCTACTGAATTTGAACATTGATCTTATAACCTGTGACATTACTAAACTCATTTATGAGTTCCAGAACTTTTGTTGTTGACTTCTCAATGTTCTCTATGTATAGGATCGTGTCATCTGCAAATAATGAAATTTTAACTTCTTTCTTTCCAATTCGAATGCCTTTTATATCTGGTTCTTGCCTCAGTGTTCGAGCTAGTGCTTCTAAGACAATGTTAAATAGAAGAGGTGATAGTGGGCATCCTTGTCTTTTTCCTGCTCTTAAAGGGAAGGATTTTAGAATTTCACCATTGTAAATGAGTTTGGCTCTGGGTTTTTTTTATATATACTCTTTATATGTTCAGAAACTTTCCTTGTATTCCAACCTTTTGCAATGTTTTTATGAAGAATGCGTGCTGTGTTTTGTCGAATGCTTTTTCGGCATCTATAGATAGAATCATGTGGTTTTTTTCCTTCAATCTGTTTATATGGTGTATTATATTGATTGATTTTCTTATGTTGAAACATCCTTGCACATCTGGAATGGATCCCACTTGGCCTTGGTGTATGATACATTTAATGTGTTGTTGAATACAGTTAGCAAGTATTTTGTTGAGGATTTTTGCGTCCAGGTTCATTAGAGAAATTAGTCTGTAATTTTCCTTTCTTGTGGTGGCTTTGTTTGGCTTTGGTACTAGGGAAATGTTTGCATCATAGAATGAGTTAGGTAATGTTCCTTCTGTTTCAATTTTTAGGAAGAGCTTCAGTAAGACTGGTGTTTTTACTTTCTGGAATGTTTTGTAGAATTCACCTGTGAAGCTGTCTGGCCCTGGGCTCTTCTTAGTTGGGAGGTTTTTAATGACTGCTTCTATCTCTTTACTTGTGATTGGTTTCCTGAGATCATCAATTTCTTCTTTCATCAATAGAGACTGCTTATGTGTTTCTAGGAATTTTTCCATTTCCTCGGAATTGTCATTTTTGTTGGAATACAGTTTTTCAAAGTATCCTCTTATGATAGTGTTTATTTCTGTGGGGCCAGTGGTGATTTTTCCTTTCTCATTTCTTATTTTGTGTATTTGCATCTTCTCTCTTTTTTTCTTTGTTAGTCTCACTAAGGGTTTGTCAATTTTATTGTTCTTCTCAAAGAACTTGCTCTTCGTTTTGTTTATCTTTTCAAGTGCTTTCTTATTTTCTATTTCATTTAGTTCTGCTCTTATCTTTGTTCTTTCTTTCTTTCTTCTTCCTGTGGGGTTACTTTGTGTTTTTCTTTTTACTATTCCTCCAAATGTGCAGTTAGTTCTTCAGTTTTTGCTCTTTCTTCTTTTTTGATGTATGAATTTATGGCTATCAATTTCCCTCCCAGTACTGCTTTTGCTGCATCCCATAAATTTTGGTATGTTGTATTATCATTTTCATTAGTTTCAAGGTAATTATTAATCTCTTTTGAGATTTCCTCTTTGACCCACTGTTCTTCTAAGAGTGTGCTGTTTAATTTCCATACCTCAGAGTAAAATCTGGGCCTCTGGCCCTGGCAGATTTCCAGCTTCACTCCACTGTAGTCAGAGATGTTATTTTGTATGATTTCGATCTTTCTTAATTCATGGAGCCTTTCTTTGTGGCCTAGCACATGGTCTATATTGGAGAATAATCCATGTGCACAAGAGAAAAATGTATATCCTGCTGTATTCAGGTGTAATGACCTGTGTATGTCTATCAGATCCAGCTTCTCTAAAATACTGTTCAAAGTTTTTGTTTCTTTATTCATTCTCTTTTGAGATGTTCTGTCCAAAGTTGATAGTGGTGTATTAAAGTCTCCCACTATAATTGTAGAGGCATCTATTCTTTCACTTGGTTTTTCTTTTGTTTACCTCACGTATTTGGAGGCGCCCTTGTTAGGAGCATTGTTGGAGTGATGGACCCGAAGGGTATCGGGAATGAAAGACAAAGAGAGATTGGCATCAGGGGTTCTGAGAGCATTGATTTCTCAAGCTCATCAGACAAGTTTATTAATTTCAGGGGCTTCTTTATATACCCCAAGCAATTGTGAGAACCAGCAACTATTCTAGCTCACTATTCCCATTACCTCATTCTAAATAACACAGTGCACAGTGGATAAGAAAGTCACTAAAGCCTAAGATGTTCTATTATGTTATTGAAACATGTATACTCATAAATCTTGTTGCCTAGGTTACTTGAGATATCAAGTCTGGGTACTGCGGGAATGTTGTGTTTCACAGAGAGATTAGTCACCTGCACGTACATCTCCAGGGACAGCATGACCCAGCGGTCAGAAAGTATCTTGCTACCATGGAAACAGCATGCCTTTTTTCCCACAGAGTATAAATATTTATGATTGTTCATTCTTCTAGAAAGATTATCCCTTTCCCTAATATGTAGTATCCATGTTTGTCTCTCACAATTGTTTTGCATTTAAAGTCTATTTTGTCTGATATTAATATAGCTACTCCTGCCTCTTTTTGGTTATTGTTTGCTTGTAAGATTGTTTTCCAGCCATTCACTTTCAACCTCCATGAATCCCTGGGTCTAAGATTTGTTCTTATAGACAGCATATAGGTTGGTTACATTTCCTTATCCAATCTTCCATTCTGAATCTTTTGACAGGTGACTTTATTCCATTGACATTCAGTGTTATTACTTTCAAGGATTTACTTTCAAGGAATTATTTATGTTAGGCACATTGTTTGGACTTGTGTTTGTCATATTTTGTTTCTTTTTTTCCTTCTCTTTTTGTCTTTTTTGTTGTTCTTATACACTCCTCCAACTCTACCTCTCCTGTTTTTTCCTTTATTCCTGCAAAACTCTACTTAATATTTCTTGAAGGGCAGGGTTCTTATTGGAATACTCTTTCAAATTTTGTTCATCTGTGAATATTTTGAACTCTCCATTATTTTTGAATGCTAGTTTAGCTGGGTATACTATTCTTGGTTGGAAATTTTTTTCTTTTAGTCCTTTGACTATATCATACCACTGCCTTCTTGCCTCCATGGTTTCAGATGAGAAATCAACACTTAATCTTATGGAGACTCCCTTGTATGTGATGGTTCTCTTTTCTCTTGCTGCTTTTAGAATTTTCTCTTTGTCTTGCACATTGGATAATTTGACAAGTATACGTCTTGGGGTGTGCCTGTTGGGATTTATGGTGTTTGGAGTGTGTTGTGCTTCCTGGACATGTACATCCATCTCTCTCAGTAGATTTGCAAAATTTTCAGCCATTATTTCCTCCAACACGCCTCTACGCCCTTTCCCTTCTCTTCTCCTTCTGGGATGCCTATAATACATATGTTTGTGCATTTTGCATTGTCATTCAGGTCCCTAAGCCCCAGTTGGATTTTTCCTATCTTTTTATAAATCAGCTCTACTATCCATTTGATTTCAGATATACTGTCTTCCATGTCACTAATTCCCTCTTCTGCATCTTCTAATCTGCTGCTATTTGCTGAGATTGTATTTTTGATTTCTTGAGCTGTGGTGTTCATCCCCATCATATCTGTTATCTTTTGTGTATGTCTGCAATTTCCTCTCCAAGTGTTTTCATCATATTGTTAATCTCTTCCTTTACTTCATTAAGTTGGTCTCGAATATATGTTTTGAGATCTTTAATTACTTATCCGATGTTCTGCTCCCCTTCATGGTTTTTACTTTATTCATTGGATTCGGCCATGTTTTCCTGATTATTGGTTTGGTTTTTAGTTTTTTGTTGCTGTCCGTTCATCATTTTATCTTGATGGGTTTAATCAATTTCTTAGCTTCTTTGTCTAGGCTTTGGGATTAATTAGTTGTTGTTCGTGCATAAGTGTTATGCCTTCTCTTTGCCACTTTGTTCTTCTTACTCTATCTTCTTGTTGCTAGCTAAGTTCACTTTGAAGGAAAATATTAGGGTTAGGGAAAGCAAAATCAGTAAGAAAAGAAAAATATATAAAGTAGTATTGGTAATAAATGTTAACAGAGCAACAATGTGAGATCTAGAAGAATGGATATTAGACTCATGTAAGTTGTGTAGAGTTATAGCAGTAAGTAGAGTACCTATAATGAGACAGTCAACTGAATATGGGCAGGACTATAGTATGAATTTAAAGGTCTGTGTTGTCATGAGAGAGGGAAAGAGAAAAGAAAGATAATAATATCAAGAGTGGATAAGTGACCGAAAACAGAACAAAGGTATTAGAAATAAAAATTCAGACAATTTGGGGGCCAAAGAAAGGGAGGTGGAATGTAAGAGAAACAGTAGATGATGGAGGATAGAAAGATGTGGGGGAAAGGGAATAGTGTAGGCAGCCAAAATCAATACACAGAGAAAAGAGGAAATGGAGGATGAGGAAACACAGCAAGTGTGAAGTGCGCCCTGCAGCACCTATTATATAAATAAAATAAAATATAATTATGAAGAAAAAGAGAAGAGAAAAACGGGGCAAAGGAAAGGGGGGGGGGAACAAGCAAGAAAAAGAAAAAGAGAAAAAAAAAACTAAATAAATGAAAAAGGACCTGCATAATAGAAGGCATGAGATGTGATGTGGGGGCATTTTCAGGACCTCTTGCAAGAATCTCCTATGTCACCATCCCACCAAATCAATGTCCAGACACCTCCTGCCTTGCAAACACATGAAACAGCCCAGTCCAGCAGGACTCTGACCCCACTCAGCTGCTTCTTTGCAGGAGAGATTATGAGGTGCACTCACTCAGACACCATCTTGTCCCACCTCTGGGAAGGTGATTTAAATTATAGTTTGGTAAATTATGTTGGAGGGATTTTCCCAGAAACTGGGTTTTCATGACAATCTGACTTCCAATGGCCTTATGTCAGCATGCCAGACAAGGTCCTAGTGAGGGTCTTTTTTTTTTTGTCTTTATTTTTTTAATGTTACATTTAAAAAAATGAGGTCCTCATATACCCCCCCACCCCCATCACCCCACTTCTCCACCCATAACAACAACCTCCTCTATCATCATGAGACATTCATTGCATTTGGTGAATATATCTCTAACCACCGCTGCACCTCATGGCCAATGGTCCACATCAGAGCCCACGCTCTCCCACAGTCCACTCAGTGGGCCATGGGAGGACATACAATGTCCAGTACCTGCCCATGCAGCACCACCTAGGACTACTCCAACTCCCAAAAATGCCCCCACATCACATCGCTTCCTCCCACTCCATACCCCCAGCAGCCACCATGGCCACTTTCTCCACACCAATGCCACATTCTCCTCAATTTCTAATCACAATAGTTCATGAATAGAATATCAGTAAGTCCACTCTATTCCATACTTTATTCCTCCATCCTGTGGACCTTGGAATGGTTGTGTCCACTGCACATCTATATCAAGAGGGGACTTAGATTCCATATGGATGTTGGATGCAATTCTTCTGCTTTCAGTTGTAGGCAGTCTTTGCTCCATGTTGTGGTGATTGACCTTCTTCAACTCCATCTTAGCTGAGTGGGGCAAGTCCAAGAAACCAGAGTGTAGGAGTTGAGAGTCTGTTGAGGAGCAGGGCCTGGCTATCACATGGTCAGTCCAGAGATTCAGGTCCCCTGGGTAAACATTAAACCCCAGCACCAACCACAGATCCGGCAAAAGTATCAGGTGAGGCTTGTGGACAAAGATCATGTCTGAGTCCAGCTCCAACACAGAGACATAAACTCCAAAGTAAGGCCAACTGACATGGTACTGAACTCCATCTGCCATGACCATAGAACCTCTGGGTCTCTGTAGCCCTCAGAAGAACCAGCATGTGCCCAGTGTCCTTGCTTCCCACATTTAAAGCAGGGTCCAGGTGGTGGCCCCAGGAAGAAGAGGGATGGGGTTTTTGAGAATGGACTCTGAGCACAGCTGCAGGGAGGGAGGATTTAGCTTCATCTCCTTCGTGTTTTTCTAATTTGGCTTCATCCTCTTTATTGTTAAAGACCTTGAAGGTTGCTTTAATTAGGTTTCTCTGAAGGGGTTGAAGTCCCTCCTCTAATTTCTGCAGTTTTATTCTGATATCTGCGTATGCCTGAGTAAAAAAGTGGTATGTAAGTATAGTTGTTCAGATTCAGAATCTGGGTCTAAATTGGTATATTTGAGGAATGGTTCAGTTAATTTATTAATAAAGGCAACAGGGTTTTCATCTGATTTGGGGGGAATTTCTTTGATCTTGTCATAATTTACTGCGTTGAGGGCTGCCTTTTCCATGCCTTCTATTATGCAGGTTGGAAAGTGTGCCATATGATCTAAATCATTAGAGGCTGCCTGATATTCCCATGGAAGGGAGGCTGTGGGAAATGTGTCAGTGGCAGGGGATTGTCAGTGAGGGTCCTCTCTAGGGAATCAGCAAAGCAGTGGATGCAGCCCAAATGTGGCTTTTTACATTAGGAGTGGTAGAAGTTATGGTGACATAGACACCCTGACATGTGAGATCATAGGAGTGAGTGAGGTCCTGGAATTCTTTAATGTATGTAGCAGGATTTTCTGAGAAGGGGCCTAATCACTCTTCTATCTGACTAAGATCCTAGAGAGTGAAAGTAACATGTACTTGGATGATACCTTCAACTCCCACCACTTTCTTAAAGGGAAGTAGGGGGACTGAGAATGGCTCATTTGTGGGGTGGAGGGAGTCATTCTGCAGGAACAAATATGAGGGGGAGGAAAGGAGGAAGAAGCTGAAGGAGGGGATGGAGGTGGAGAGCCTAAGTTGGGTGAGGCTGTAGGCTCAGAAGGGGACACTGATGGAATGATAAAGAGGAGGGGGAGTGTGTTCAGATGGATCAAAATCGGAAGAGTCTTTAGGTGGGGGAGTCTTAGGAGAAGGTTTCTGATTGAGCAATAGGATTTGGTAAGAGGAACACGACTGACAGAGGGCCATTGCATTAGACGAAGTTTTTCAGATCTCTAAGGATCGGTATGTCAAAGGTACCATGTTCCAGCCATTAACTTTCATGTTCCAACTTGTATTGACGCCAAATTGTAGTGGAGCAATAGATAAGTTTCTTGGGTCTGATATCTCCTTCAGGATATAAAGTTTTAAGTTCTGAAGGAGTCAGCCCAGTGCTGTACTATTTGGAGGAGCATTTTCAGAGGCTGGGATGAGATCAGGGACTCTCAAAGGTTAACTGAGCAAGTCAGGCATCCCCGAGTTAGCCAGAGAACTTTATTAGCAGGCAGTCCACACTCAGGATCAGAAGTCTCTGATTTCTGAGGAGCTTCTGGGGTACAGGTCAGGCACCTGCCATGGTCACCCAAAATGGAGAGGATCACTGACCTAGCTAGAGTTTGCAGTGTTATATAAAACAATGGGAGAAAGAACAGGATCTTTCAGAGAATTCCCTTAACTCACCCAGCTGGTAACCAGAGTGTGGTGTAGGATGGAGTTACAGCTGTAGCAAGGGTAGGTCTCTCACCAATCTGCCAGCCTCAATGCACTCCCAAGTGTCTCTGGGCATCAATCTGGGGAGTTTGAGGAGAGGGTGAAAGGACCAAGAGTTGCAGGACAAGGATTAAGGAGTAAGCCCAGGCAAGTTTCCACTGCCCATTGCTTCCTCTTTCCAAGATAAGGCAACAATCTCACCAACCACGATCTGGGAGTAAGCCTGAGTGAGCTGCCACTGCTCATTCCTTCTCAAGTTGCAAGGTAAGGTGGTGGGTGTCTCCTCTTCCCAGATTCCTGGGTTTGGCACCATATATTAGATGTTGGGGTGAGAAAATTGGGATGCAGAGAACAGTAATTGCAGGCAAGGATTTATTGAGAACCTCTCCCAATGGAGGGGGTCTGAAGAGAAACTTCAGCCCACCCCTGGCAGATGCAGTTATGAATTTATATAGTACATCAATATGCTTAGTCAGTGGGAGTGTTGGGGCTTGGGTAAGTCTCAGGGGCCTGTAGGGATCCTAGGGGGTGGTGGGCTAGGGGCAGTGAGTGCTAGGGGTGTGGGAGGGGTTGGTGGGGTCATGTAGCTTGTCTATTCTTGTGAGTAAATGAATTGTATCAGCACATTTAGGCTCAGGATGGGGGTCTGTTCTAGGTCATGGGATGTGGCTCCTTCTGAGTAAGTGGTCACACTTCCACAATGAGACAGGTTAATAATAAACTTGCAGCTTCTGCAAGTTGTGGCTGTTATGGGGGCTAGGGATGGGGCCAAGTCCTGCCACCATTTATGCCTTATTTTCCAATTCTTTTTCTCCATCCCATCCCCTGGTAAGCAGTATTCTAGATCGTGTCTATGAGTTTGCTTATTCTAATCATTTCCTATCAGTGAGATCATACTATATTTGTCCTTTTGTGTCTGGCTTATTTCACATAACATAATGTCTCCAAGGTTCATCCATGTTGTCACATGTATCAAAACGTCATTCCTTTTAAGACCCTATGCATATTTCTATCCTAAATGTACAGTTTCTATACATCCATTCCTTTTAATATTCCATTATAGGTAAACTGGCCAAAAGACATACTCCCTTTGATGCTTAGGCTATCATGTCAAATTGGCCAGGTAATTGTGCCCAGTTGTTTGATCAAGGAAGCACTGGGCTAACTGTAATACAAGGGCACTTATGGACCTTAGTCACCATTGACTTTGCTGCAGTGGGAAATCATAGATAGCTGGTTATAACTACATCAGTCAGGGAGATTGCCATTAGCAGTGAGTGATGCTTAACCCAATCAGTTGAATCTCTTAGAACGGAAATGATTCCAGCATTGAGAGAGAATTTCCCAGCTCATCTTTGGACAGTCAGCATCTCCCAGAACTCATCAAAAATCTTCCTTGGACTTTCATTGGACCTCCTGGTTGCAGCTTACCTGCAGAACCTGGACTTGTGCATCCCCACAGCTGCATGAGAGACTCTGATAAATCTCATACTATCAACAGATATCTCTTGTTGATTCTGCTTCCCTAGCGAACCCTGACTAATACAGCTTGATACCGGGAGTGGGGTCTTGAGGAACAGAATCTTAATCATGGGATGTCTGAGGTGGTTCTGGAAGTTTTGCAATTGTCTTTCTACTCTAATTGTTTGGTTTTGTTTTTTATTCTTTTTTTAAAAAAATATTACATTCAAAAAATATGAAGTCCCATTCAACCCCACCGCCCCCACCCCCCACTCCCCCCACAGCAACACTCTCTCCCATCATCATGACACATCGATTGCACCTGGTAAGTACATCTCTGAGCATCGCTGCACCCCATAGTCAATGGTCCACATCATAGCCCACACTCTCCCACGTTCCATCCAGTGGGGCCTGGGGGAATCTAAAATGTCCTGTAGTTGTCCGTGAAGCACCACCCAGGACAACTCCAAGTCCCAAAAACGCCTCCCCATCTCATCTCTTCCTCCCATTCCCGCACCCAGCAGCGACCATGGCCACCCTTCCCACACCAATGCCACATTTTCTCTGTGGACATTGGATTGGTTGTGTCCATTGCACATCTATATCAAGAGGGGGCTCAGATTCCACATGGACACTGGATGCAATCCTCCTCCTTTCAGTTGTAGGCACTCTAGGCTCCATGGTGTGGTGGTTGACCTTCTTCAACTCTATGTTAGCTGAGTGGGGTAAGCCCTATAAATCAGAGTGTAGGAGTTGAAGTCTGTTGAGGTTCAGGGTGTGGCTATCATATTGCCAGTCCAGAGATTCAAATCCCCTAAATATATCTTAAACCCCAACACCAACTACAATTCGAGTAAAGTAGCATGAAAGTCTTGTGAAAAGAGATCCCATCTGAGTCCAGTTCCATCACGCAGAAACACCAGCTCCAAAGAAGGGCCATCTGACATGGCAGTGAACCCCATCTGCCATGACCATAGAATGCGTGCGTCTCTTTAGCCCTCAAAAGAACCAATACCTGGGGTTGTATCTACTTTATCTGTCTCCGAGACTCTGCTCAGGTGTGCATAAGGGCAATCCTTCTGACAACCTCCAGACTCTTTTTTAGAGACTTGTAGCCATATAAACTCATTTCTCCTTTCCATTTCCCCCTTACATTAGCTCAAACAGCATTTTAAAATCATGTTATTATATGCAGACAGGGAAATTCTGTTGATCCACATTGAACCTTTAATTCAAGGTCATTTTCTAGTTGCATCTTCAGCTGGTATGTGGTAGTGATCCCTTGGTGCCAGGGAGGCTCATCCCCGGGTGTCATGTCCCACGCTGGGGGGAATGCACTGCATCTACATGCTGAGTTTGGCTTTGAGACTGGCCGCATTTGAGTAACATGAAGGCTGTCAGGAGGAAACTCCCAGGCACAATGCTGCTCTAGGCCTTGTTCTTATTTCAGGTGTATAGGCTCACAAGCATAGTCATTAGTATCAGGAGCCCACTGTTGGACCCTCATTCCTTCCTGGTTCTTACCGTTGCACCTGGGGGACTGCCACTGCTCCCCTAGGGACCACGACAGAGCACCCCTGGCCAGGAACCCAGTACCCTCCCCAGCTGTTGTTTTTGTTTCCACTATGAGTATATCCAAACATTACAATGCACCCTGGACATAAGCCCTGTATAACTCCCTGTCAACCATATATAGCCTTTCAATAACATCCCATACCAGTATTCCTCTGCCGCCATTGTTGAACCACTCTGTGATCCAAAACGTCCTGTAAAGTAAATCCCAATATAATGTCAGGTTCCCTTACTAGTAAAATGGAATATAGCAATGAGTTTAAAGGTTAGATGTAGAGTACATATTGATTTGGAAAAATTTCTACATCCTATCTTTTTCTTTTCTTTTTTGCTAATTATTGAGCTTCTCTTCACAAGAGTCTTAGATCACAGTAATTCATATATACAATATACAGTTCTCCCACACATCCACCATAAAACCTTTTCCCTTCCACAGCGATAAACTTTTAACTTATTCATTTCATATTTACTGAAATTGATGTACAGACTCCGAAACAATAGCTTTCAAACAAGGTGACATCTGTGCTTACAATTTGGTCCATACTTTAGGATATACAGTTTTCTAAATTTTTTAGTTATCCTACGTTTTACATTAGGGTTTACATTATTACTCTGTCCTCCCCCATGTTTTTGGTGTAATATTACATGTTTTATATTCATCTTCATGTACTCTCGTGAAACTCCTCTCTTGCCCCCACATTTACCTTGGTTCCATCCATTCAACATCCATTTTCCCCTCCCCTTGGGGCCCACAGTGACAGCCAATCTCCATTTCCCAAGGAGCCATGTCCAGAGATACTTGCAACAGTGTTCAGGGCGTGACTTGCTCAACTGCCCTAATGTCCTGGAGCCACCCTTTCTCTCTAGAGATACAGTTCTCTCCATTTGATGGCATTAGTCCTCCCCAGGATGTGGGTCCACCCCAGCTCTCTCTTCTTGGGTCTTTACCTAATGGTACAACCCACCCTGGCAAAATGAGCATTCAGACATTCCCCAGGAGTCCATCCCGCATCAGACCATCCCCTCTGAGCATCCTAAACAGGTAACCCTCCTAATTATATTTTGATACGATTTTCTCAGCATTTTACTCTCAACCAACACCTGACACTCTCCTGTGTTCGTATGTTGCCCCTCCCTCCCCCCAATTTTGTGGGCAATATTACCCACCCGCCCATCCCCAGCCCGCCTCAAACACGCAAAACCCCACCCAAAGGCAACCCCTTGCCCCAATTTTATCTGTTCTTTGTGCTCATACTTACCACCAGCTCATCATAGATTCCACCCCTGCAGATGTCAGCTCACATCCTTGCTCCACCCCCCGATTTCCTGTAAGCCTATTTTCCAGTGTCTGGCTCTCTGAGGCAGCTTGCTTATTTCATATCATTGAGGTCATGTAGTATTTGTCCTCCAATGCCTGGGTTGCTTCACTCAACATAAGGTTCTCAAGATTCATCCATGTTATCACGTGTGTTTGTAGTGTATTTGTTCTTAAAGCCGAGTAGTATTCCATTGTGTGTATATACCACATTTTATTGATCCACTCATCTGTTGATGGGCATTTGGGTTGATTCCAAGTTTTGTCGATAGTGAACATTGCTGCTATGAACATTGGTGTACATATATCTGTTTGTGTCCTTGTTTTCAGTTCTGCTGGGTTTATACCCAGCAGTGGTATTGCTGGGTCATATGGCAAATCTATGGTTAGTTTTTTGAGAAACGGTCAAACTGTCCTCCAGAATGGTTGGATCCTTCTGCATTCCCACAAGCAGTGGATGAGTGTTCCCCTTTCTTCACATCCTCTCCAGCATTTGTATTCTTCTGGTTTTTCCAAAGCTGCCAATCTTACGGGAGTAAGATGGTATCTCATTGTAGTTTTGATTTGCATTTCCCTGATAGCTAGAGATTTGGAGCATTTTTTCATGTGCTTTTTAGCCATTTGTATTTCTTCTTTGGAGAAGTGTCTATTTAAATATTTTTCCCATTTTTTAAATGGGTTGTTTATCTTTTTATTTTCAAGATATAGGAGCTCTTTATATATGCAAGTTATAAGACTCTTATCAGATATATGGTTGCCAAATATTTTCTCCCATTGTGTGGATTCCCTTTTTACTTTCTTGACAAACTCCTTTGAGGTGCAGAAAGTTTTAATTTTGAGGAAGTCCCATTTATCTATTTATTCTTTTGCTGCTCGTGCTTTTGGTGTGATATTCATGAAGCCATTTCCTATTACAAGGTCCTGTAGATGTTTTCCTACACTGCTTTCCAAGGTCTTTATGGTCTTGGCTCTTATATTTAGGTCTTTGATCCATCTTGAGTTGATCTTTGTATAAGGTGTGAGATGGTAATCCTCTTTCATTCTTCTACATATGGCTATCCAGTTCTCCAGGCACCATTTGTTGAATAGGTCATTCTCTCCCAGTTGAGAGGGTTTGGTGGCTTTATCGAATATTATATGGCTATATATATGAGGTTCTATATCAGAACCTTCAATTTAATTCCATTGGTCTGTGTGTCTCTCCTTATGCCAATACCATGCTGTTTTCACTACTGTAGCTTTGTAGTATGTTTTGAAGTGAGGAAGTGTGATTCCTCCAATTTCGTTTTTCTTTTTCAATATATCTTTGGCTATTTGGGGCCTCTTTCCTTTCCAAATAAATTTCATAGTTAATTTTTCTAGTTCCTTAAAGAAGGCTTTGTTGATTTTTATTGGGATTGCATTGAATGTATAGATCTGTTTTGGTAGGATAGATATCTTAATAATATTCAGTCTTCCTATCCATGAACAAGGAATATTCTTTCATTTATTTAGGTCTTCTTTGATTTCCTTGAACAGTCTTGTATAATTCTCGGTGTATAAGGATTTTTCCTCTTTAGTCAAATTTATTCCTAAGTATTTGATTTTTTTATTTACTATTGTGAATGCTATTTGTTTCTTGATATCCTCCTAATCTTTCTCATTATTGGTGTACAGAAATGCTACTGATTTTTGTGCATTGATCTTATAACCTGTGACTTTACTGAACTCATTTATGAATTCTAGAAGCTTTGTTGTAGATCTCTCAGGGTTTTCTATGTATAGGGTCATGTCATCTGCAAATAGTGAAATTTTGACTCTTCCTTTCCAATTTGAATGCCTTTTATATCTGATTCTTGCCTCAGTGCTCGAGCAAGTACTTCTAAGACAATGTCAAATAGGAGTGGAGACAATGGACATCCTTGTCTTGTTCCTGAGTTTAGAGGGAAGGATTTTAGGATTTCTCCATTATAAACAATGTTGGCTGTAGGTTTTTCATATATACTCTTTATCATGTTCAAAAAATTTCCTTGTATTCCCATCTTTTGGAATGTTTTTATCAAGAAAGGGTGCTGTATTTTGTCAAATGCTTTTTCTGCATCTATAGATATAATCATGTGATTTTTCCTTCAACCTGTTTATATGGTGTATTACATTGATTGATTTTCTTATGTTGAACCATCCTTGCATACCTGGAATAAATCCCACTTGGTCATGGTGTATAATTTGTTTAATGTGTTGTTGAATACGAGTAGCAAGTATTTTGTTAAGTATTTTTGCATCTAGGTTCATTAGAGAAATTGGTCTGTAATTTTCCTTTCTTGTCGTGTCTTTGTTTGGCTTTGGTGCTAGGGTAATGTTGGCATCATAGAAGGAGTTAGGCAATGTTCCCTCTGTTTCGATGTTTTGGAATAGTTTCAGCAGGATTGGTGTCAGTTCTTTCCAGAATTTTTTGTAGAATTCACCTGTGAAGCTGTCTGGCCCTGGGCTGTTCTTAGTTAGGAGATGTTTAATGACTGATTCTATCTCTTTGCTTGTGATTGGTTTGTTAAGATCATCAATTTTTTCTTTCATCAATATGGTCTGCTTATGTGTTTCTAGGAATTTGTCCATTTCCTCTAAATTGTCATTTTTGTTGGAATATAGTTTTTCAAAGTATCCTCTTATGATAGTCTTTATTTCTGTGGGGTTAGTGGTGATATCACCTTTCTTATTTCTTATTTTGTGTATTTGCATTTTCTCTCTTTTTTTCTTTGTTAGTCTCACTAAGGGCTTCTCAATTTTGTTGATCTCCTCAAAAAACCAGTTCTTGGTCTTGTTTATCTTTTCAAGTGCTTTCTTATTTTCTATTTCATTTAGTTATGCTCTTATCTTTGTTTTTTTTTTCCTTCTTCCTTTGGAGTTTGTATTTTTTTTTTACTAATTCCTCCAAGTGTGCAGTTAATTCTTCAATTTTAGCTCTTTCTTCTTTTTTGATGTATCAATTTATGGCTATGAATTTCCCTCTCAGAACAGTGTTTGCTGCATCCCACAAGTTTTGATATGTTGTGTTATCATTTTCATTAATTTCAAGGTAGTTATTGATTTCTTTTGAGATTTTCTCCTTGACCCATGGTTTCTCTAAGAGTGTGTTGTTTAATTTCCGTATCTTGGTGCCAGATCTGGATCTCTGTCCATTGCAGATTTCCAGCTTCATTCCACTGTGATGAGAAGAGTTATTTTGCAGGATTTCAATCTTTCTGAATTCATTGAGACATTCTCTGTGACTGAGCATGTGGCCTATCTTAGACAATGATCCATGTGCTCTTGAGAAGTATGCATATCCTGCTTTATTTGGGTTTAATATTCTGTATATGTCTATTAGGTCCAGCTACTCTAATATACTGTTCAAAGTCTTTGTTTCTTTATTGATTCTCTTTTGAGGTGTCCTGTCCAATGGTGATAGTGGGGTATTAAAGTCCCCCACTATAATTGTAGAGACATCTATTCCATCACTTATTTTCTCCAGTGTTTGCCTCATGTATTTGGAGGCACCCTTGTTATGGGCATAAATATTTATGATTGTTCTTTCTTCTTGAAAAATTATCCCTTTCAGTAATATGTAGTATCCATCTTTGTCTCTCACAATAGTTTTGCATTTAAAGTCTATTTTGTCTGATATTAATATAGCTATTCCTGCCCTTTTTTGGTTATTGTTTGCCTGTAAGATTGTTTTCTAATTGTTCACTTTTGGTCTCCTTGAATCCCTGGGTCTAAGATGTATTTCTTGTAGACAACATATAGAGGGGTCATATTTCCATATCCAATCTTCCAATCTGCATATCTTAACAGGTGAGTTTAATCCATTGACATTCAGTGTTATTACTTTCTTTTTTTATAAAGATTTATTTACTTATTTCTATCCCCTTCCCCCCACCCCAGTTGTCTGTTCTCTGTGTCTATTTGCTGCGTGTTCTTCTTTGTCTGCTTCTGTTGCTGTCAGGAGCATGGGAATCTGTGTTTCTTTTTGTTGTGTCATCTCATTGTGTCATCTCTCCTTGTGTAGTGCCATTCCTGGGGAGGCTGCACATTCTTTAGCGCTGGGCAGCTCTCCTTATGGGGTGCACTCCCTGTGCATGGGGCTCCCCTATGTTGGAACACCCCTGTGTGGCACAGCACTCCTTGTGTACATCAGCACTGTGCATGAGCCAGTTCCACACAAGTCAAGGAGGCCGGGGGTTTGAACTGCAGACCTCCCATATGGAAGATGGAAGCTCTAACCACCGGGCCAAGTTCCCTTCCCTAGTGTTATTACTTTCAAGGAATTACATATATTAGCCATGTTTTCTTTGGATTTGTCTCTCCTGTTTTTTTTTCTTTCCTCCTGCAGAACTTCCTTTAGTACTTCTTGAAGGGCAGGTTTTTTGTTGGCATACTCTCATAGTTTCTGTTTATCTGTGAATATTTTGAACTTTCCATCATTTTTGAATGCCAGCTTTGCTGGATATAGTATTCTTGTTTGGAAATTCTTTTCTTTTAGTACCTTGACTATGTCATACCACATCCTTCTTGCTCCTGTGGTTTCAGATGAGAAATCAGCCCTTAATCCTATGTAGCCACCTTTATATGTGATGGCTCCTTTTCCTCTTGCTGTGTTCAGTATTTTCTCTTTCTCTTGAGCATTGGATAACTTGACAAATACATGTCTGGGAGTAGATCAATTGGGATTTATTTTGTTTGGGGTACATTGTGCTTCCTGGACATGTACATCTATCTCCTTTAATAGGTTTGGAAATTTTTCAGCCATTATTTCCTCCAACACCCCTTTTGTCCCCTTTCCCTTCTTTTCTCTTTCTGGGATGCCTATAATGCACGTTTGTGCAGTTTGCACTATCAATCAGGTCCCTAAGTCCCTGCTGGATTTTTTCTATCTTTTTATTGATCAATTCTACCATCTGCTTGGTTTCATATACTGTATTCCACATCACTAATTCTTTCTTCTGCTTCTTCAAATCTGCTGTTATTTGCTGAGAGTGTATTTTTGATTTCTTCAACTGTGCCATTCATCTCCATCATATCCTTTATCTTTTTGGGTATGATTACAATTTCTTCTGTATGCTCTCTAAGTGTTTTCTTAATATCCTTAATCTCTTCTCTCACTTCATTAAGTTGGCCCATTGTATATGTTTTGTAAGCTTTGATTAGTTGTTCAATGTTTCATTCCTCTTCCTGGTTTTAAGTTTGTTCATTGGATTGGGCCATGTTTTCCTGATTATTGGTATGGTTTGTAGTTTTTTGTTGCTCTCTGGTCATCATTTTATATTGATGGGTTTATTCAGTTGATTAGCTTCTTCATCTTGTCTCAAGGTTTAGTTAGTTTTTGTTTTTGTGTGCATGTTGTCTTCTCTTTGTCACTTTGTTCTTCTTATTCTATTTCCTTGTTGTTGGCGAATTTCCCTTGAAGGAAAATGTTAGGACCAGAAAAGCAAAAGGGGTAAGAAAAGAAAAAGTACAATCATAGTATATATAGTAAATGTTAGCAGAAGAACCATGTGAGATCTAGGAGAATGGATATTAAACTCATGTAAGCTGTGTAGAGTTATAACATTAAAAAAAAGTGGAGTACCTATAATGAGATAGTGACCCGAATATGGGGAGGAATATAGTATGAATTAAAAGACCAGTGTGATCAACAGAGAGGGAAAGAGAAAAGAAAGGACAATAATTTATAGAGTGAATAAAAGCTAGAAAACAGAATAAAGGTATTAGAAATAAAAAGCCAGAAAATTTGGGGGCTAAACAAAGAGAGGTGGAATGAAAGAGAAACAATAACTGGTGGAGGATAGAAAGATGTAAAGGAAAGGGGATAGCATTGGTAGCCAAAATCAGTACAACACAGAAAAGCGGAAATTAAGGATGAGGAAGCACAACAAATGAGAAATGCTGCCTGAAGCACCTAATATTAAAAAAGAAAAAAGAAGGGAAAAAGGAAGCATGAAAAGAAAAGAGAAAAATAAAAATAAAAAAGGGCCATGCTGGGATAAAGAGGAAGGAATAACAAGAAACAAACTGACCTGGAGGGGGCAAGATGGTGGCTGAGTGAGCTTGCCTGGTAATGTCTCTGCAGGGGGCGGCTGGGCAGCGTTGAAGGCTCTTTGGGACCGCGCTGTTTCGGGGATTTTTGCTGGTTGGAAGGTGTCTGGACATCAATTTGGTGGGAAGGTAACAGAGAGGATATGTCTATAATATATAAACGGAGGTCCCAGCTGGGTGTGGTAAGTTCCCTCCTTGGGTGGGCAGAGCCGCGGTATCGGGCGCTGCTGCAGCTCGGGGAGCCTCCGCGGCCAGGGTTTTTTTTTTTTTCCTTTTTCTGGAGGTTTTGCGGTGCTGAGGAATTCGCGGATACTGGGCCGGGTGGTGAGGGGTTGATGGGACAAGACTCCTTTGCAGATCGATTTGGGGAGACAGACGGTGTTTTGTTGTGAAGCGGGGGACGTTTTGGTTGCCGGACAAGGGGAATAGTGCTTCTGCCTGGAGCCCCATCCCCACAGGTCTGGCTGCTGATCTGCAACGGAATTGGATTTTTGGCAATAAGGGGACACAATTGGGAGACTGTTGTAGGGTGCAGTGAGGGAGGGGGACACGTCTGGAAGCCGATTGGGGAACATTTTGTGAAGTTTGGGATTTCCGGTCTTGGAGTCTGAATTCGGCGTTTCCAGCTGAAGCCCACCCCACCCGGCGGGGCTTGGGATCTGGGTCATTGAACTGGCTGTGGTGTAGAGGCGCCCTCAAGTGGCCATTTTGTGGGAGCGCAGGGAGGGAGCTGTCCAAAGGCTGAAACCCTGAGGAGTAGGTGAATTGCAGGGATCAGACATTTAATATAGAGTTTGCGGACCTGGCTTCCCCCACGGGGCTGGCAACCAGCTACGGGGATCCCTGAGGGCTGTGTTGCACTGCGGGGCTCCTAAGCTTCCTGTGGACCAGATTTGAGGTTGCCAGGTCTGGGTCCCCTGGACTCTGGCGGTCCACATGCCAGACTCACACGTCTTGAGTCTTCAGTGTCTCAGACTTTCCACCCCTGAATCCATCACGCCCTGGGGTCTATCTGGGGTCCTTGAGTGCCCTGGACCTTAACGTTAGCATTTTATCTTTATTGGTTCATATTGTTTTGTTTTTATTTTCACTTTATCTTATTTTTTACTCTTTTTGACGCCCTGATTGCTAATATTGCATTATCCCCTAGTCTTTTCTCCTAGCGTGTCCCCCAAAGTCCTTTTTTTTATACAGTTATTTAGGGGTTTTTTGGTTGTTGTTTTAGATAGTGTTGCAATTGTGACACGTATATACCTGTATCTCTCTTCCCCCTATCTGTTCCCCACCGTTTGCCCATCCTCTTTTTCTTTCTTCCTTTCTTCTTGTCTTTCTTTTTTTCTTTATTATAATTAGGTTTTTTTTCTCGGTTTTCTCTTTCCCTCTTGTCCCTCATTTTCCACTTATTTTATTTTAATTCAAGTATACAATAGGTGCTACAGGGAACACCTCACATTTGCTGGGTTTTCCCATCCTCCACTGCCTCATTTCTGTGTGAACTGATTTAGGCTACCTACACTATCCCCCTTCCCCTGCATCTTGATATCCACTATCATCTACTGTCTCTCCTGTATTCCACCCCCCACCTCCCATTCTTTGATCCACAAAGTGTCTAACTCTTAATTTCTAATACCTTTGTTCTGTTTTCTGTCTGGTATCCACTCTTGAAACTATTACCTTTCTTTTCTTTTTCCCTCTCTCACGAAAACAATAGCTTTGTACTTCATACCCTATTCCTCCCATATTCAGTCATCTACCTCATAAAAGGTACTCTACCTACAGCTATAACTCTATACAATCTACATGAATCTAACTTCCATCCTCCCAGATCTCATATTCTTGCTTTGTTAACATATATCACCAATAGTATTCTACACTTTTTGCTTGCTTACACAATTGCCTTTCCCTGGCACTAATACTTTCCTTTAAAGTGAACTTAACCAGCAACAAGAAATTAGAATAAGAAGAACAAAGTGACAAAAAGAAGATATAACACTTACACAAAAATAACAGCTAATTAATCTCCAAGTCTAGACAAAGAAGCTAAGGAACTGATTAAACCCGTCAATATAAAAGGATGACCAGAAAGCAACAAAAATTGACAAACCAAATCAGTAATCAGGAAAACATGGCTGAATCCAATCAACAAACTAAAAATCAGGAAGGGGAGCAGAACTTCGCACAAGCAATGAAAGATCTCACAACATTTATCACCAACAAATTTGATGAAGTAATAAAAGAGGTTAACAACATGAAGACAACACTGGGAGGGGAAATTGCAGACATATGCAAAAACATAACAGACATGATGGGAATGAACACCACAGTTCAAGAAATCAAAAATACACTTGCAGCAAATATCAACAGACTAGAAGAGGCAGAGCAGAGAATTAGTGATGTGGAAGACAGTACATCAGAAATCAAACAGATAGTAGAAGGGGTCGATAAAAAGATAGAAAAAATCCAGCTAGGATTTAGGGACCTGAATGACAATGCAAAACGCTCAAATATACGTATATAGGTATTCCAGAAGGAGAAGAGAAGGGAAAGGGGTCAGAAGGAGTGTTGCAGGAAATAATGGCTGAAAACTTCCCAAATCTACTGAAAGAGACAGACGTACATATCCAAGAAGCACAGCGCACTCCACTGGTCATAAACCCCAACAGGCCCACCCCAAGACATATACTGGTCAAATTATCCAATGCTCAACACAAACAGAAAATCGTAAAAGCAGCAAGAGAAAAGAAAACCATCACATACAAGGGAAGCTCCATAAGATTAAGTGCTGATTTCTCATCTGAAACCATGGAGGCAAGGAGGCAGTGGTATGATATAGTCAAGGTACTAAAGGAAAAAAATTTCCAACCAAGAATACTATATCCAGCTAAACGAACATTCAAACATGCTGGAGAGTTCAAAATATTTGCAGATAAACAGAAACTGAAAGAATATACCAACAAGAAACCTCCCCTTCAAGAAGTTCTAAAGGGAGTTCTGCAGGAAGAAAGGAAAAAACAGGACAGGCAGAGTTGGAGGAGAGTTTAAGAGCAACAAAAAAAGACAAACTTGAAGGAGAAAAAAATACAAACAAAATATGACAAACACAAATCCAATAAAAATATGGCTAACACAAATAATTCCTTGAAAGTAATAACACTGAATGTCAACGGATTAAACTCACCTCTCAAAAGATTCAGACTGGGACATTGGATAAGGAAATATGACCCATCTGTATGCTGTCTACAAGAGACACATCTTAGACCCAGAGACGCATGGAGATTGAAAGTGAATGGCTGGAAAACAATCATACAAGCAAACAATAACAAAAAAAATGCAGGAGTAGCTATATTAATATCAGACAAAATAGACTTTAAATGTGAAACAATTGTGAGAGACAGAGAAGGATACTATATTTAAGTGAAAGGGAAAATTTGTCAAGAAGATCGAACAATCATAAATATTTATGCTCCTAACAAGGGTGCCTCTAAGTACGTGAGACAAATGCTGGAAAAACTAAGTGAAACAATAGATGCATCTACAATCATAGTGGGGGATTTTAATACACCACTATCTACCTTGGACAGAACATCTCAAAAGAGAATCACTAAAGAAACAAAACGTTTGAACAGTATAATAGAGGAGCTAGAGCTAATAGACATATATAGATCATTACACCCAAACACAGCAGGATATACATTCTTCTCCAGCGCACATGGATCATTCTTCAAGATAGACCATATGCTAGGCCACAAAGAAAGGCTTAATGAATTCAGAAAGATTGAAATCATAAAAAACAATATCTCTGACCACAGTGGAGTCAAGCTGGAAATTTGCAAGGGACAGAGGCCCAGGTTTCACACCATGATTTGGAAATTAAACAGCACACTCTTAGAAAAACAGTGGGTCAAAGAGGAAATCTCAAAAGAAATCAATGATTACCTTGAAACAAATGATAACGATAACACAACATACCAAAATTTATGGGATACAGCAAAAGCAGTACTGAGAGGGAAATTTATAGCCATAAATTCATATATCAAAAAAGAAGAAAGAGCAAAAATTGAAGAATTAACTGCACATTTGAAGGAATTAGAAAAACAACAACAAAGTGACCCAACAGGAAGAAGAAGGAAGGAAATAACAAAGATAAGAGCAGAACTAAATGAAATAGAAAATAAGAAAGCACTTGAAAAGATAAACAAGACCAAGAATGCTTTTCTGAGAAGATCAACAAAATTGACAAACCTTTAGCGAGATAACAAAGAAAAAAAGAGAGAAGATGCAAATACACAAAATAAGAAATGAGAAAGGTGATATCACCACTGACCCCACAGAAATAAAGACTATCATAAGAGGACACTTTGAAAAACTATATTCCAACAAAAATGACAATTTAGAGGAAATGGACAAATTCCTAGAAACACATAAGCAACCCATATTGACAAAAGAGGAAATTGATGATCTTAACAAACCAATCACAAGCAGAGAGATAGAATCAGTCATTAAAAATCTCCTAACTAAGAAGAGCCCAGGGCCAGACGGCTTCACAGGTGAATTCTACAAAACATTCCAGAAAGAACTAACACCAATCCTGCCGAAACTATTCCAAAACATCAAAACAGATGAAACATTGCCGAACTCCTTCTATGACGCCAACATTACCCTAGTACCAAAGCCAAACAAAGACACCACAAAAAAGGAAAATTACAGACCAATTTCTCTAATGAACCTAGATGCAAAAATACTCAACAAAATACTTGCTAATCGTATTCAACAACACATTAAATGTATTATACACCACGACCAAGTTTGATTTATTCCAGGTATGCAAGGATGGTTCAACATAAGAAAATCAATCAATGTAATACACCATATAAACAGATTGAAGGAAAAAAATCACATGATTATATCTATAGATGCAGAAAAAGCATTTGACAAAATACAGCACCCTTTCTTGATAAAAACACTCCAAAAGATTGGAATACAAGGAAATTTTTTGAACATGATAAAGAGTATATATGAAAAACCTACAGCCAACATTGTTTATAATGGAGAAATCCTAAAATCCTTCCCTCTAAACTCAGGAACAAGACAAGGATGTCCATTGTCTCCACTCCTGTTTAACATTGTCTTAGAAGTACTTGCTTGAGCACTGAGGCAAGAACCAGATATAAAAGGCATTCAAATTGGAAAGGAAGAAGTCAAAATTTCATTATTTGCAGATGACATGATCCTATACATAGAAAACCCTGAGAGATCTACAACAAAGCTTCTAGAACTCATAAATGAGTTTAGTAAAGTTGCAGGTTATAGGATCAATGCGCAAAAATCAGTAGCATTTCTGTACACCAATAATGAGCAAGATCAGGAGGAAATCGAGAAACAAATACCATTCACAATTGAAAATAAAAAAATCAAATACTTAGAAATAAATTTAACTAAAGAAGTAAAAAACTTATACACCGAGAACTATACAAGACTGTTCAAGGAAATCAAAGAAGACCTAAATAAATGGAAGAATATTCCTTGTTCATGGATAGGAAGACTGAATATTATCAAGATGTCTATCCTACCAAAACTGATCTACACATTCAATGCAATCCCAATAAAAATCAACACAGCCTTTTTTAAGGAACTAGAAAAACTAACTATGAAATTTATTTGGAAAGGAAAGAGACCCCGAATAGCCAAAGACATACTGAAAAAGAAAAACGAAATTGGAGGAATCACACTACCTGACTTCAAAACATACTACAAAGCTACAGTAGTGAAAACAGCGTGGTATTGGCATAAGGAGAGACACACAGACCAATGGAATCGAATTGAAAGCTCTGATATAGAACCTCACATATATAGCCATATAATATTTGATAAAGCCACCAAACCCTCTCAACTGGGAGAGAGTGGCCTATTCAAAAAATGGTGTCTGCAGAACTGGATAGCCATATGTAGAAGAATGAAAAAGGATTACCATCTCACACCTTATACAAAGATCAACTCAAGATGGATCAAAGACCTAAATATAACAGCCAAGACCATTAAAAACCTTGGAAAGCAGTGTAGGGAAACATCTACAGGACCTAGTAATAGGAAATGGCTTCATGAATATCACATCAAAAGCACGAGCAGCAAAAGAACTAATAGATAAATGGGACTTCCTGAAAATTAAAGCCTTCTGCACCTCAAAGGAGTTTGTTAAGAAAGTAAAAAGGGAGCCTACACAGTGGGAGAAAATACTTGGCAACCATATATCTGATAAGAAACTTATAACTTGCATATATAAAGAACTCATATATCTTGAAAATAAAAAGATAAACAACCCATTTAAAAAATGGGAAAAAGGTTTAAACAGACACATCTCCAAAGAAGAAATACAAATGGCTAAAAAGCACATGAAAAAATGCTCCAAATCTCTAGCTATCAAGGAAATGCAAATCAAAACAACAATGAGATACCATCTTACTCCCATAAGATTGGCAGCTATAAAAAAATACAGAAGAATACAAATGCTGGAGAGGATGTGAAGAAAGGGAAACACTCATCCACTGCTGGTGGGAATGCAGAAGGATCCAACCATTCTGGAGGACAGTTTGGTGGTTTCTTAAAATGCTAACCATAGATTTGCCATATGATCCAGCAATACCACTGCTGGGTATATACCCAGCAGAACTGAAAACAAGGACACAAACCGATATATGTACACCAATGTTCATAGCAGCATTGTTCACTATCGCCAAAAGTTGGAATCAACCCAAATGCCCATCAACAGATGAGTTGATCAATAAAATGTGGTATATACACACAATGGAATACTACGTGGCTGTAAGAACAAATACACTACAAACACACGTGATAACATGGATGAATCTTGAGAACCTTATGTTGAGTGAAGCAACCCAGGCATTGGAGGCCAAATACTACATGACCTCAATGATATGAAATAAACAAGCTGCCTCAGAGAGCTAGAGACTGAATGATAGGCTTACAGGAAATCAGGGGGTGGAGGAAGGATGTGAGCTGACGTCTGCAGGGGTGGAATTTATGATGAGCTGGTGGTAAGTATGAACACAAAGAAGAGATAAAATGGGGGCAAGGGGCTGCCTTTGGGGGGGCTTTGCGGGTTTGAGGGGGGCTGGGGATGCGCAGATGAGTAATATTGCCCAAAAAGTGGGGGGAGGGAGGGGTAGCATACGAACACAGGAGAGTGTCAGGTGTTGGTTGAGAGTAAAATGCTGAAAAAATCGTATCAAAATATAATTAAGAGGGTTACCTGTTTAGGATGCTCGGAAGGGATGGCCCGATGTGGGACGGGCTCCTGGGGAATGTCTGAATGCTCATTTTGCCAGAGTGGGTGATACCATTGGATAGAGACCCAAGTAGTGAGAGTGGGGGTGGACCCACATCCTGGGGAGGACTAATGCCATCAAATAGAGGGAACTGTATCTCTCTGGAGAAAGGGTGGCTCCCAGGGCATTGGGGCAGCTGAGCAATTTAGGACCTGAACACTGTTGCAAGTATCTCTGGATGTGGCACCTCGGGAAACAGAGGTTGGCTGTCACTGTGGGCACCAAGGGGATGGGAAAATGTATGTTAAATGTGTGAAACCAACGTAAATGAGGGGTAAGAGAGGAGTTTCGTGAGAATACACAAGGAAGGATATAAAATATGTAATATTACATCATAAACATATAGGGGACGACAGAATGACAATGTAAACCATAATGTAAAACATAGGATAACTAAAAATGTTAGAAAACTGTGTGTCCTAAAGTATGCACCACAATGTAAGCACAGATGTCACCTGGTTTGAAAGCTATTGTCTCAGACTATGTACATCACTTTAAGTAAATATGTTGTGAATAGGTTGTAAGAGTATCGCTGTGGAAGGGAAAAGATTTTGTAATGGATGTGTGGGAGTGCTGTATATTGCATACATGAATTGCTGTCGTCTAGGGCTCTTGTGAAGAGAAGGTCAATAATTAGGGGGAAAAAAAAAGGAAAAGAAAAAGATAGGATGTAGAATTTTCCCAAGTCAACACGTATTCTATATCTAACCTTTAAACCCATCGCTATATTCCATTTTGCTAGTAAGAGATCCTGACATGATATTGGGGCTTCAATATTCAGAAAGTTCTGGATCTCAGAGTGATCCAACAATGGTAGTGGAGAAATACTGGTATGGGATACTATTGACAGGGGATAAATGGCTGACAGGGAGCTACACAGGGCATATGTCCAGGGTGCATGGTAATGTTTGGATATACTCATAGTGGCAACAATTAAAAACTAAAGCTGGGGTGCGGCGGCTTGCTCGGTTGGTAGAGGTGGGGTCTGGCTGCGGACGAGGGGTTGGTCCAGCTCTGGACGAGGGGTCGGTCCCGCTTGGGACGAGGGGTCGGTCCCACCTGGGACGAGGGGTCGGTCCGGCAGCAGACGAGGGATCGGTCTCACAAGGGGTTGCGCGGTTCGGCTGACAGGGTCGCCCGGCGAAGCCGGCGATGAAGGGGTCGCCCGGCGAAGCCGGCGACGAAGGGGTCGCCCAGAGAAGCAGGCGACGAAGGGGTCGCCCGGAGAAGCAGGTGACGAACTGGGGACAAGGGAGGCCAGGCCCTTGTCGGGGGCTCTCAGGACTGGAGGGTGCACTGCAGAAGAACTACCGCGGAGACAAGGTAAACACGCAAGTCCACTTTACTGAGGGAGAGGCAAGAGTTTTATAGGGGCTGGGGTAGGCTGATTGGTCGAAGCCACGCCCTGTTCTGATTGGTTGCTGATGAAAGGTCAGTGGGCGGTACTGGACGGGGGAGGGGTGGTGGTTAGGGATTGGCTGTCGCTGTTGCTGGGGGAAGGGGCAGGGTTTAGGGATTGGTGGCTGCTGTTGCTGGGGTGGAGGGCAGACTTGAGTTTCCCCGCCCACGCCTGGCTGTTGCTGCTGTAGGGGAAAGGGAAAAGGGCTGGCTGGATTTTTCCGCCCACACCTGACTGTTGCTGCTGTTGGGGGAGGGGAAAAGGGCGGGCTGGATTTTTCCGCCCACACCTGGCTGTTGCTGCTGTCGGGGGAGGGGAAAAGGGCAGACTGGAATTTTCCGCCCTGCGCCTGCGCAGGGAGAAAGAAGAAGAAGGGTGCCACCCTACAGGCATCGTGTGGCGCCATCCGGGAGGAGGGGCGGCCATGGAAGCATGGCTGCCGAGAAGGGGAGACCCGAGGGCACTCTGCGCCCATGCCGAGCCTCCTTCAGGGGTGGCGGTGAGTCCGACCAGCCACCCCATTATGGGGGCAGCGGCTTGGCCTGCCGCGGCTGCTCCCCCGCCAGGCCAGCAAACCACACTTCAGCCTGAGGGGTGACCGCATTTCCCCCTTCTTTTCAAATAAGCACCAGGATGGCAGCAGCAACAAGTAGCTGAGGCCCAAGAGGCAGTAAGCAATGAGGGAAGCGGGGCTGAAGAGGGAGGTGAGTATGATGGGGATACAAATGTACAATTTGGGGGGCGGTATCTTGCCGTTGCAAGCAAGGGTGGCCAATGTCCAATTCCCGTTGATCTCAGTGGCTATAAGGTCTATCTGTTGTTAAAAGTCCAGGATGATAGCGCATTACAGGTGGTTGATCTCTTCTTGGTGGCGAAGAGCGGCAGAGGCAGACTGTGTGATGGTCTGGAGGATCACAGTGGTGAGGACAAGTTGCGTCAGGGCACCAGCGACGGTGGTGGCGGCAGCGTCGGGAGTGGTGGAGACGTAGGCGAGGACAAGAAGGCCAAGGTCTTCACGGGTGCGAGAGAGGCCGATGTTAATGGGGCGGGCCGACATGGGGCGGCCCAATCTGCAACGCAATGGGGGTTCAAGCAAAAAAAGGAGGGGGGCGGGGGACGAGAAAGGACGCTTTGGAGGCTGAGAAGAGGAGTGAGGTCGAGACAGGAGGAAGCTCCGCAGAAGTATGGGGAGGCAAAAGCAGAAACGTTATTAGATGCTAGAAAGCAGGCCGCAGGCCGGGGAAAGCGGGTTGTGGGCCGTTTTGCGGGCCTGGTGCTGCTTGAGAGCGATGGCGGCATGGGGGGCCGGGGTTACAGAAGACTTGGGGCTGTTTTAGAGAGATCTTACACCGGTGAGTGTCTAGGAGACCGGCGAGAGCCCGAACTTGTGGGGCTTGCTTAGCAGATAGGATGTTACCCTTTGCTAATGGCCTTTTGGAGCCGATAAGAAAAGGGGCCCTTACCTTGAGAGCGCGGCGATGGGAGCCGAGGTACGCGGTGAGACGAGGGGTCGGAGCCGGTGGGGCTCCGACGGTGGTCGCGGGCCAAGAGAAGGCCCCGACGAGGGGAGGGCGGGACGACGAGCAGTGGAGCAAGGCAAAGGGGAGCAAGCGCGGAGGGGAGGAGGCAGAGGTGAAGGCAGGAGAGGAGGTGCTCAGGCACGCGCTCCTGAGAGTTTTATTGGTGCCTCTTAATCATAGCGGGTCGGTATAAGCCCCCGACATGGAAGGAGAAAGCCATCCAGCGATTCTCCCAGACCGCCGTGGATCGTATGAGGTCGCCAAGGTTCAGGAGCAGCAATGCAGAGCGAAAAGATAGGGGTGAGAAGAGAGGAGAGTGTAGGGCTATGGTAGGGTTACTTCAGACGTGCAAGCGCGTGCTCCCGAGAAATCCAAGGCTCCTCTTAATCATAGCGGGTCGGTATAAGCCCCCGACATGGAAGGAGAAAGCCATCCAGCGATTCTCCCAGACCGCCGTGGATCGTATGAGGTAGCCAAGGCTCAGGTAGCAGCAATGTTGCACGAGAGAAGTCCCAAGGTGAGAAGAGAGGAGGGGGTAGGGCTGTGGTAGGATTACTTCAGACGTGCAAGCGCACGCTCCCGAGAAATCCAAGGCTCCTCTTAATCATAGCGGGTCGGTATAAGCCCCCGACATGGAAGGAGAAAGCCATCCAGCGATTCTCCCAGACCGCCGTGGATCGTATGAGGTAGCCAATGCTCAGGTAGCAGCAATGTTGCACGAGAGAAGTCCCACGGTGAGAAGAGAGGAGGGGGGGGCGCCAGGTTATGGAGTGAGGCTGTGGTGGAGTTGCCTTGCCCCATGTTGTGCTGTGGTGGGGTTGCTTTGCCCCACGTTGGGCGCCAGCTGCGGCGGCTTGCTCAGTCAGTGGCGGTGGGGGTGCTCTGCCCCACGTTGGGCGCCAACTGCGGCGGCTTGCTCGGTCAGTAGAGGTGGGGTCTGGCTGCGGACGAGGGGTTGGTCCAGCTCTGGACGAGGGGTCGGTCCCGCTTGGGACGAGGGGTCGGTCCCACCTGGGACGAGGGGTCGGTCCGGCAGCAGACGAGGGATCGGTCTCACAAGGGGTTGCGCGGTTCGGCTGACGGGGTCGCCCGGCGAAGCCGGCGACGAAGGGGTCGCCCGGCGAAGCAGGCGACGAAGGGGTCGCCCGGAGAAGCAGGCGACGAACTGGGGACAAGGGAGGCCAGGCCCTTGTCGGGGGCTCTCAGGACTGGAGGGTGCACTGCAGAAGAACTACCGCGGAGACAAGGTAAACACGCAAGTCCACTTTACTGAGGGAGAGGCAAGAGTTTTATAGGGGCTGGGGTAGGCTGATTGGTCGAAGCCACGCCCTGTTCTGATTGGTTGCTGGTGAAAGGTCAGTGGGCGGTACTGGACGGGGGAGGGGTGGTGGTTAGGGATTGGCTGTCGCTGTTGCTGGGGGAAGGGGCAGGGTTTAGGGATTGGTGGCTGCTGTTGCTGGGGTGGAGGGCAGACTTGAGTTTCCCCGCCCACGCCTGGCTGTTGCTGCTGTAGGGGAAAGGGAAAAGGGCTGGCTGGATTTTTCCGCCCACACCTGACTGTTGCTGCTGTCGGGGGAGGGGAAAAGGGCGGGCTGGATTTTTCCGCCCACACCTGGCTGTTGCTGCTGTCGGGGGAGGGGAAAAGGGCAGACTGGAATTTTCCGCCCTGCGCCTGCGCAGGGAGAAAGAAGAAGAAGGGTGCCGCCCTACAGGCATCGTGTGGCGCCATCCGGGAGGAGGGGCGGCCATGGAAGCATGGCTGCCGAGAAGGGGAGACCCGAGGGCACTCTGCGCCCATGCCGAGCCTCCTTCAGGGGTGGCGGTGAGTCCGACCAGCCACCCCATTATGGGGGCAGCGGCTTGGCCTGCCGCGGCTGCTCCCCCGCCAGGCCAGCAAACCACACTTCAGCCTGAGGGGTGACCGCACTGGGGGGGTACTGGGTCCCTGGCTGGGGGTGCTGTGCCATGGTCCCTAGGGGAGCAGTGGCAGCCCCCCAACTGCAGCAGCAAGAACTGAGAAGGAATGAAGGTCCAACAGTAAGCCCCTGATACTAATGAATATGCTTGTGAGCCTACAGGCCTGAAATAAGAACAAGGCCTAGAGCAGCACTGTGCCTGGGAATCTCCTCCTGACAGCCTTCATGTTACTCAAATGTGGCCAGTCTCGAAGCCTAACTCAGCATCTAAATGCAATGCCTTCCCCCCAGCGTGGGACATGACACCCGGGGATGAGCCTCCCTGGCACCGAGGGTTCACTATCAACTAACAACTGATAATGCAACTGGAAAATGACCTTGAATTGAAGGTTCGATGCAGATCAGTAGAATATCCCTGTCTACATAGAATAATATGACTTTAAAATGCTGTTTGACCTAATGTAAGGGGGAAATAGAAAGGAGAAATGAGTTTATATGGCTATGAGTCTCTAAAAAAAAAAAAGAGTCTGGAGGCTGTCAGAAGGATTTCCCTTATGCACAACTGAGCAGAGTCTAAGAGACAGATAAAGTAGATACAATCCCCAGGTATTGGTTCCTTTGAGGGCTAAAGGGACCCATGGGTTCTATGGTCATGGCAGATAGGGTCCACTGCCATGTCAGATGGCCCTTCTATGGAGCTGGTGTTTCTGAGTGATGAAACTGGACCCAGAGGGGATCTCTTTTCATAAGACTATCATGCTACTTTACTGGAACTGTAGTTGGTATTGGGGTTTCAGATATATTTAGGGGATTGAATCTTTTTACTGACAATATGATAGCCAGGCCCTGAGCCTCAACAGACTCCAGCTCCTACAATCTGAATTATTGGACTCACCTCACTCAGCTAAGATGGAGTTGAAGAAGGGCAACCACCACACCATGGAGCCTAGAGGGCCTATAACTGAAAGCAGGAGGTTTGCATCCAGTAACCATGTGGAATCTGAGCCTCCTCTTGACATAGAGGTGCAACGGACACAACCAATCCAAGGACCTCAGAGAAAAGGTGGCAATGGAGTGGGAAAAGTGGACATGGTGGCTGTAGGGTATGGGGAATGGCAGGAAGAGATGAGATGTGGAGGCGCCTTTGGGACTTGGAGTTGCCCTGGATGGTGCTTCAGGGGCAATCACCGGACATTGTAAATCCTCCCAGGGCCCACTGGATGGAATGGGGAGAGTGTGGGCCATGATGTGGACCAATGACCATGAGGTGCAGAGATACCCAGAGATGTACTTACCAAATGCAATGGATGTGTCATGATGATGGGAGTGAGTGTTGCTGGGGGGGAGAGGGGTGTGGTGGGGGTGGTGGGGTTGAATGGGACCTCATATTTTTTAATGTAATATTTTTACAAAATCAATTAAAAAAATCAAAAAAAAAAAAAGAAACAAACCAACAAAAAAGACCATACAAGACCTCAAGCAAGGCATCCTCTTTGCAATTGAATAAACTACTTAGGAGTCTGACCTTCTCCCTTTCTCCCTTCCTCACTTCCCTCTCTCCCAGGGGAGCAGGAAGGCTGTGTGAGGGGTCCTGTAGGAGATTCAAATGGGTCCCTGGGAACCAACTCATCATTAAAAAAATGACTCTTATTCTCTTAAAAGAGAGCACCCACACCTTGCCAGAAACCCTAAATATGCTATTGGAAGCCTGAAAACATGTCCTCCTGTCCCTTTCCCTTAGGTGTGCTACAGGGAGGCCAGTTAATTTTCTGACTTCACCTCCCAGATGAAGTTTGCTATCCCAGGGCATTTAGGCAAATCAGGTTCTCTCATCAGATTCACCTCTCTTCTCTTCCTAGGCTCTCTCAAAGCCAGCTGGTATGCTCCTCCAAGCTCAAAAAAAGGGGAGGGGACCAGAAAATTGAACCTGCCCTCTTTAGGCCCCTCCACACCTCCCACCAAATCCTCCCACTGTAAAGCTGTAAAGAAGGAAACACTGAATATGCTTACAAAGAGAGTGAATGTAATATTGTGTTAAATTTGAATGAGTTTTTTTAGTGTTCAGAACAAAGTGAGAATTGTGGTAGTTTGAGATGCTGATTTCCAAAGTGATATTTCACTTGGCCTTAATGACTTTTTGGGATTCTTTCTGTGACACATTGGAAAGGTGAGGGACTGGAGGATACAGAAGGGTTGGTGATTGAATAATGTCCCCCACAAAAGGCATGTTCAGATTCCAACCCTTGGTCTTGGGTGTGAACCCTTTTGTAAATAGAACCTTTGAATATGTGGGTGTTTATCCAGTGTGGCTGATGGTCTCATAAGCCAAGGAAATTGGACATGGATTGGAAGCTTCTGGGAGCAACCAAAACCTGGAATTGAATGGAACCCAGAAGAGAAAGGAGAACACATGGCCCTCTGCATTGTCATGTGACTGAAAAGCCAAGGAACACCGGGATTGCTGGCCAGCCAGGAGATATTGACCCTGGGTTGAAGAAAGCCTTCTATCCTCTGAAGCCTTGGGTCAATAAATTCCTGTTTGTAAGCCAATCCATGCTATGATATTTGTTTTAGCAGCCAAGAAATTAATAGAGGAGTTGTGGGGGAAACCTGAGAGTACACAATTCTGACCCTCAGCCCCTTCCATTAGAGGAGACTTGCTTTATCATTTTTGTTGAATAATGATTTCCTCAGCAGAAAATCAATTACATAGTTCTTTTTCAGAGAAAAGAAAATATACCTTTCTTAAAGAAAAGCATTTTCCTGATGCAACAATGCTGAAACTGGTAGCATTTACAGGAAGAATTAAGTAGCATACAACTGTTGTTAAAGACAATGAATAAAAAAGAATAATAAAGTCAATGAATATTTTTATAGCAAATAATGAACCCTTTCTTGGTAAATAAAATCAAATGTTTTTTGATCATAATAAAAATTATAAAGTTTCACTTGATAAAGACATTTTGGTGGGTGGTTAATATTCAGTAGTAATTTTTTAGTGATCAATGAAACCTCGAAGAGAAGAACCTAAATATATGACTACATCAATGATTCTCACCCTGACAGTTATATTCATTACAGTGTCCCAAAAGAATGTCTCCTAATTTATTGTACATGAAATTCTTGTAGGGAACATATTTAAAATACTACTTTCTGTACCTCATACCTAGGTATTTTGATCTTAGGTTTGGGATGGAGGACGAGAAGCCTGCATTTTATTAAAATATATTAATTTTCTTGATTAGTACATAAACATAATAAGAATGATGTATCTAGAATAATTTTACTCAAACTTATGTCCCTTCAGCCTAGTCTACTCTGCCAATATTTCAAATGATTATTATTATGAATTTAATTTTATCCAGAAGTTATTTCCTAAGGTAACAGTTCATTTAAACACTACCCTTTCCCCCCACTGTTATATTTCTTTGACGTTTTGAATTATACCATATTGATTGCCTTCCTTTTCCTATATGGATATATTTTCATTTATTTTTCTTGTGGTTACCATGGGGTTAAAATTTAACATCCTAAATATATAAAATAATATATTATTTGATACCAACTTAATTTTCATGGCATATACATATACTTATCTTTACCTCTATAGAAAACGATGGACATTTCATAACAAAAATGGATCAACCAAAGGGAAAGATATAACATTTGTAAATACATGCATGTGTAAAACTTAAAACTCATTTTAATATGGGAAGTAAAAAAATGGACAGAATGCTCACCAACAATCCCCAATATAGGTGGATTGGAAAGAATTGAATTAATACAGTATGCCTGGGTAAAGAGATGGGCCAGCATGGCCAGAGAGGTGACAAAATAGGAAGGAAGATAGGGTGCCAGGCCAACCCACAGTGGTATAAAAGCTTTTCCATGGACATTGTTTACCTTTCCTTCCATCTACCTCTAAGACCAGAAGACCATTGCTCAGGCATCATGACCAATTCCCCTTCAACCAGGCATCCCCAGTTGTCTTCCTCTAGAGCTCCCTTTTACCTGTTCTGTTGCTAAACAGCCTGTCCTATTGCTAAAGAGCCTTTAGATCACTAGTGTTCACAAAGGGGTGGACTCTTGTGGCCCTGATGTCCATTTGCAAACTCAGGAGGCAAAAAGGAGGAGGCCTGGGGAGCAGACGTAACTCAAGTGGTTGAGCATCTGCTTCCCAAGTATGAGATCTAGGGTTAGATCCCCAGTACCTCCTAAAGACAAAATGAAAATCCCCCTAAACAAACAAACAAACAAACAAAAAACACCAACTATCATTGGGGAATGGTTGTATCAGTGATTGAGTGCCTGCTTTCCATGTAAGAGGTCCTGGGTTCAATCCCTGATACCTTCTAAAAAAAAAAAAATCCCTGATACCTTCTAAAAAAAAAAAGGAGGCCTAAATGATTGGGCAGCAGAGAACCCCATCTTATTCCTCCTCCCCCCCCCAGCACCCTGTATTACAGTACAGAAGAGGGCTGAGGCTAGTCCACGTGGAGTCACCAAATATTTATTGTGTTGGACCCCTTAACTGTCTCTCATCTGGAATCACTTGAGCAAATTGAATGAGACCAGATTAGTAAAGTGGAGCAGAAACTGTATTCTTTGGTAAAAAATGGAAAAGAAAGTATCCATATTTTAACTTCTTCCCAAAGGGACAGGGCTAGAGTTCTTTTACGGGAGATTGGGATGAGACAAGGGTGGCAGGCTTGTCATGCACAGGTGGTCTTTCCTTTCAGCCAGTACTTTTTGCACATGGACCATAGTGGCCAGTCTGGAAAGGATTATCTTGGGCTGGTCTTGTGGTTACTAGCAGGTGGCTCAGACTGGTATTGTAGTTACTGGCATCCTGTACTTAGTTTCTGAAAGCAAGTATAGCTGAAACAAAAGGTTAGGTGGAATTTTCCACGAGTATTCCTTCAGGTCATGCTCCATCAAAGTGACAGATCCTCATTAAAAAAGACCCTACCAAGTTCATTTAACTTCTGACACTACAACTCAATTACAGGGTGTTTGAACCATGGATGCATACATCTCAACTAAAAAGGCCCATCTAGAGTCCTGTACTTGGAGACTACTCTGGAGACTTAAAGAAAATCAGACTTCTCCCTGGGCTCAACTTCGTATTTCTTTTTATTGGAATAATGTAAGAGACAAGAGGCAGAATGTTTGTTTGTTTGTTTGTTTTGTTTAACTATCTATCTCTCTAGCAGATGGACTTATGCTTAACTCATTTTAGGGTGCTGTGATTTGAGAGGAAACCACTTAATATCTTCTCTTTTCCCTGTTGCATTCCTGATCTTAAACAAAAATAACACTTGCATGGGTATCTGAACTTTCTTCTGACAGAATCTTTGGAGCACATATTTCTGTTATGTGCAAACAAAGAGGTCTTCAATATCATACCCCAGTAAAAAGCAGATGTAGACTTATCATGCTTTATGTGGCCTTTCTGACCAGCTTCTATTTCTTAACAGTGTAAATCTAAGATGCTTCCACATCTGTATGCACCAGGAAAGTCTTTTCCTTTTTACTGCTGAGTAGTATCCCAAGGCATAGTTGTATCAACCACAGTTTGGTTATCCATTCACCTAGTGAAGGACATCTTGGTTTTTCCTAACTACTGGTTATTATAACTAAAAGTTGCTATAAATATATGGGTATTGTTTTTTTATGTGGACATTAATTATCAAACAAACTTGGGTTCATATCCAGGAGTGTGATTGATGAGTCACATGCTACAATGTCTTCCAAAGTGACTGTGCCATTTGCATTTCTTCCAGCAACGCATCATGAGAGTTCCTGTTGTTCCACATCATTGCTTGCAATTGGATTGTCTGTTCTTTGGATGTTAGCCATTCCAGTGAGTAGGTAGTGTCTCTCATTGTTGGTTTAAGTTACTTTCCTATAATGAAAAGTGATGTTAAGTATCCTTATGTGTGCTTATTTGACAATTGTATACCTAACTGGTGAGGTGTCCAGTTATTTTCCAAATTTTTAATTGTGCAGTTTGTTTTCTTTTTATTGAGCTATGTAGGCCTTTTGTATATTTTGGTACAAGTCCATTTTCAATGTGTGTATTTTACAAAATTTTCTCCCAGTGCAGGCTTGAGGTCTTTTCATTCAGTTAACAGTGTTTTCCACAGAATAGAATTTTTAACTTAAAAAAAAATAAAGTCCCATTACCTCCTTTTCCTTTCATGATCTTTAGATGCTGCATATAAAAACTCATCAGCAAATGTAAGGTCATGTGAATTCCTTATTCTATTGGTTTTCAAATTTTTATCATATTACATCTTACTCATAAGCCTAGTGTACAGTTTGCCAAAGGGGTGCTGAGGCAAAGTACCAGAAATCTGTTGGCTTTTAGAAAGAGTATTTAGGATAAAAACTTAGAGTTACACAGCTCTAAAGAGTACAACTCAAGATTACTTCCTCACCCAAGGTCACTTGCCACGTGTTGAAGCAAGATGGCAGGTGAAATCTGGGAGAGTTCAGCATTCCTCTTTCTTCTTAAGGCTCTGTGGTCTCAGCTTCTTCCAATCTCAGCTGTAGGCTGCCATGGGCCTCAGCTGCTCTGTTCTCTTCAGCTGAAAATTATCAGGCAAATGGCTCATGTGTCTCAGGGCCCCAGCATCAAAATTCTCTGTACTTCCATGTCTATGGAACTATGTTTTCCCCTCTGTGTATCTCCTTCTGTGTGTTTTCTTGAGCGAGTGCCCATTTTTATAGCCCACCAAGGGGGTGGGGACTCAACTCTGATGATGCCCTAATGACATGGTTGAATCAATGTCCTAATCCTGATTTAATCAATTAAAAATAAACCATCTTGATTTAATATACCCAATGGGTAACACACCCGGAGGAGCAGACCAGCTCATAAACATAATCTATGTCTCTTTTTGGAATTCATATATAATATCAAACTTCCATACCTTGAAACTCTTTTGGGTGGTTTTCTGTATAAGATGTAAAATTTATAACTTTGATTATTGTTTTTTTTTTCTATATGGCCATCTAGTTGTTCCATTTCCATTTGTTTGAACGATTATGTTCACTTGAAAATATTTTCAGGGGTCTATATATGGGCTATTTTGTTCTTTTCTTTTTTTGTGTGTGCCAAAGTCAGCCAAAGTCACTCTGTTAATGTCGTATTGTAATAAGAATTGGAAAAAGGCACTCGGGATCTTCATTTTGTTCTTCTTCAGTGTTTTGGATGCTATTCTAGGTGTAGAAACCATTCACAAATATCTACAAATTACATTTCTGGGATTTTGTATAAGAACTTAAAAATATTGAATCTACCCACCATGAAAAAGGAATATTTCTCCATTTATTTAACTTTAAAATTTTTTTCAAGGTTTTTATAGTTTATGGGATAAAGATACTTACATATTTTTTTTTAGGTTTGACCAAAGGGATTTGTTGCATGTGTTCACTTTTATAAATGCATTTGTCTGTGTGTTTTTTTATTTCATTGTTCATTGCAGGGAAGGGGAAATGAATTGAGTTTTGTATATTTACCCTGTACTTTTCTTCTAATTATTTGCATAGGTTCTCATCAAGGCATTTGACATTTAGCTCCATTTCCTTTGAACTTGCAGATTTATAGCACTGAAAAATATGAAATTTAATTTCAGAGATTCTGATTGTGGCCTGAAGGGGGCGCCTGTCCAGAGCAAAACAGGGAACTCCCAAGTTTCCTTTGCTGCACAGCTTCCACGAGAGAGAGACTGACTCATCTTTTTGACCCAACTGAACCTCCGACCAAGTGAAATAAACCTGCCTTTTAGGGCCCAAGACGGTCGCTTTGTCCCATGAGGATGAGGGCTTCCTTGTGCGGTACCGACGCGGGAAGATCCAGTGGCCATGGAACAACTTGTGCCCCGTCCATAGTTCAGCCATAAGTTTTCATTAATATCAGCCTCCTAAAATGTCTTCCCCAGGTCCCCCTCCTTGAATGTGTTACATCAATGGTTTGTAGTTTTCAGGTAACAAATCTTGCACTTCCTTAGTTAAATTTCTTCCTAAATAATTTATTCTTTCCGGTGCTGTGGTAAAAGAAATTGCTTTATTAATTTTCAGATTGCTTGTTGCTATGTTACAGAAATACAATAAACTCTTGTGGTGCTTTGTGGATTGTTTATTAGGTGTGACAGTATTTTGTGAATTCTAGAGGGTTTTTTATATATAAATCATATCATTTCTAAATACAGATCGTTTTCATTCATCCTTTCAAATTTGGATGCATTGTCCTCCTTTTTCTTGCCTTAATTGCTCTGGTTAGGACATCTTTGACAGTAGTGAATAGCAGTGGCAAAAACAGCATCTTGATTTGTCCCTGATCCTGTCAAGGAAGATTTATAGTCTTTCACCACTATGACGCTAGCTATTTAGTCTCACTTTGCTTGGATTGTTTGTTTTTTGTATTTCATCATGAAAAGGCATTGGATGTTGACAAGTGGTTTTTCTGCAGCAATTGGCATGTTCACATTTTTTCTTTGTTGAATTAATGTTGCATGTTGCTTTGCTTTTTAAATGCCTTTTTATTTTTAAAAATATTTTTATTAGAGATGTAGTTTTGTGGTAAAATCACGAATAAACTATGAGTTCCATATAACCCTTTCACTGGCAGTTTTCCCTATTATTAACTCTTGGCCTTAATGCAGTATTTTTGTTATAACTGATGAAATAGCATTATTAGAATTATATACTCTTAAGTGTATGCCATAGTTAACTCTAGGGTTTTCTGTGTTGTATAGTTCTATGTTTGACAGTTTTATTCTGCTAACATACTTAAAATTTTCCATTTACTTACTTTCAAATATGCAATTCAGTGATGTTATTTACATTCATGATACTGTCACTGCCATCCACTGCCAAACTTGTCCATTACTCCATAGAGAAACTGTACCAATTAAACCATGACTCCCCATTCCCTACACCCACACTAGTCAAATACCAGTTCATAGGGAGAGTAATGCTTATGACAGGAGGCCCAGCTGTAGCCTTAAAAGCTGCATCACAAATGTCTGCCCTGGATACAAACCAACCAGGTAACAATTACTGAGCTCAGGACCCAGGATCTCAGGAGGATTCAATCTAAGGTAACTGCTTGACCATGTCACTCCCTAGATGGGGCTGAGGATGCACAGTCCTGCCTGCTCTTAGTCCACTTGCTAGCAATCTTCCCCTATCCTTTCCCTTTCCACATCATAATTTTTGAACTCTTTATATTTCCCCCCAATTAGTGCTAGAATTCTAGAGTTCACCTTGAAAACTACAAATTCCTAAAATCAGAGGTCAAAATAAGCCTTAGCATGAGAACCAGAAAATATTCCCTCTTTCTCCAAAAACTGGCAGAAGTGGTCCTTAAAATTGTGATTTTTAAAGACACCCACATTTCAGAAGTTTTGCTGTGCCCTCTAAATGCCCCTTCAATCCTCATCCCAGGTGTCTCTGTTCCTCTCTGTTTATTGATATTGAAATGCACATCTACTCTGCAACATGGGGATTTGTGCGTTCTTTCAGCAAACCAGAGAAGGATGGATGACCCTTAGAACTTTTCACATGTCAAAAGCATGATGACTCACAAGTCTTTTTTAACTTAAGAAGGAAAGAATGAGTTTGTATTCATTTTAATTAACACAGGAAATGAAGAACAAAACTGCAATTCCATGCTATCATAGAAGCAGAAATTTAATGTAATATTCTTGTCAAGCACTTGCTATTTACAAAAAAATAGTATCCCTACCCAAATGGTTAGTTTTTTTTTTTTTTGCATTTTATACAGAAATGAATTACCCTGCCACCTCTCTTCCAAATCCTCCCTTCTCACTCATTCTTGTCTCTTTTGTCCTAAAGCCCAGAAAGCAGTGGCCCTTGGCTCTTGCAGGGACCTTAGATTAAACATCAATGGATCAGTGCTGGGGCCCTCCTCACCAACTGGAAGAGGGTCCACAGCTCCTCTCTCAAGGGAGGGCTTGGTTTGGGAGAGGGAGAGACTCCTGCACTCTCTAGCTCATTAGCAACTGCTAGAGAAAGCACTACAATTGACTCTAGAGATGCCTGTAAAATTTGAGCTACCTGCAACCCAGAAGCTGCATCTGGAGCTGGATCTGGTGGCAGAGGTGGTACTGCAGGCAAGTCTAGCTCAAGGTCTGGTTGTAGGCCTGCCTCTGGAACTAGTGCTTGAGCTGCAAAAGGAGAAATGTTCACCCACATGACTTCTACCCCATTGCTTTCAAAACAGCAAAATATCCCACTGCCTTTGAGAATCCCAAGCCCAAACACCCAAACACAGAAACCCTCCAAGACTTTAGTCCACTAGATGTGCGATCTAAGGTTACTTCTGTCTTTGATTCTGGTCAAACACCAGGCCCTGAGACTCTTCACTATGTCCTGCCCCCCAGTTTCCCCCATCACCTGCCCAGGGGCACCCACCACTACTACTGCTCACCCTCTGCCTCTGCCTCATGGTCTGTGCTTGCTCATGCTGTTTAAGGAGAAGCTGAGCAAACTGCTCCAGCTCTGATCCAGGCAGATTGAGCTATTGGTAGGTCAGCAGCACATGGAGGTCCAGAAAGTCTGGGCACTGTCAGAAATCCTCAGAGAAATCATACAGCCAGGTGTTGAGGATGAAAGAGATGGTGCTGGGCATAGTGAGGAGGGAAACAGAGTCAGAGGTCTGGCCTTTCCTTCCCACTGTCCTCCTACAGCACCCCTGGTGGAGCTGGTCCCCAGTGCCTGACCCTGATCTTCAACAAGTCAGGCTCACCCTCTCTCCCACACATCAACCACCCTTTGGCTGTCCTAGCAGAAGCAGGCATGGTCGTTCAGCAAAGGTCTAGGAAAGAATCTCAATTTTAGGGCACCCTCAATCATTATTCTTCCCAGTTCTGCCTTTGAAGAAAGCATGACATACTTTTCTGTCTATCTTTCTTGGCCCCTCTCCCCATAGAAATACCAATTTTGTAAGGGCTGGCAGGGCTGTGTCTCCTTTGTTCATTTCACCTTGATCTCAAATATCTTATGAATATGAGATTAAGCAGAGTATATCCTCATGCCTTTCCCAGGGACTGTTGTTGCACCTCAGTCTGTAGCTGAAACTCCAGTGTGCTGTGTTATTCTACTGTGTGTGTTCATCTTCCACTGAAAGTATTCTCCTGATAGGTGTGGAGAAAGCCTTGCTCAGTCTTACTGCAGCTGAGTTCCCTTGATTGAAATTTGTGAATGTGTTGCTCACCACAACTCCCTTTTTGGGACCATGTTCATGGGGTGAAGAGTATTGGGTGGGGAAAACAGAGCTGGAAATGGGCTGTGGTGGGGATTGATTCTTCCAGGGACTGACCCTGAGACCCCAGCCTCCCCTTTCCTCCTCAGGGGCACAGGGTCTCATCCAGAGCTCTCTTTGAGGTCCTTCTTTCTACAGGCAGAAGTCCTTAGACCTGAATCCTCTACGGAGTATCATCAGATGTTTGGGACTCAGGATCCAGCTCAGCCCCCTCCAGAGCCTCAGTCTCTCAATACACATTGATGCCCACTGTTCATTGGAGACAAGAGACCCTCATACTTGTCCCAAAGTCTACTCTGTTTTCAGTTAGTCCAAGCTTCCACCATCCCCTCAGTATTTGGGAGGATACATCCATTCCTAGATGAGATCATTACTTCTAATGTACTGTGTACATTAACTGCTTATGATGGGTGTTGTGGAACCAGAATGGTAGCCCAGGGGAAAGGAATTTGTGTTTCATTTATTTATTAAATTATGCCAAATGCCTACAGATGTGCTTACAAATAGTATGCCTCAGTATATTACTTTTTGAATGAATGAGCCCCAAGCAGCACCTTCCCAGATAACTGAGAGGCCCTGAGTCTCCTCCACCAGTGCTCAGGGGCCCTTTTTTTGCTATCCAAAGGATGGGGGCCCCAGAGATGGAATCTCAGATCTTCTTTAGAAATGGGAAAATATATTTGCCCATGGCCACAGAGAGGGGTGAGTCAGAGCTCTTCTTCATAGGAAGAAGAAAACACCAGAAACCCATTTTCCAGAGCCAGGCACTGGTTGAATGCTTTCCATGACTTATCCCTGTTAGTCCTCATATTAACACTGTGAAGTTTGTCCTCTCTCAACCCACTTTTCAGAGGAGCCAGCTGAGCTCGAGGAGGTAAAGTGACATTCCCAAGATAAACTGCTAGTATGTGGCAAATGGGTGCCTGTGCTGGGGTGAGGTGCTCACATTGTAAAGAGAAGTTACAGGACCTCTTGGATGGTAGTCAAATCTCTGTAGCTGCAAAGGAAGTTGGTGATGAAGGAGAAGTTCCCATTCTGGAAGGCAGGCACCAGGTATCCCACCACTGTCTCTAGCCTGCCAGCTTTTATTTCCTTCATCATGTTAGTCCTGGCCAAACTCAAAGCTGACACATTTCACACTGATGCTGGGACAAAGGTGACATGTGTGATTCTTTTATCTGCTGTGCCACCAGATTAACAAAAGGTAAATAATGGTAATACCAATGGCTGGCTTGGAGTAGGGAAGTCTCCATCTTCATAGATTGCTCTTGGTAACTTAACTGAGATGGCTTCTTTTCTAAGTTATCTTCTCTAATTATTAAAATTTTAGTTATGCACATACTTCAGTCCAGCATCACTGTTTCTGGGGGCTATTCTGAGTGTGTGAAGAGCATTAGAATAGAAAGAGAGAAACATGATCTCTATGTAGTTCTGCTGAAATACAACCAAAAGGAATCACATCAAGTGCCATCAGAGGTTAAATATCTATGACAAAAATATGTGGTTAAGCACATCTGTTTGTGAACATTCTTCAGTCCAGACCCTTGGTCTCAAGGGGTTCACTGTGAAATGTTCCTCAGGATAGGAATTTACAGAAACAGGGATATATAGTAATATCCCCTTACCCTCATTTGGTAAGAACGTTCTTCTAGGCTTGATGATTAGTGATATTAGATAAGTTGTGTAAGGACAGTCAAACACAGGATACATAGGTCAGATAATAAAAACAACCAAACAATCACAAAATGCAAAGAATGTCATGGTTCAAAATGAAGTAAAAATATTATAAAACTTCTTTTTTGGTATTACTTCAAAGAATTGGGAGAGTGGCTACATGAACAAGTCAGGGACTGGGCAGTTGGATTTAGGAAGTGATGTCAGCTCAGATAACTTTGTGAGTGGGGCCCTGGATTAATAATCAGGAAAACCCAGGGAGGGAGCTTGGGGAGTTGCCAGGCTGGGGTCTGGGAAGCCCCCCTCACTGTCTTTGGACCCTAGGTATAGAGACCACTCTGCACTCTATCTCACCTTTGGCATGCACTGGCCCTTACTGTTGTGCTTGCTCTTTGCATGATGACATGGTGTATATGATTCTATTATCCAGCTTCTCACCAATTTTTCTGGGTGGATCTTTTCAAAGACAGTGCCCAGCAGCTAGGCCTGGAAGAATTAGCTTCCTGCCTGGCTATAACCACAAGGGGTGATCCCACATATTGTTCTTCTCCCCATATTAGATACAGAACCCTGTCTGCACAGACTTCCCTCAGGAATGTAAACAACAGGTTTTGCTTAACATCTGGTTAGGTTTTCCCCATGCCAACTCTCCCCTTCCTGCCCTGGCAGCCCTGATCTGGGTATGAACATTATAGGTCTACCAGGATCCTATCCCACCAAGAACCTGCTCCTGCCCTAGGCCTGACCACCCCCAATAGTCCTCCACTCCACACACACATGCTGGGGTGAGAATTGCTTTGAGACTGCCCAGACAGGATCCCAAGTATTTACCTGGTGTTCCTTCCCCTGCCCTGTGTCACCATAAGTTTCCTTTTGGTGCTTCCTGCTAAATGGCAAGATGTTTCTGTGGTGAAGTCTTAGCCAATGCCTGCAGCTTTGGAAAAGGTTCTCACTTTGTGTTTTACTGAGGTGAGAGCACTGGGAAGCAGGCAAACAAGAAAATATCTTGTTCTCTTGAGCATCTCTGCTCAGTTGAGCTTAGTAAGTGGCTATGTCTACCATGTTGGTAACTGGTAACCAGGTTTCCATGTTCTGTTCCTTTAGATCTCCAAGAAAGTGAAGTTCCTTCCTGGGGTGTCTTTACATGTGCCCCCACCTTGGGTAAAATCTGACCTAAGGCCCCTCTGGGTTGCTGACTCTCCTCTCCCTTGTCATCTATTTAAATCTACATTTATACCAACATAGTCATTCCTACAGGCATTAGGAAGGCCTGAGAATTTCAAGACCCCAGTATTGAGTAGGTAGAGCTCTGTTCAGACCTTATTCCTTCTCCTACCACTTCTGTGACCCTGGAAAAGGCATTGTGCCTCCTCTTGGGTCTTCCAGTCTCCCCACCTGAACCATGAGGATCATTCTAGATTGTATGGAAGTTTAGCAGATGTACATGCATCGTCTCTATAAGTCTTGTGGAATTGTGTTACAGGAACCTAATATATGAATTTAGAGATAGAGGAATTACAAGAAGGTATGGGAGGCAGCAGTAAATTCAAACTAAAACAGGGCTGGTTCCTGTTGATGTACTCTTGGGAAAGTAACTTCCCTTCTTGGTTTCATTTCCCAGTCCACACCATGGTATCCTTGATATTCAATAAAAATCATAAATCATCATCCTCTGACTTAAAATGCTTCAATACTACCCATGATGTTTAAATCAGATTAAGTGCCTCATTTAAAATTATGTGGTAGGCAGCCTGTAAATGGCTGCCAAGGATCTCTGCCTCCTAGTGTACACATCCTTGTCTGGAATTAGTGACTCTCTTCTAATCAATGGAATGTGGACAAAGAGATATGTCACTTCCAAGTTTTATAAACAAACCATCTGTGTCCTGCTAGGCCTCTATTTCCTTTTGTTCATATGTATCTACATCTATCAATATTTCTATCTATATTTCTTTCTCTTACTCTCTCTCCTTCTCTCTTATCCCTCCCTGTGGGAAACAAGTTGTGATGTGATGGGCTGCCCTTTGCAGAAGCCCACATGGTAAAAAACAGAGGGAGCACCTGAAAAACTATAAGGGACACAAGCCCTCAGGTGAAACTAAAACCTGGCAGTAACACATGAGTGACCTTGGAGTAGATCCTAGCTCAGAAGAGCCTCAGTTGAGACCACAGTCTCAACCTGGGAGGGGGTGACAGATGTTGCTAGGTACCTCCAGGTTAGGAGAGCTGGGCCAGAGTGGGCCTTGATTTGGCAGCAAGTAGATTGTTGGAGACAGCCAAGATCAAAAGTGGGGATACAGGTCATGGTGGGGTCACAGACAGGTCATGGACACTTGGTGAGCTGTGAACTGGAAGGCAGTAGGCTAGGACAGTCAGCTGGTAAGGGGCTGTTGTCAGTTATCCAGTTGCAGGTTGATGGAGTTTTGTCTGCTCTAAAATTCTGAAGAGGAGGCATGCTTCAGTGTAGCTACATGAGCCTCCAAATGCAGAGACGTGAAGAAGAGGATGGCAGAGATTACAAGCATGAGAAGGACTCCAGCCTCCACTGCTGCCTTGAAGATGGAGGGAGATGTGGAAAGCATAGAAAGAAACAAAAATTTCCAGTCTCTGAAATGATTTTAGATGTGGGCTTTCCCTAGAACCTCCAGGAAAAAGCAGTCTTGGGGACCCCTTGATATTTGCCTGGAAAGACTAGAATATGAGGTACACTCACCCAGACTACTGACACACAGAAACTGCTGGGTAATAGATGAGTTTTGTTTAATTCCATTATGTTTCTGGTAACTTGCTTGTTGTTTAAAAAAAAAGAGAAAGAATACAAGCTACTTGATGGACTTTCAGTGAGTGAAATCATAACAAAATAGGATATCTATGAGCCTAGTCTCTATTCTTTTTTTTTAATTAGAGAAATGTTTGATTTATAGAACAATCATGCATAAAATATAGGATTCCCATATACCGTCCTACTATTGACAACTTGCTTTGTTTTGGAATTTTTTTACAATTCATGATGATGGCACATTTGTATAATTTCATTATTGAGTATAGTCTATGGTTTAATTTAGGGTTCACTGTTTGTACAGTACAGTTCCAAGGATTTTTAAAATTTAGAAGAGATTTATTTATTTATTCCCCCTACCCATACCCCTCCTGTGTCTGCTTTCTGTGTCCATTTTCTGTGTGTTCCTCTGTGTCTGCTTGTATACCCATTAGGTGGTTCCAGGGACCAATCCTGGGACCTTCTGGAGTGGGAGAGAGGTGATCATCCTCTTGAGCCACCTCAGCTCATTGTTCTGCTATGCCTTCTTATTGTTTCTCCTATGTGTCCCTTATTGCATCATCTTGCTGCACCAGCTCTCCACACTGGCCGGCACTCCTGGACAGGATGGCATTACTGCATGGGGTGACACTCCCGTGCGCTCTGGCACTCCGTGTGGGAAAGCTCAGGGTGTGGGCCTGCTTGCCTTCATCAAGAGGGCCTGGGCATCAACCCCTGGACATCCTATATGGTAACCTGGAGCCTAACTGCTTGAGCCACATTCATTTCCCTCCATGGATTTTTTGCAAAATATTTTATTCTATTGCTTTCTATACAATCTAACGTTTCCCTTTTCAACCATATTTGGACACTTATTTCAGTGCTTTTAATTACATTCACAATCTTGTGCTCTCATCACCACCATCTAATACCAAAACTTTATTGTCAACCCAAACAGTGTCCCTCTACAACATAAACCTTAACTTCCTCTTCCCTCTCTCTACTCTGTCCCCTCATATCCTACATTACAATTTCTGACTATGTGTCCATTTATCCTAGTTATTTCATATCAGTGAAATCATACAATGTTTGTTCTTTTGTGTCTGGCTTATTTCACTTATCATGATGTATTCTAGGTTCCATCATGTCGTTGCATCTGTCAGAACTTCATTCTTATTTATGGCCCTCTTCACCTTTCTATCCTAACTGGTCACTTTCCTCTATAAACATTCTATTTAATATTCCATGACAGATAAACAGACCAAAAGATATTTTCTGACAATGGTCACTAGAAAGAGCTATTTTATAAAGTCTAAGAGAAAGTTTTCTGCTAAGAGGTTGCCATGGATTTGTTGCATTGGCATTCTGTCACATGTTCTAGTAATGGTCCCTGATCTCTGAATCTGGAGACTCTAACCAACTACTGCAGACTTAACCAAAGAATTAGGCAATGAATGGTTGTCTAAGGTTCCCTTATGTTTAGTAAACAGTGACCTGGCCACCCTGTCAGTAACTTAACCTTCTGTGGTCCTGGTGATAGCCCAGCTTAGCACCTTGGGCAAGAGACTTGCAGGAGTAGAGGACAGAGCTGTTCTGTGCAAGGAAGGAAGACATGAGAGCTGTCTCTTCCTAAGCTTATGAGAAGTGAGGGCTTCCTGCAACCAGATGGAAGGGCAGCAGGTAGTGTCAGAAGGGGATATTGTCTGAGGATGGGAGGAGAGTTAAAATAGGAGGTGTGTGTGTTTGTATATGTGTGGTCATGCTTGTGTTGGTGTATGTGTGCATGCATATGTCTGTGTATCAGTCCAGGGAGATTTTTTTTCCCCCTTTGGTAGAGAAGTTTTGAATTTACAGAATAATCATATATACAATATAAGATTCTTGTATACCACCCCACACCAATACCTTGACTGTTATGGGATATTTGCACAATTGATGCTAGCACATTTTTGTGATAGTAATATTAATTAAAGTTCATAGTTCAACTTTGGATTCACTGTGTACTGTAATCCTTTATTTTTTTTAACATTTTAAATAAAAATTTTAATTGTCTTTTTTTATAAAGCTATGTAGATCACACAAAATGTTACATTAAAAAATACAAGAGGTTCCCATATACCCCACTCCCCACCCCCCTCCCAATCCTTCCACATTATCAACCTCTTTCACCAGTGTGACACATTCATTGCATTTATTTATTTTTTAAATTCATTTTTAAAAAAATATTACATTAAAAAATATGAGGTCCCCACACAGCACCCACGAACCAGCACCCCACTCCCCCCACAGCAACACTCTCCCCCATCATCATGACACATCCATTGCATTTGGTGAATACATCTCTGAGCATTGCTGCACCTCATGGTCAATGATACACATCATAGCACACACTCTCCCACATTCCATCCAGTGGGCCATGGGAGGATCTACAATGTCTGGTAATTGTCCCTGCAGCACCACCCAGGACAACTCCAAGTCCCGAAAATGCCTCCACATCTCATCTCTTCCTCCCATTCCCCACACCCAGCAGCAACCATGGCCACTTTTTCCACACCAATGCCACATTTTCTTCGATTACTAACCACAATAGTTCATGAATAGAATATCGGTAAGTCCACTCTAATCCTTACTCTATTCCTCCATCCTGTGGACCTTGGATTGGTTGTGTCCATTCCACATCTATGTCAAGAGGGGGCTTAGATTCCACATGGATACTGGATGCAATCCTCCTGCTTTCATTTGTAGGCACTCCTGGCTCCATAGTGTGGTGGTTGACATTCGTCAACTCCATGTTAGCTGAAAGGGGTAAGTCCAATAAACCAGAGTATAGGAGCTGAAGTCTGTTGAGGCTTTAGGTCCCCTAGATATATCTTAAACCCCAACACCAACTACAATTCTGGTAAAGTAACAGGAAAGGCTTGTGAAAAGAGATCACATCTGAGTCTAGCTCCATCACGCAGAAACACCAACCCCAAAGAAGGGCCAACTGACATGGCAGTGAACTCCATCTGCCATGACCATAAAACCTGTGGGTCTCTGTAGCCCTCAGAAGAACCAATACCTGGGGTTGTATCTACTTTATCTGTCTCTGAGACTCTGCTCAGGTGTGCATAAGGGCAACCCCTCTCAACCTCCAGGCTCTTTTTGAGAGACTCATAGCTATATAAACTCATTTTTCCTTTCCATTTCCCCCTTCATTTAGGGCAAAAAGCATTTTTAACTCCTGTTATTATATGTTGACAGGGATATTCTGCTGGACTGAGTTGAACCTTTTATTCAAGGTCATTTTCTAGTTACGTCATCAGCTGGTACTTGGTAGTGATCCCTTGGTGCCAGGGGTCTCATCCCCAGGAGTCATGTCCCACGCTGGGGGGAAGGCAATGCATTTACATACTGAGTTTGGCTTCTAGGCTGGCCACATTTGAGCAACACTGATGCTCTCAGGAGGGAAATCTTAAGCACACTGCTGCTCTAGACCTTGCTCTTATTTCAGGTGCACAGGCTCACAAGCATAGTCATTAGTATCAGGGGCTCATTGTTGGAACCTCATTCCTTCCTGGGCCTTGCTGTTGCACCCAGGGTACTGTTGCTGCTCACCTAGGCAATGCGACAGAGCTCCCCTGGCCAGGAACCCAGCACCCCCCCAGCTGTTGTTTTTAATTGTTTCCACTATGAATATATCCAAACATTTCCATGCACCCCAGACACAAACTTTGTATAACTCCCAGTCAACCATATGTCTCCTGTCAATAACATCACACACTAGTATTCCTCTGTTGCCATTGTGGGACCACTCTGTGATCCAAATCTTCCTGAAAGGCGAAGCCCAATGTAATGCCAGGTTCCCTTAATAGTAAAATGGAATATAGCAATGAGTTTAAAAGTTAGATATAGAATACATATTAATTTGGAAAAATTCTACATCCTATCTTTTTCTTTTCTTTTTTTCTAATTATTAACATTATCTTCACAAGAGTTTCAGATCACAGTAATTCATATATATTATATACAGTACTCCTACATATCCAATATAAAACCTTTTCCCTTCCACAGCAATAATCTTTTAACATATTCATACCATATTTACTGAAACTGATGTATAGAAATTAAGACAATAGCTGCCAAACAAAGTAACATTTGTGTTTACATTGTGGTTTATATTTTAGGCTATATGGTTTTCTAAATTTTTAGTTACCCCATGTTTTATATTATGATTTAGATTATTAGCCTATCAGCCCCTATATGTTTTTGGTGTAATATTACATGTTTTATATCCATCCTTGCATACTCTTGTGAAACACTTCTATTGCCCTCACAGTTACGTTGGTTACATCTATTCAATACCTATTTCTCCTTCCCCTCAGGGCCCACAGTGACAGTCAGTCTTCATTTTTTGAAGAGCCATGTTCAGAGATACTTGCAACACTGTTGAGGGCTTGGCATGCTCAAATGCACTAATACACTGGGAGCCACCATTTTTCTTGAGAGATACAGTCCCCTCTATTTGATGGCATCAGTCCCCCACCCTCCCCCCAGTTTCTTGGGCAATATTACCCATCCGCCCATCCCTACCCCCCTCAAGCCCACAAAGCCCCACCCAAAGGTAACCCTCTGCCCCCATTTTATCCCTTTGGTGTACACATACTTACCTCCAGCTTATCATAGATTTCACCCATGTAGATGTCAGCTTACATCCTTCCTCTACCCCCTGATTCCCTGTAAGACTATCTTCCAGTCTCTAGCTCTCTGAGGCAGCTTGCTTATTTCATATCATTGAGGTCATGTAGTATTTGTCCTTCAATGCCTGGGTTGCTTCACTTAACATAAGGTTCTCAAGATTCATCCATGTTATCAAGTGTGTTTGTAGTGTATTTATTCTTAAAGCTGAGTAGTATTCCATTGTATGTATATACCACATTTTAGTGATCCACTCACCTGTTGATGGGCATTTGGGTTGCTTCCAACTTTTGGCAATAGTGAACAATGCTGCTATGAACATTGGTGTGGATATAAGGTTTGTGTCCTTGTTTTCAGTTCTACTGGATATATACCCAGCAGTGGAATTGCTGGGTCATATGGCAAATCTATGTTTAGTTTTGTGAGAAACCACCAAATTGTCCTCCAGAATATTTGGATCTTTCTGCATTCCCACCAGCAGTGGATGAGTGTTCCCCTTTCTTCACATCCTCTCCAGCATTTGTCTTCTTCTGTTTTCTTCATAGATGCCAATCTTGTGGGAGTAAGACGGTATCTCATTGTAGTTTTGATTTGCATTTCCCTGATAGCTAAAGATTTGGAGCATTTTTTCATGTGCTTTTTAGCCATTTCTATTTCTTCTTTGGAGAAGTGTCTGTTTAAATCTTTTTCCCATTTTTTAAATGGGTTGTTTATCTTTTTATTTTCAAGATATAGGAGTTCTTTATATATACAAGTTATAAGTCTCTTATCAGATATATGGTTGCCAAATATTTTCTCCCATTGTGTGGATTCCCTTTTTACTTTCTTGACAAACTCCTTTGAGGTGTAGAAGGCTTTAATTTTGAGGAAGTCCCATTTATCTATTGTTCTTTTGCTGCTCGTGCTTTTGGTGTGATATTCATGAAGCCATTTCCTATTACAAGGCCCTGTAGATGTTTCCCTACACTGCTTTCCAATATCTTTATAGTTCTGGCTCTTATATTTAGGTCTTTGATCCATCTTGAGTTGATCTTTGTATAAGGTGTGAGAAGGTAATCCTCTTTCATTCTTCTACATATGGCTATCCAGTTCTCCAGGAACCACCTCTTGAATAGGCCATTCTCTCCCAGTTGAGAGGGTTTGGTGGCTTTATCGAATGTTATATGGCTATATATGTGAGGTTCTATATCAGAACTTTCAATTCGATTCCACTGGTCTGTGTGCTTCTCCTTATGTCAATACCATGCTGTTTTCACTACTGTAGTTTGTAGTATGTTTTGAAGTCAGGTAGTGTGATTCCTCCAATTTTGTTTTTCTTTTTCAATATGTCTTTGGCTATTCAGGGCCTCTTTCCTTTCCAAATAAATTTCATAGTTAGTTTTTCTAGTTCCTTAAAGAAGGCTGTGTTGATTTTTATTGGAATTGCATTGAATGTGTAGATTAGTTTTGGTAGGATAGATATCTTAATAATATTTAGTCTTCCTATCCATGAACAAGGAATATTCTTCCATTTATTTAGGTCTTCTTTGATTTCCTTGAACAGTCTTGTATATTTCTCAGTGTATAAGTTTTTTACATCTTTAGTTAAATTTATTCCTAAATATTTGATTTTTTTATTTACTGTTGTAAATGGTATTTGTTTCTTGATTTCCTCCTGATCTTGCTCATTATTGGTGTACAAAAATGCTACTGATTTTTGCGCATTGATCCTATAACCTGCGACTTTACTAAACTCATTTATGAGTTATAGAAGCTTTGCTGTAGATCTCTCTAGGTTTTCTATATATAGGATCATGTCATCTGCAAATAATGAAATTTTGACTTCTTCCTTTCCAATTTGAATGGCTTTTATGTCTGGTTCTTGCCTCAGTGTTCGAGCAAGTACTTCTAAGACAATGTTAAATAGAAGGGGAGACAATGGGCATCCTTGACTTGTTCCTGACTTTTGAGGGAAGGATTTTAGGATTTCTCCATTGTAAACAATGTTGGCTGTAGGTGTTTCATATATACTTTTTATCATGCTAAAAAATTTCCTTGTATTCTGATCTTTTGGAGTGTTTTTATCAAGAAAAGTTGCTGTATTTTGTCAAATGCTTTTTCTGCATCTATAGATATAATCATGTGATTTTTTTCCTTCAATCTGTTTATATGCTGTATTACATTGATTTTCTTATGTTGAACCATCCTTGCATACCTGGAATGAATCCCACTTGCTCGTGGTTTATAATTCATTTAATGTGTTGTTGAACACGATTAGCAAGTATTTTGTTAAGTATTTTTGCGTCTAGGTTCATTAGAGAAATTGGTCTGTAATTTTCCTTTCTTGTGGTGTCTTTGTTTGGCCTTGGTACTAGGGTAATGTTGGCATCATAGAAGGAGTTAGGCAATGTTCCTTCTGTTTCAATTTTTTGGAATAGTTTCAGCAGGTTTGGTGTTAGTTCTTTCTGTAATGTTTTGTAGAATTCACCTATGAAGCCAACTGGCCCTGGGCTCTTCTTATTTGGGAGGTTTTTAATGATGGATTCTATCTCTTTACTTGTGACTGGTTTGTTGAGATCATCAGTTTCTTCTTTCATCAGTATGGGCTGCTTATGTTTTTCTAGGAATTTGTCCATTTCCTCTGAATTGTCATTTTTGTTGGAATATATTTTTTCAAAGTATCCTCTTATGATAGTCTTTATGTCTGTGGGGTCAGTGGTGATATCAACTTTCTCATTTCTTATTTTGTGTATTTGCATCTTCTCTCTTTTTTTCTTTCTTAGTCTCGCTAAAGGTTTGTCAATTTTGTTGATCTCAAAAAACCAGCTCTTGGTCTTGTTTATCTTTTCAAGTGCTTTCTTATTTTCTATTTCATTTAGTTCTGCTCTTATCTTTGTTATTTCCTTCCTTCTTCTTCCTGTTAGATTACTTTGTTGTTGTTTTTCTAATTCCTCCAAATGTGCAGTTACTTCTTCAATTTTTGCTCTTTCTTCTTTTTTGATATATGAATTTATGGCTATAAATTTCCCTCTCAGTACTGCTTTAGCTGCATCCCGTAAATTTTCGTATGTTGTGTTATCATTATCATTTGTTTCAAGGTAGTTGTTAGTTTCTTTTGAGATTTCCTCTTTGACCCACTGTTTTTCTAAGAGTGTACTGTTTAATTTCCAAATTGTGGTGTGAACCCTTGCAAATTTCCAGCTTCACTCCACTGTGGTCAGATATATTATTTTGTATTATTTTGATCTTTCTGAATTCATTAAGCCTCTCTTGTGGCCTAGCATATGGTCTATCTTGGAGAATGATCCATGTGCGCTTGAGAAAAATGTATATCCTGCTGTGTTTGGGTGTAATGATCTATATATGTCTATTAGATCCAGCTCCTCTAATATACTGTTCAAATGTTTTGTTTCTTTAGTGATTTTCTTTTGAGATATTCTCTCCAGAGTTGATAGTGGTCTATTAAAATCCCCCACTATAATTGTAGATGCATCTATTTTTTCACTTAGTTTTTCCAACGTTTGCCTCACGTATTTAGAGATGCCCTTGTTAGGAGCATAAATATTTATGATTGTTCGATCTTCTTGACAGATTGTCCCTTTTACTCAAATGTAGTGTTGGAGGCGGGGCAAGATGGTGGCTGAGTGAACTTTCCTGATAGTATCTCCTGCAGGGAGGCGGCTGGGCGGTGTTGGAGGCTCTTCGGGATCGGGCTGTTTTGGGATTTTTACTGGTCAGGAGGTGTCTGGACATCAATTTGGTTGGAAGGTAACAGATAGGATACATCTGTAAAATATACACGGAGTTTCCAGCTGCCTGCAGAAAGTTCCCTCCTTGGGTGGGTGAAGCCACAGCATTGGGCGCTGCCATGGCATGGGGAGCCGCCAGGTTGGTTTTTTTCTTTTTTTTTGGAGGCTCTGCAGTACTGGGGAATTCATGGGCCCTGGGCGGCCTATTGGGGGGTTGATGGGATGGGAGGCACTTGAAGACAGATTTGGGCAGACAGATGGGAGTTTTATGGCAAAGTGGGGAGAATTTTTGATTGCAGACACAAACAATAGTGCTTCCGCCTAGAGCCACACACCCCGCAAGGCAGGCTGCTGATCTGCAGTGGTCTTAAAGTGATAGCAATAAAGAGACGCCACCAGGTTCTGGTAGGGTGGGAGACGTTTGGAAGCTGATTAGGGGAATATTTTGCAAAGCATGGGAATTTCGGGTTTGGACTCTGTTATTAGCGTTTCCGGCCAGAGCCCCTCCCCTGGACCTGGCTATTGATCTGAGTCATTAAATTGGCTGCAGCCTAGAGGTGCCCTCAGGTGGCCGTTCCAGGGGATCACAGGGTGGGAGGGTTCCTGAAGTCAATTGGTGACATATCCACACAATAGACCCTAGTGAGTGAGTGAATTGTAGGGTACAGAACACAGGATAGAGCTTGTGGATGTGACCTCACCTATAGGGCTGGCACCCACCTGCGGGGATCACTGAAGGCTGTGATGCACTGTGGTGCTACCAGGCTTCCTGTTAACCGGACTTGAGGTTGCCAGATCTGAGTCCCCTGGACCCAGGTGACCCACACCCCAGAGACTCACACCTCTTATGTCCTCAATATCTCAGACTTTCCATCCCTGATTCCACCATGCCCTGAGGTTCATCTGAGATCCTTGAATGTCCTAGCCCTCAACGTTTGCACTTTTTCTTTCTAGTTTTGTTTTGTTTTTATTTTTATTCTATTTTTATTTTTTGTTCTATTTTTTTAATGTTCTTATTCCTGGCATTGTATTATCCCCTAGACATTTATCACAGCGTATCCCCCAAAGTCTTTTTTTTTCCCTCTCTCTCTTGTCCCCCATCTTCTTCTTATCCTATTTTATCTTAACTATACAATAGGTGCTTCAGGAAACACCTCACATTTGCTGGGTTTCCTCACTCATCAGTGCCTCATTTCTGTGTGAAAAAATTTTGGCTATCTACACTATCCCCTTTCCCCTACATATAGATCCTCCATCATCTACTATCTCTCCTATATTCCACCTCCCTTTCTTTGATCCACAAAGTGTCTAACTCTTAATTTCTAATACCTTTGTTTTGTTTTCTGTCTGGTATCCACTCTTGAAACTATTACCTTTCTTTTCTCTTTCCCTCTCTCACAAAAACAATAGCTTTTTAGTTCATACCATATTCCTCCCATATTCAGTTGTCTACCTCATTATAGGTACTCTACCTACTGCTATAAATCTACACAATTTACATGAATCTAACCTCCATCCTCCAAGAACTCATATTGTTGCTTTGTTAACATATATCACCAATACTACTTTACACTTTCTCCTTGCTTACACAATTGCCTTTCCCCGGCACTAATACTTTCCTTTAAAGTGAACTTAACCAGCAATAAGAAATTAGAATAAGAAGAACAAAGTGACAAAGAGAAGATATAAAACTTATGCAAAAACAACAGCTAATTAATCTCCAAGACTAGACAAAGAAGCTAAGGAACTGATTAAACTTGTCAAGATAAAATGATGACCAGACAGCAACAAAAATCTACAAACCAAACCATTAATCAGGAAAACATGGCTGAATCCAATCAACAAACTAAAAATCAGGAGGAGGAGCAGAACTTCTCACAAGCAATGAAAGATCTCATATCATTTATCACCGACAAATTAGATGAAGTAAAGGAAGAGGTTAACAACATGAGGACAACACTTGGAGGGGAAATTGCAGACATATGCATAAAGATAACAGATATGATGGAAATGAACACCACAATTCAAAAAATCAAAAATACACCTGCAGTAAATATCAGCAGATTAGAAGAGGGAGAGCAGAGAATTAGTGATGTCGAAGACAGTGCATCAGAAATCAAACAGATAGTAGAAGTGGTCGATAAAAGATAGAAAAAATCCAGCTAGGACTTAGGGACCTGAATGATAATGCAAAATGCTCAAACATACATATTATAGGCATTCCAGAAGAAGAAGAGAAGAGAAAGGGGTCAGAAGGAGTGTTGCAGGAAATAATGGCTGAAAACTTCCCAAATCTACTGAAAGAGACAGATGTACATACCCAAGAAGCACAGCACACTCCACTGGTCATAAACCCCAACAGGCCCACCCCAAGACATATATTTGTCAGATTTACCAATGCTCAAGACAAAGAGAAAATTCTAAAAGCAGCAAGACAAAAGAAAACCATCACATACTAGGGAAGCTCCATAAGATTTAGTGCTGATTTCTCATCTGAAACCATGGAGGCAAGAAGGCAGTGGTATGATATAGTCAAGGTACTAAAGGAAAAAAAATTCCAACAAAGAATACTCTATCCAGCTAAACTAGCATTCAAAAATGATGGAGAGTTCAAAATATTTGCAGATAAACAGAAACTGAAAGAGTATACCAACAAGAAACCTCCCCTTCAAGAAATTCTAAAGGGAGTTCTGCAGGAAGAAAGGAAAAAACAGGACAGCAGAGTTGGAGGAGAGTGTAAGACCAACAAAAAAGACAAAAATAGAAGGGAAAAAATACAAACAAAATATGACAAACATAAGTCCAATCAAAGCATGGCTAACACAAAAAATTCCTTGAAAGTAATAACACTGAATGTCAACAGATTAAACTCACCTATCAAAAGATTCAGACTGGGACATTGGATAAGGAAATATGACCCACCTATATGCTGTTTACAAGAGATGCATCTTAGACCCAGAGACTCATGGTGGCTGAAAGTGATTGGTTAGAAAACAATCATACAAGAAAACAATAACGAAAAAAAGGCAGGAGTAGCTATAATAATATCAGACAAAATAGACTTCAAATGTGAAACAATTGTGAGAGACAAAGAAGGATACTACATTTTACTGAAAGGGAAAATCTGTCAAGAAGATCGAACAATCATAAATATTTATGCTCCTAACAATGGTGCCTCTAAGTACGTGAGACAAACACTGGAAAAACTAAGCGAAACAATAGATGCATCTACAATTATAGTGGGGGATTTTAATACACCACTATCAACTCTGGACAGAACATCTCAAAAGAGAATCACTAAAGAAACAAAGCATTTGAACAATATATTAGAGGAGCTGGATCTAATAGACATATATAAATCATTACACCCAAACACAGCAGGATATACATTTTTCTCAAGCGCACATGGATCATTCTCCAAGATAGACCATATGCTAGGCCACAAAGAGAGGCTTAATGAATTCAGAAAGATTGAAATCATACAAAATAATATATCTGACCACAGTGGAGTGAAGCTGGAAATTTGCAAGGGACAGAGGCTCAGATTTCACACCACGATTTGGAAATTAAACAGCACACCCTTAGAAAAACTGTGGGTCAAAGAGGAAATCTCAAAAGAAATCAATGACTACCTTGAAACAAGTGATAATGATAACACAACATACCAAAATTTACGGGATTCAGCAAAAGCACTACTGAGAGGGAAAATTTATAGCCATAAATTCATATATCAAAAAAGAAGAAAGAGCAAAAATTGAAGAACTAACTGCACTTTTGAAGGAATTAGAAAAACAACAACAAAGTAACCCAACAGGAAGAAGAAGGAAGGAAACAACAAAGACAAGAGCAGAACTAAATGAAATAGAAAATAAGAAAGCACTTGAAAAGATAAACAAGACCAAGAGCTGGTTTTTTGAGATGAACAAAATTGACAAACCTTTAGCGAGACTAACAAAGAAAAAAAGAGAGAAGATGCAAATACACAAAATAAGAAATGAGAAAGTTGATATCACCAATGACCCCACAGACATAAAGACTATCATAAGAGGATACTTTGAAAAACTATATTCCAACAAAAATGACAATTTAGAGGAAATGGACAAATTCCTAGGAACACATAAGCAACCCATATTGATGAAAGAAGAAATTGATGATCTTAACAAACCAATCACAAGCAAAGAGATAGAATCAGTCATTAAAAACCTCCCAACCAAAAAGAGCCCAGGGCAAGACAGCTTCACAGGTGAATTCTACAAAACATTCCAGAAAGAACTAACACCAATCCTGCTGAAACTATTCCAGAAAATCGAAAGAGAAGGAACATTGCCAAACTCCTTCTATGATGCCAACATTACCCTAGTACCAAAGCCAAATAAAGACACCACAAAAAAGGAAAATTACAGACTAATTCCTCTAATGAACATAGATGCAAAAATCCTTAACAAAATGCTTGCTAATCTTATTCAACAACACATTAAACAAATTATACACCACGACCAAGTGGGATTTATTCCAGGTAAGCAAGGATGGTTCAACATAAGAAAATCAATCAATGTAATACATCATATAAACACATTGAAGGAAAAAAATCACATGATTGTATCTATAGATGCAGAAAAAGCACTTGACAAAATACAGCACCTTTTCTTGATAAAAACACTCCAAAAGATCAGGATACAAGGAAACTTTTTGAACATGATAAAGAGTATATATGAAAAACCTACAGCCAACATTGTTTACAATGGAGAAATCCTAAAATCCTTCCCTCTAAACTCAGGAATAAGACAAGGATGCCCATTGTTTCTGCTCCTATTTAACATTGTATTAGAAGTACTTGCTTGAACACTGAGGTAAGAACCAGATGTAAAAGGCATTCCAATTGGAAAGGAAGAAGTCAAAATTTCATTATTTACAGATGACATGATCCTATACATAGAAAACCCTGAGAGCTCTACAACAAAGCTTCTAGAAGTCACAAATGAGTTCAGTAAAGTTGCAGGTTATAAGATCAATACACAAAAATCAATAGCATTTCTGTACACCAATAATGAGCAAGATCAGTAGGAACTCAAGAAACAAATACCATTTACAATAGTAAATAAAAAAATCAAATATTTAGGAATAAATTTAACTAAAGAGGTAAAACTTAAACAATGAGAACTATATAAGACCGTTCAAGGAAATCAAAGAAGACCTCAATAAATGGAAGAATATTCCTTGTTCATGGATACCAAGACTGAATATTATTAAGATGTCTATCCTGCCAAAATTGATCTACACATTCAATGCAATCCCAATAAAAATCAACATTTTCTTTTTTAGGAACTAGAAAAACTATGAAATTTATTTGGGAGGGAAAGAGGCCCCGAATAGCCAAAGACATATTGAAAAAGAAAAATGAAATTGGAGGAATCACACTTCCTGACTACAAAACATACCATAAAGCTACAGTAGTGAAAACAGCATGGTATTGGCATAAGGAGAGACACACAGACCAATGGAATCAAACTGAAAGCTCTCATATAGAACCTCATATTTATAGCCATATAATATTCAATAAAGCCACCAAACCCTCTCAACTGTGAGAGAATGGCCTATTCAACAAATGATGCCTGGGGAACTGGATAATCATATGTAGAAGGATGAAAGAGGATTACCATCTCACACCTTATACAAAGATCAAATCAAGATGGATCAAAGACCTAAATATAAGAGCCAAAACTATAAAGATATTGGAAAGCAGTGTAGGGAAACATTTACAGGAACTTGTAATAGGAAATGGCTTCATGAATATCACACCAAAAGCACGAGCAGCAAAAGAACAAATAGATAAATGGGACTTCCTCAAAATTAAAGCCTTCTACACCTCAAAGGAGTTTGTCAAGAAAGTAAAAAGGGAACCCACACAATCAGAGAAAATATTTGGCAACAATATATCTGATAAGAGACTTATTACTTGTATATATAAAGAACTCCTATATCTTGAAAATAAAAAGATAAACAACCCATTTAAAAAATGGGAAAAGATTTAAACAGACACTTCTCCATAGAAGAAATACAAATGGCTAAAAAGCACATGAAAAAATGCTCCAAATTTCTAGCTATCAGGGAAATGCAAATCAAAACTACAATGAGATACCATCTTACTCCCATAAGATTGGCAGCTATGAAAAAAACAGGAGAATACAAATGCTGGAGAGGATGTGGAGATAAGGGAACACTCATCCACTGCTGGTGGGAATGCAGAAGGATCCAACTATTCTGGAGGAGTTTGGCTGTTTTTCAAAAACTAACCATAGATTTGCCATATGACCCAGCAATACAACTGCTGGGTATATACCCAGTGGAACTGAAAACAAGGACACAAACTGATATATGTACACCAATCTTCATAGCAGCAATGTTCACTATCGACAAAAGTTGGAATCAATCCAAATGCCCATCAACAGATGAGTGGATCAATAAAATGTGGTATATACACACAACGGAATACTACTTGGCTTTAAGAAGAAATACACTACAAACACACGTGATAACATGGATGAATCTTGAGAACCTTATGTTGAGTGAAGCAACCCAGGCATTGAAGGACAAATACTACATGACCTCAATGATATAGAAATAAGCAACCCACCTCAGAAAGCTAGAGACTGGATAATAGGCTTACAGGAAATTGAGGGAAGGAGGAAGGATGTGAGCTGACGTCTGCAGTTGTGGAATCTATGATGAGCTGGTGGTAAGCATGAGCAAAAAGAAGGGATAAAATGGGGGCAAGGGGTTGCCTTCGGGTGGGGCTTTGTGGGTTTGAGGGGGTCTGGGGATGGGCGGAGGGGTAATATTGCCCATAAAATTGGGGGGAAGGAGGGGCAACATACGAACATAGGAGAGTATCAGGTGTTGATTTAGAGTAAAATGCTAAGAAAATCGTATCAAAATATAATTAGTAGGGTTACCTGTTTAGGATGTTCAGAGGGGATGGTCTGATGTGGAACGGACTCCTGGGGAATGACTGAAGGCTCATTTTGCCAGGGTAGGTTGTACCATTGGATAGAGACCCAAGAAGTGAGAGTTGGGGTGGACCCACATCCTGGGGAGGACTAATGCCATGAAATAGAGAGAACTGTATCTCTCAAGAGAAAGGGTGGCTCCCAGGGCATTAGGGCAGTTGAGAAAGTCAGGCCATGAACACTGCTGCAAGTATCTCTGGACGTGGCTTCTCGGGAAATGGAGATTGGCTGTCGCTGTGGGCCCCAAGGGGAGGGGAAAATGGATGTGGAATGGATGGAACCAAGGTAAATGTGGGGGCAAGAGAGGAATTTCATGAGAGTACACAAGGATGAATATAAAACATGTAATAGTACACCAAAAACATATAGGGGATGACAGACTAAGAATGTAAACCCTAATGTAAAACATAGGATAACTAAAAAATTTAGAAAACTGTATATCCTAAAGTATGTACCACATTGTAAGCACAGATGTCACCTTGTTTGAACGCTATTGTTTCAGAGTCTGTACATCAGTTTCAGTAAATATGATATGAATAAGTTAAAAGATTATCACTGTGGAAGGGAAAAGGTTTTATGGTGGATCTGTGGGAGTACTCTATATTGTATATATGAATTACTGTGATCTAAGACTCTTGTGAAGAGAAGCTCAATAACAGAAAAAAAGAAAAGAAAAAGATAGGTTGTTGAAATTTTTCCAAATCAATATGTACTCTAGATCTAACCTTTAAACTCATCGCTATATTCCATTTTACTAGTAAGGGAAACTGACATTATATTGGGATTCACTTTACAGGAAGTTTTGGATCACAGAGTGGTTCAACAATGGCAGCGGAGGAATACTGGTATGGGATGTTCTTGAAAGGCTATATATGGTTGACAGGGAGTTATACAGGGCATATGTCCAGGGTGCATGGTAATGTTTAGATATACTCATAGTGGAAACAATTAAAAACAACAGCTGGGGGGCTACTGGGTTCCTGGCTGGGGGGGCTCTGTCATGGTCCCTAGGGGAGCAGCAGCAGTCCCCCAGGTGCAACAGTAAGAACCAGGAAGGAATGAGGGTCCAATAGTGGGCTCCTGATACTAATGGCTATGCTTGTGAGCCTATACACATGCAATAAGAACAAGGCCTAGAGTAGAATTGTGCCTGGGAGTTTCCTCCTGACAGCCTTCATGTTACTCAAATGCGGCCAGTCTCGAAGCCAAACTCAGCATGTAGATGCAGTGCATTCCCCCCAGCGTGGGACATGACACCCGGGGATGAGCCTCCCTGGCACCAAGGGATCACTACCAAATACCAGCTGAAGATGCAACTAGAAAATGACCTTGAATTAAAGGTTCAATGTGGATCAGCAGAATATCCCTGTCTACATATAATAACATGACTTCAAAATGCTGTTTGACCTAATGTAAGGGGGAAATGGAAAGGAGAAATGAGTTTATATGGCTCCGAATTTCTAAAAAAGAGTCTGAAGGTTGTCAGAAGGATTGCCCTTATGCACAACTGAGCAGAGTCTCAGAGACAGATAAAGTAGATACAACCCCAGGTACTGGTTTTTGTGAGGGATAAAGAGACCCACGTGTTCTATGGTCATGGCAGATGGAGTTCACTGCCATATCAGATGGCCCTTCTTTGGAGCTGGTGTTTCTGCGTGATGGAACTGGACTCAGATGGGATCTCTTTTCACAAGATTTTCATGCTACTTTACTGGAATTGTAGTTGGTGTTGGGGTTTAAGATATATTTAGCGGATTTGAATCTCTGGACTGACAATATGATAACCACGCCCTGAGCCTCAACAGACTTCAGCTCCTACACTCTGATTTATTGGACTTACCCCACTCAGCTAACATGGAGTTGAAGAAGGTCAACCACCACCCCATGGAGCCTAGAGTGCCTACAACTGAAAGCAGGAGTGAATCCAGTATCCATGTGGAATCTAAGCCCCCACTTGACATAGATGTGCAATGGACACAACCAATCCAATGTCCACAGAGAAAATGTGGATTGGGTGTGGGAAGGGTGGCCATGGTAACTGCTGGGTGCGGGGAATGGGAGCAAGAAATGAGTTGGGGAGGCGTTTTTGGGACATGGAGATGTCCTGGGTGGTGCTTCACGGACAACTAGGGGACATTGTAGATCCCCCTAGGGCCCCCTGGATGGAACGTGGGAGACTGTGGGCTATGATATGGATGATTGACTATGGGGTGCAACGATGCTCAGAGATGTACTTACCAGGTGTAATGGATGTGTCAAGATGATGGGAGAGAGTGTTGCTGTAGGGGGCATTGGCGGTGGTGGTGGTGGGTTTGAATGGGACTTCATATTTTTTGAATGTAATATTTAAAAGAAAAGAAAAGAAAAGAAAAGAAAAGAAAAGAAAAGAAAAGAAAAAAGAAAAAAAATGTAGTGTCCTTCTTTGTCTCTCACAATTGTTTCACATTTAGAGTCTATTTTGTCTGATATTAATATAGCTACTCCTGCATTTTTTGGTTATTGTTTGCTTGTATGATTGTTTTCCAGCCATTCACTTTCAACCTCCATGAGTCTCTGGGTCTAAGATGTGTCTCTTGTAGACAGCATATAGATGGGTCATATTTCCTTATCCAATGTCCCAGTCTGATTCTTTTGATAGGTGAGTTTAATCCATTGGCATTCAGTGTTATTACTTTCAAGCAATTATTTGTGTTAGCCATATTTTGATTGGAGTTGTGTTTGTCATAGTTTGTTTGCTTTTTTTCACCTTCTCTTTTTGTCTTTTTTGTTGCTCTTACACTCTCCTCCAACTCTGTCTGTCCTGTTTTTTCCTTTATTCCTACAGAACTCCCTTTAGAATTTCTTGAAGGGGAGGTTTCTTGTTGGCATACTCTTTCAGTTTCTGTTTATCTGTGAATATTTTGAACTCTGCATCATTTTTGGATGGTAGTTTAGCTAGGTAGAGTATTCTTGGTTGGAAATGTTTTTCCTTTAATACCTTGAGTATATCATACCACTGCCTTCTTGCCTCCATGGTTTCAGATGAGAAATCAGCACTAAATCTTATGGAGCTTCCCTTGTATGTGATGGTTTTCTTTTCTCTTGCTGCTTTTAGAATTTTCTCTTTTTCTTGAGCGTTGGATAATTTGACAAATATATGTCTTGGCATGGGCCTATTGGGGTTTATGAAAATTGGAGTGTGCTGTGCTTCTTGGATATGTACATCTGTCTCTTTCAGTAGATTTGGGAAGTTTTCTGACCTTATTTCCTGCAACACTCCTTCTGACACCTTTCCCTTCTCTTCTCCTTCTGGAATGCCTATAATACATATGTTTGAGCACTTTGCATTATCATTCAGGTCCCTAAGTCCTACCTGGATTTTTTCTACCTTTTTATCGACCACTTCTACTATCTGTTTGATTTCCAATGTACTGTCTTCCACATCACCAATTCTCTGCTCTGTCTCTTCTAGTCTGCTGATATTTGCTGCGAGTGTATTTTTTATTTCTTGAACTGCAGTGTTCATTCCCATCATATCTGTCATCTTTTTGCATATGTCTGCAATTTCCCCTCCAAGTGTTGTCCTCATGTTGTTAACCTCTTCCTGTACTTCATTAAATTTGTCGGTGATAAATGTTCTGAGATCTTTCATTTCTTTTGTGAAGTTCTGCTCCCCTTCCTAATTTTTAGTTTGTTCATTGGATTCAGCCATGTTTTCCTGGTTACTGGTTTGGTTTGTCAACTTTTGTTGCTGTCTGGTCATCATTTTATCTTGATGGTTTTAATCAGTTCTTCTTTGTCTAGTTTTGGGGATTAATTAGCTGTTGTTTTTGCATAAGTGTTATATCTTCTCTTTGTCACTTTGTTCTTCTTATTCTAATTTCTTATTGCTGGTTGAGGTCAATTTAAAGGAAAGTATTAGTGCCAGGGAAAGGCAATTGTGTAAGCAAGGAAAAAGTGTAAAGTAGTATTGGTGATAAATGTTAACAGAGCAACAATATGAGATCTGGGAGGATGGATATTAGATTCATGTAAGTTGTGTTGAGTTATAGCAGTAGGTATAGTACCTATAATGAGGTAGTCGACTGAATATGGGAGGAATTTGATATGAATTAATAAGCTAGTATTTTCGTGAGAGAGGGAAAGAGAAAAGAAAGGTAGTAGTTTCAAGAGTGGATAACAGACAGAAAACAAAACAGAGGTATTAGAAATTAAGAATTAGACACTTTGTGGATCAAATTAAGGGAGGTGGAATATAGGAGAAACAGTAGATGATGGAGGATATCAAGATGTAAGGGAAAGAGGATAGTGTAGGTAACCAAAATCAGTTCACACAGAAATGAGGCAGTGGAGGATGAGAAAACCGAGCAAATGTGAGGTATTCTCTGCAGCACCTATTGTATAATTACGTTAAAATAAAATAAGAATAAAATGAGGGATGAGAGAGAGAAAAAAACAGGAAAAAAAAAGAGAAGAATGGAAGAAAGAAAAAGGGGGTGGGCAAAGGGTGGGGAAAAGGTAGGGGAAAGAAAAAAAAGATATACACCAATCACAATTGCAACACCAACAGCAACAACAAAAATACCCTAAATAACTGGAAAAAAAAAAAGACTTTCGGGGATACACTGGGAGAAAACACTAGTGGATAAGGCAATGTTAGCAATCAGGAAATTTAAAAAAGTAAAAAATTTAAGATAAAATGAAAATAAAACCAAAAAACAAAATGAAATAGAAAAGAAAAAACGCAAGCGTTGAGGGCTAGGGCATTCAAAGACCTCAGATGGACCTCAGGGCGTGATGGATTCAGGGATGGAAAGTCTGAGATATTGAAGACTCAAGAGGTGTGAGTCTCTGGGGTGTGGGCCACCAGAGTTTAGGGGACTCAGACCTGGCAACCTCAAATCTGGTCAGCAGGGAGCCTCGGAGCACCACAGTGTAACACAGCCCTCAGGAATCCCCACAGTTTGTTGCCAGCCTTATGGGGGAAGTCAGATCTGCAAACTCTATGTTATGTCTGAACCCTGCAATTCACTCACTCACTGGGGTCTATTCTGTGGATATATCATCAATTCAACTTCTGGACAGCTCCCACCCTGTGATCCCCCAGAATGGCCACCTGAGGGTGCCTCTACACTGCAGCCAATTTAATGTCACAGATCAGAAGCCAGGCCCGTGGGTGCGGCTCCAACCAGAACGCCGACAACAGAGTCCAAAACCGGAGTTACCAAGGTTTGCAAAATATTCCCCAATCGGCTTCCAGACATGTCCCCTGCCCTCGCCACACCCTATAACAACCTTCCAATTACGTCCCTTTATTGCCAGAAATCTAATTCCACTGCAGATCGGCAGCCGGGTTGTGGGGGCGGGGCTCCATGTGGAAGCGCTATTACTTGTGTCCGCAATCAAAAATTCCCCGGTTTGCAACAAAACCCCGTTTGTCTCCCCGAATCGGTCTGCAAATGCATCCGGTCCTGTCAACCCCCTAACACCCCGCCCAGGGCTCAAGAATTCCCCAGTATTGTCTACATAGAATATTATGACTTTAAAATGCTGTTTGATCTAATATAAGGGGGAAATAGAAAGGAGAAATGAGTTTATATGGCTATGAGACTCAAAAAAAAAGAGTCTGGAGGCTGTCAGAAGGATTGCCCTTATGCACAACTGAGCAGAGTCTAAGAGACAGATAAAGTAGATACAATCCCCAGGTATTGGTTCCTTTGAGGGCTAAAGGGACCCACGGGTTCTATGGTCATGGCAGATAGGGTTCACTGCCATGTCAGATGGCCCTTCTATGGAGCTGGTGTTTCTGCGTGATGAAACTGGACCCAGAGGGGATCTCTTTTCATAAGACTATCATGCTACTTTACTGGAATTGTAGTTGGTATTGGGGTTTCAGATATATTTAGGGGATTGAATCTTTTTACTGACAATATGATAGCCAGGCCCTGAGCCTCAACAGACTCCAGCTCCTACAATCTGAATTATTGGACTCACCTCACTCAGCTAAGATGGAGTTGAAGAAGGGCAACCACCACACCATGGAGCCTAGAGTGCCTACAACTGAAAGCAGGAGGTTTGCATCCAGTAACCATGTGGAATCTGAGCCTCCTCTTGACATAGAGGTGCAACGGACACAACCAATCCAAGGACCTCAGAGAAAAGGTGGCAACGGAGTGGGAAAAGTGGACATGGTGGCTGATGGGTATGGTGAATGGCAGGAAGAGATGAGATGTGGAGGTGCCTTTGGGACTTGGAGTTGCCCTGGATGGTGCTTCAGGGGCAATCACCGGACATTGTAAATCCTCCCAGGGCTCACTGGATGGAATGGGGGAGAGTGTGGGCCATGATGTGGATCAATGACCATGAGGTGCAGAGATATCCAGAGATGTACTTACCAAATGCAATGGATGGTGTTATGATGATGGGAGTGAGTGTTGCTGGGGGGGGAGGGGTGCAGTGGGGGTGGTGGGGTCGAATGGGACCTCATATTTTTTTAATGTAATATTTTTACAAAATCAATTAAAAAAAAAGAAAAGAAGTATGACAAACATAAAAAATAAATAAATTAAAAAAAAAAAAAGAATTCCCCAGTACTGCAAAGCCTCCAAAAAGCGTGACCACAGTGCTGGTTCTGCGGCTCCACCCCGCCCAAGGAGGGAGCAACCCCTGTGCAGCTCTCACCTCCGTGCAATAGAATTTCAATTATATCTTATAGACTAATCCTCTCCGTTACCTTCCCACCAAATTGATGTCCAGACACTTCTTGCCCTGCAAAAATCCCAAAACAGCCTTGTCCTGGAGAACCTCCAAAGCTGCCCAGCTGCTTCTTTGCAGGAGAGACCCTAAGGTAAGCTCACTCAGCCACCATCTTGCTCCTACCGAGTCTGGAGAGTTTTAACAATTCAAAACCTGGTGGACTGATTATGCAGAGACTCAGCCTGCTTTTAATAGAGCCCATAATGTCCCCATTGCCTTGGATCAGTTAGTGGGGGTGGGGAATTGGGTGGGAGTATGCTGAGAGTTGCTATTCCAAGTTAGCAACCCCTGCTGTGGGCTGCTACTCTAAGTTAGCAACCCCTACTGTGGGCTGCTACTCTAAGTTAGCAACCTACGAGGACCGGGCAGGCTTCCACGGCTCGGCGGTGAGCCCCTAGGCCAATGCGTAGGCCTAGGTTCTCCAGGCGTGGGGGACGCACGGTAAAAACCACGGAGACAGCCTGTGAGAATGAGCTAGTCTAATTTATTGCGGAAATACACTTGATTATATAAGGTCGGGTCAAGGGAGGGGTAGGAATTGGGGCGGGTAAACTACGGGGCAGTAGTGGATAGGCGGAACTGTGCAGGCAGCTATGAAGTAGGCGGTGATTAAGAAAGGGGGCAGATTATGAGTTGGCTAAGTGGACGGGACTGGCGGGAAGGATAGCAACGGCTGGAAAAGGGAGATAACAAAGGCTAGGAGGAGGGGTGAAGGGAGGCAGCAACAATTGCTCCTTTTGTTTTATAAAAAAAAAAGGTGTGAGAGAGTAGAGGGATGGGCTGTGGAGGGTGAGAGAAAAAGAGGGCAGGATTGACTGGCGATGGGCAAATGACATATCATTTGGCCAGAATGTATGCATAGCCCTTAGGGTTGGTGCGTGCCGGTGCTAGACGAAATATCTAACATGATGTTGCGCATGCTTTTTTGGGGTGGATAGCGCTGTGGCTAGCTTAACTGCGAAGAATTCTCAGACGTATAGCAATAAAGGGGGGTGGAGGGTGCACCCAAGCCCTTTACGCCGAGGGAAGAGAACCCGTACCGACGGTTAAAGTCAGAGAGCTTCACAGCAAGCAGCTTCACAGGCGGGATGTACAGTGGGAAGGGGGGTGAGGACGTGGTCGAGATTGAGGAGTGGAATCAGAGGTAGCAAGACGTTGGTAATGGATTTGAACAAATAAGGAAAATACACTGTCAGCATGATCTTTGGCAAGGCGGATGATTCGTCGAATGGCCCAAGGACCAACGGTGAGACCTAGGATGATGAGCAGAACTGGGGTTAGTAACGGGAAGAGATAGGGGAGGAGGGGCTGCAGGAAGCCCCAGGAACCAGCAGTTTGGGCTCGTTCAAGTCGGCGTTGGTTGAGACCTTTTTCAAGTTCTTTTAAGCTGGAGTCTACTAAACCGGTATAGTTGGCATAGACACAGCATTCTTCTCCCAGAGCTGCACATAGGCCACCTTCTTTGAGGAGGAGGAGGTCAAGGCCTCGGCAGTTTTGCAGGACAACTTCTGAAAGGGAATTGAGGGAGTCTTTAAGATATTTGACTGCATCTCGGAGGTAGATGATATCAGAGTCTACTGCTTGTCTGAGGTTTTGGAGGGCGGAGGCTTGTGTGGCTAGGGCTGCAACACCAGTGGCAGCTCCAGCTGTAGCTAGGAGGGAAGTGACAGTGAGTACAGCAGTAATAGGTTTGCGTTTGTGGAGGTAAATAGCTTCTTGAGTGTGGTCAAAGGCTTCAAAGAAATGTAGAGGAGTGTGATAGATGACTCGAGGCGTGAGGAGGATGAGAGCACACGTTTCTTTGGTCTTGTTAAGTGTGGCAACAGATAAGCATGGGGTAAGTCCGGTGGAAGAGCAGAGCCATTGGGTGGTGTTTAGGGGAACTAAGTATTTGGCAGAGATGTTTGGGGAGGTATAGTTGGTACAGGCAGTAAGGCTAGGAGTGTGGGAAGAACGGGGGTGAATGCATAAACCTTTGGAAGAGATGTGCGTAAAAGTGAGTGGGACATGAGTAGATTGATTCCAATTGCAGGAAGAGGGGGAATCGTCGGTGGAGGAAGTAAAGAGTGGTGAAGGGATAGCAAGTGGATCATAGAGGGGGAGGCTGGGGGAAAGACACAACCAGCAAGAGCGAGTGAGGTTGGGGTGGGAGGCATTGAGAGAGGAATAAGAGGCGTTTAGGAGTTTGAAGTAGGGACTAGAGGGGATGAGAGGATGTGGTTGTATACCTGAAGCGGGGGGGGAAGTGGGGCTTGTAGAAGGGACGACGGCGGCCGAGGTGGAAGAGATTTTGAGGGGAGTAGATGAGGACGGAAGAAGGTGAACAGTGGGTGAGGGAGGAGGGTTAAGGATGTGGTTGGGACCAATAGCAGAGGGTGGGGCGGAGACAACACGCTTTTGGATTTCAAACAAAGCGCCACGATCATAGTTGCTCATATACAACCGGAGTCCATAGGGGCGAGCGGTCAGTCATGTATCGTCGTTTGGGTTTTTTACTGTCAGCAAAATGAAGTCCCAACGGGAATTGTTGGCTACTTGGAGAGAGAGATACGGGTCTCTGTTGGGGGCGCCGGACCATCCATGGGCCATGGTCACACATCCCCAAGAGGGACAGTAGAAGTGTGATGGGTCATGACAACCTCGAGCACTAGCAGGACAGATGTAAAAACCAGACACAGGGTTAAATTGAGGGCCAAGGAGACGATTGTTTCGAGAAAGCAGGCATGCTGTATTCCCACCTCGACAGGATGAGGAATGGTGGAAGCCTACTTTTGCTTTTTTGATGTTACTCACTTGGCATTCGGGACAGAAGGAAATTCCAGCAAGAGGGCAGATGTGCGTGAAAAAGGAGGGAGCGACACTAGTAACATTATAAGCGAGAACACGTTTTTCTGGAAATGTCTGCAGGGTCCAGTTGAATGGCTGATGGGAGGAGGAGCTTTGGGCAGAGGAGGCTAGAGACAACATGAGAATGAGGAGATGGATGAGGTAGGGGAGGGGAGGGGAACAGGAGGCGGGGGTATGAACAGAGCGGGCTCGTCGGAGGAGTTGGAGAACTTGGCGTTTGATGGGGTCATCTTCAAGGGAAAGACGGCTTAGGCGGCGGGCAAAGAAACGTTGTCGACGTCGTTTGCGGCGAGAAAGAGCTGGTGTGGTTCCCATGGACGACGGTGTCGGAGAGGTAGACTCGGGTGAATTTACCTGGGGGGGTATAGTGGTCATGGGAGAAGGACGACGAGAGAGGTGAAAATGCCAATTAAAAGTAGAAAGGCGACAGCGAGGAGGAGGCGTTGACGGAGGTTCCAATCTGTTGGGGCTGTAGCTGCGAGGCAAACAGCTGAGAAGATTGTTAAGAAAATGAAAATTGCAAGAAAGAAGCAGAGTAAGAGTGGGTGCGAGGGGAGCTTGAGGAGCATCTGCACTGAGAGTTCTTTTCTGATGAACTATAAAGCACGTTTTGGTGAAGGTCAGGCACTTTTCAACGGCGGGTTGCGGAGGTAGCAAAGGCTTTTCTTGTGGAGTATGCAGAGTTGGGTCCTTTGAGAGATCTGTAATGACAAAAGAAGGAGAAGAGAGCCCTCATAGAGGAGGGGCAATCAGCAGAAAGAAACTCAGAGAGAGCACTTATTTAAATATAAGCATTTCAGGGAGGGGCTGGTTGGTGCTGAATTTGAGCGAATGGGGCGACATCTGGGCCTCCGCTGTCAATGTTGTCTCTCACGGAGGGCATAGGGTACTTATCATTAAGGGGAACCTTGGGGTCGGTGGCAGGCCTGATATAGCGCCCAGGAACCCAGAGTGGTTGTGGCTCAGAGTCTGGGAAGATACAAGCAAAACCTCTCCCCTGTGCTAGCAAGGGAGCCGGGTCCTACCAAAGATTTGTGGCAGGGTCTTTCCAGTGAACAAGAGGGACTTGCGAGGGTTGCCACATGGGTCCCCAATGTTTGTGGGTTGGGGAAAGTCCCTTGTCATCGAAGGTCAGGAGATTGTGATGAATAAGGCAGGCAGTGATGACGTCAGCAGGGGCTTTATGGGGGGAGGAAGCTCTTTCTTTTTGAATGAGTAGCTTGAGCTGTTGGTGAGTGCGCTCAACAATTCCTTGCCCTTGTGGATTGTAGGGGATGCCAAAATGGTGTGTGATGTGGTACATTTGTACGAAGCTGGCAAAGGTGGCACTGCGATAGGCTGGTCCATTGTCGGTTTTGAGATCCCAGGGAATTCTCATGAATAGAATGGCTTGTCGGAGTGCTTTGATGCAATGTTTAGCGCTCTCTCCTGTGAGGGGCACGGCGTAGCACAGGTGCGAGAAAGTATCAACTGCAACATGAAGATACTTAAGGCGTCCAAAGGCGCTAACGTGTGTGACGTCAAGTTGCCAGCGGGAGTTAGGCCGTAGGCCGCGGGGATTAGCTCCGCGAGGCTGCAAGGGTCCAAGAGGCAGCAAAGGTGCACATGTTTGGCCGGAGCGCACAAGATGTTTACATATTTCAATGGGGAGGTCTGGGAAGAGCTTTTGAATGGATCGCGCTGAGAAGTGGAATTGAGAGTGTAGGAGCTTAGCTTGGTTGACAAAGTCTCCCAGTCTTGTTTTGTCAGTGAGGTTTTCTTGAATGGCAACTGGGCATACATGGCGGCCAGATGCTAAAGCATCGGCGAGGGCATTTCCTTGAGCTAGCGGTCCTGGCAGGCCAGAGTGACTTCTGATATGAGCAATGAACCAGGGTTGTTGCCTTTCTTCAAGCAGTCGCTGTACAAAAGAGAGTGCTTGGTCAATAGTTAAGTCACTGGGTAGGAAAGTAGCAAGCGGGAGGCTGCGACACACTTGTAAAGTGTATAAGCTGTCTGTGAAGATGTTAAGAGGCTGGTCCGGGTAGAGATTGAGGACTGCGGCGACAGCTAAAAGTTCACCTGTTTGGACAGAAAAGTCATTAGCAAACACCAATTGTCGTGGCTTAGGTTCTCTTGGCGTATATATGACAGCAGCGAATGCCTTTTTTGAAGCATCGATGAAAGCAGTGATGGCAAAAGGAATTGGCTTTTTTGCGGGCAGCGGATGGAACGGGTTGGAAAATGCTAATTGAGATACCCCTTGTAGTAGTGGATGATGCGGATAGTGATTGTCAAAAGAGCCACGAAAGAATTCTATTAGGCCTTGCATTTGGGCATTATTCATGATGAGAGAGGTAACTTCTTTTGCATCAAAGGGCCAAACGATGGTGTGTGGCGGGACGCCGTACGTTTGTATGGAGAGAAGTACTAAGTCAGTGGCTAATGTGATCCAAGCCCTTGTAAATGGGCAGATTTTTGGGAGTTTACTTTTTGACGTGTGTAGAAAAAGAAGTGGACTATCTTGCCATAGGAGACCCATTGGGGTGACTGGTGTTGGCAAAACTAAGGCAAGGATTGGGAGATCGGGAGAGAATCGCTCTAGGTGGCATTGCTGGAGTGCAGCATTTACTTGTTGGATGGCTTCTTTGGCAGCTGGGGTGATGGTGATGGGGCGAACGACTGCAGCGGATGGACTGCACTTAGTCTGCAGGAGCTCAAAAAGGGGTTGCATTTGCGCTGTTGTGATGGGGAGTGCTGATCGAAGCCAATTGATTTGTCCGCAAAGCCGTTGGAGCTCAGTCAGCGTCATGTGATCAGAAACATGGATTTGCGGGCTGGTGGGCCGAATATATTGATGAAAATGAAAGCCTAAGAACTGGAAAGGTGGCTGGGGGTTGACTTTGTCAGGTTGCACTATTAATCCAAGACTTGAAAGGTTTGTCGTAACTGCAGAGAGTAAATCATTGAGAAGTGTGTTAGAACTTGCTGCTAAAAGGAGGTCATCCATATAGTGGATGATGTATGTGTGCTCTGGATGGAACTTAGAGCGTAGCGGCTCAATGGCATGATTGACATAGAGCTGACATATAGTTGGACTGTTCCGCATGCCTTGTGGTAGTACTCGCCATTGGAATCGAAGCGCTGCACCCTGATTGTTGGTGCGTGGGACTGTAAACGCAAATCGTGGACAGTCTTGCGGGTGAAGGGGGATAGAGAAAAAGCAGTCTTTGATATCGATGGTGGCTGCATGAAAATGCTGAGGGACTGCAGTGGGATGCGGGCAACCAGGCTGAGGTGATCCCATTGGCTTAATATGTTTGTTAATTTCTCGAAGGTCATGAAGGAGGCGGAACTTGCTCGTGTTCTTTTTATTGATGACGAAGACTGGCGAATTGTAGGGACTGGTAGACGGCTCAATATGTCCTGCTTGTAGCTGTTCTTCAACGAGGGCAGAGAGAGCTTGCAGTTTATGAGTTGGCAAGGGCCACTGCTCGACCCAGATGGGCTCCTCTGTGTCCCATTCCAGAGGGATAGGGTCAGGTCTTGAGATGGGAGCAGTGGCCCCTATAAGGGGGGGGGGCGGCGCAGCTATGAAGGCTTCTGTGGTGATTCGAGCTTTTAGCTGGCTGAGTACATCTCTTCCCCACAGGATGGTTTGGACTGAAGAAAGGACGAGTGGACGAATCTGGCCTTCGTGACCTTCTCGGTCGCTCCAATGCAGAGGCTGGGAGGTTTTCCAGGAGGTAGCAGCTCCCGTGGCACCGATGACTTGAGGGCCGGTTTCGAGGGGCCAATGATTGAAGGCGGCGATTTCAAAGGGAATACAAGAGATTTCAGCACCAGAGTCTAAGAGCCCTTCAAGCCATTGTCCGTTTATTTTAAGCTCTAAGGAAGGTTTTTGGTGATGTTTGATACGCATTGTCCACATTAAGGTTTTGGAGCTCTCTGGAGGGCCTCTTGGGGGAGGGGCTGAGGCCTGCCCCGCTGGAAGTTTAAAGGCTGGGAGATACGCTGCGATGAGCAGCAATCGCGGGCCCAGTGATACCCCTTGCCACAGCGCGGGCATGGTGTGGGGGGGGCCTCTTGGTCTGTGCAGTGCTACGGCAGGGCGGGGAGCTGCCTGTTGAGGGCACTCGTGGACAAAATGACCGGGCTGACCGCATCGAAAGCAGGCAGAAGTGGAGGCAGATGACACAGCCATGGCGGAAGTGAAGGCAGCAGTAAGTGCTTTAGTCTGTGGGTCAATATCTTGACAAGCCAATACCCATTCATGTATTGGCTTATCACGGATAGGAAGAATAACGGCCCGGAAGGGTGCAAGGCACCCATCAAGAATGAGTTCTTTTGCTAACACAAACTGAGCATCTTCATTAGTAATTTTCCGCTGGCATGCTTCTAAAACGCGTGCGACAAATGCTGGAAAGGTTTCTTGCAAGTTTTGAAGCATTTGCATAAATTTGGTGGACTGCTTGGTAGAAACTAAAGAGAACGATCGCTGGACAAGAGCTTTTACTCGGTGCCAAAACCCTGGATCTATGTTTATATAAGAACGAGGGTCAGCATAGTTGTTAATTCCTGTGTAGGCGTCAGCTGGATCTTGGATACCCGCCTGGACATTTTCTACCACTTGCTTATCAACAGCTACTTGATAGTAAGCACGCCATTCAAGGAACTGGCCTGGCGGAAGGATGGAATGGGCTAGAGAAATCCAGTCATAAGGAAGAGCAAGTTGAACCCCTAACTCTTCTATTAATTGTTGGACATATGGGCTACCTATGCCGTCTTCTTTAACAGCTTTGCGAAGAGTTTTAACTTCTTCGGCTGTGAAGGGAAGCCAAGTCTGAGGGCGTTGCTGCGTGGGCAGCGAGTTGAGCGGGTATAGCTGGGGGGCGGGAGAATGTGCTTCGCTAGAAGCAGGTGGGGAGCTGCTGCCATACGGTGGTGGCGAGGGATGAACGGTAGCGGGAAACAGATGAGAGAATGATGGCTTAGCAGCGTCAAGGCGGCAACAAACTGGCGGCGGGATATTTTTGGGCGCTGGACAAGATGGCGGAGCGGCGACGTCACTTTTAGGCGCCTGCCAAGATGGCGATGTAGTTACGTCATTTTTGGGCGCCGGCCAAGATGGCGGCGAAGTCACGTCATTTCCGGGGGCCGGCCAAGATGGCGGCGACATTATGTCCAGGGCAGGGCCGGAAGATGACGAGACAGGGAGGGGCGGGTAAAGGTGAGAGGAGGCGCCTTTGTTCCCGCTGGCGGGCTCGGACATAGGTGAAGAAGAAGCCGGAAGTGCGCCATTTTGGGCAGAGGTGGAAGAAAAAGGAGAAAGTCCGCTATTTTGAGGAGCTACTGAAGCGGCTTCTGCGGGCCGTGGGGAGCGCGGGCGGGGAGGTTCGCGCTCGAGAGCGGCGGCGAGCTGGTCAGACAGAGAATTTGGGTCGCCAGGATCATCAGGCTCATAGTCATTGGGTTGCTTAACTGATTTGTCTCGGATGGCTTCTGACGGTGCACCAAGAAGACAGGCGCGTATGGCTACTAGAGCAGGCAGCAGGCCGTACGGAAAAGACCGCTTTTCATGCTCTATGGTGGAGGTGACTCGATCTATGAGTCGAGAGTATGTGTCTGGGCTCCAGAGCTGGCAGGTGGCGAGCCACGGATTAAGAGGGAGTAGCAGGTCCCAATATTTTTGGAGCTGTTTTAGGGAAACGCGGACTCCATTGGTATCAAGCAGGGCGGCTAAAAGCCGAACCTGAGGGGTATGGTGTGAGGAGAGAGAGGTGCCCATAGTGGGAGAAGAAAAGACGGCGATGGGGTCCCTACCTGGAGAGCTGAAATGGTCGCCAGTAGACAGCAGCAGCAGCAGCAGAGAGGGGCCGGAGGGCGGTGGAAGGAAAGGATCCCGGACGAGCCCCCTGCTGAGAGTTGCTATTCCAAGTTAGCAACCCCTGCTGTGGGCTGCTACTCTAAGTTAGCAACCCCTACTGTGGGCTGCTACTCTAAGTTAGCAACCTACGAGGACTGGGCGGGCTTCCACGGCTCGGCGGTGAGCCCCTAGGCCAACGCGTAGGCCTAGGTTCTCCAGGCGTGGGGGACGCACGGTAAAAACCACGGAGACAGCCTGTGAGAATGAGCTAGTCTAATTTATTGCGGAAATACACTTGATTATATAAGGTCGGGTCAAGGGAGGGGTAGGAATTGGGGCGGGTAAACTACGGGGCGGTAGTGGATAGGCGGAACTGTGCAGGCAGCTATGAAGTAGGTGGTGATTAAGAAAGGGGGCAGATTATGAGTTGGCTAAGTGGACGGGACTGGCAGGAAGGATAGCAACGGCTGGAAAAGGGAGATAACAAAGGCTAGGAGGAGGGGTGAAGGGAGGCAGCAACAGGAGTAGATCAGCAATTAACAATGAACGATCAAGCTATCACACAGGTCCATCAATGTTGCTTAAGGTAATGGGGAAAAATTGAGGTTAAAGGCCAGCCTTTGGTGTCATTTCAAAAAATATTACAAGGCTCTAAAGAAACTTACCCTGACTTTATCACTCAGCTACAAGAGACTATCAAAAAACAGGTCAATAATTTAGAAGCTGCTGCTACTATTTTGCAGCTAATGGCTTATGAAAATGTTAAACAGGATTCTCAGAAGACTCTTGGGAATATGAAAGGTAAAGTGGATTTTACTGGATATATTAAATTGTGCCAGGATGTAGGGATCGAGGGCCACTATGTTACAATGAGGTCTCAGGCTATGACAGGAATAAAAATCATAAGAGTTTCTCTGGGAAATGTTTCAATTATGTAAAAATTGGTCATATGAGAAAAGATTGTCAGAAATATAAGTCTGAGAGAAAAATAATGCTGCCTGGACAAAATATTTCTGCTCAGAAACCATTTGAGCCATTGCCCCTGCTTCCCTAAAGGAAATGATTGGGTTTGCCTTTGTCAGTCTAATTATCATTAGAATGGCACTCCCTTGTAGGGAGACTTCCAGCAGGGCGTGATGCTAGCACTGTTCCAAAAGGGGTCTTCCCATTCAGCAGAGCAATTCCAGCACTCCCCTATACTCTGCAGTGCCCTTGACTTATCCTCTGCCATGGCAGGAAATGCAGCCATAAATTTTCCTATGGCAGAACCTGTTATTTTGCTTCCAGGGGATACCCCTGTCTCAGTAAAAATGGGAATAAGGGGAACTTTACCAATTGGCATGGTCAGACTTCTCCTTGGGAGAAGCAGTCTCACCTTCTAGGGAGTTAGAGTGCATACAGGAGTAATGGATTGTGGTTATTAAGGAGAGATTCAAGTTATCACGTCCACCTTAGTTACATGGAAAGCTGATAATGGAGATCGCATAGGACAACTGTTGTTCCTCCCTTATGTTCCTGTAGGAGCTAGTGAGAAAGTCTGAAAGAAAAATGGTTTTGGAAGTACAGGAATAAGAGGAGAATTTTTAACTGAAAAGATTTTAGAACCTCATTCTCTTTGTGAAGTAATCATTCAGAACAAATGGTTTAAAGGACTTATTGATACTGAAGCTGATATTTCTATTATTAATTCTAACCATTGGCCCTCTGCTTGGCCATTACAAAATGCATCTATTTCTGTTGTGGGACTTGGCACTCCCAGAGTTCTAAAACAGAGTGTACAAATTTTTCATTGCCTGGGACCTGATGGACAACATTCTACCCTGCAGCTGTATGTTGCAGACTTACCTATTAATCTCTGGGGATGTGATCTATTAGACCAATGGCAGGCTGAAATTTATATTCCCCGGGTTAGCCAATATAGTAAACAAAGTTCACAATTAATAAGGAAACAAGGGCATATTCCAGGGTTAGAACTGTGTAAGCACTGCCAGGGAATTTTTTAACTGATAGATCCCACAACTCTTGTAATGGTGAAGAATCAAGATATTCACCTTTTCCATAATGGGCACTGTTCAATCCAGTCTCCTTGAACCACACAAACCCATTCCTCTTAAATGGACTACAACCTCTCCAGTTTGCATTGAACAGTGGCAATTAACCCTAGGAAAATTGAAGACACTTCATAAATTAGTTAAGTAACAGATAGATAAGGGGCACATTGAAGAATCTTTTGGTCCTTAGAACTCTCTGGTGTTTTCGATTAAGAAAAAAATCAGGCAAATGGAGGCTTTTAACAGACCTCCTAGTAGTAAACCCGGTCATTAAACCTATGGGTGCACTGCAGGCAGGTTTGCCCACACCAGCTATGATCCTTTGTAACTGGCCACTTGTTATTGATTTAAAGGATTGTTTCTTTACAAAATCTTTGGGTCCCAGGAGTGCGAGAAATTTGCATTCTCAGTGCCTTCTTTCAAAATGAAGATCCCATGAAACTATTTCAGTGGAAATATCTTCCTCAAGGAATGCTTAAGAGTCCCATAAGTCAAGATTTGGGGGCTAAAGTCTTAAATCCAGTCAGACTGGCTTTTCCTTCTTGTTATAGTATACATTATATGGACATCGTTCAAACTTGTCCATCCTGTCAAATTCTTAATAATCCAAAACAATTGTACCTGGAGTAAATCCCCATGGTTTAACTGTTAATTCTCTGTAGCAAATGGATGAAACTCACATCTCCTCCTTTGGAAAATTATGCTATGTTCATGTCTCTGTGGATACCTTTTGTGGATTCATTTGGGCTACAGCTCAGAGGGGAGAAACTGCTCTACACATAAAATAGCATTTGTTAGTTTGCTTTGCTCTAATGAGACTTCCCCAGTATCTAAAAACAGATAATGCTCCTGCTTATACAGGTGTCTCCCTTAAAAGGTTTCTAGATACTTGGAATATTTCACACACTACAGGACTTCCTTATAATCCACAGGGGCAAACTATTGTCAAGTGAGCAAATCAAACACTTAAACTCATGTAACAAAAACAAGGGAAAGGCAGAGACACCACAGGTGCAGTTATACAAAGCATTATTCACTCTTAATTTTCTTAACTGTGGAACAACCCTGGAAGGGACAGCAACTGAAAGGCATTTCCAAACTAATTCTAAAACTCAAATCCAAACTCTGTCTGAAAAACCTTTCATTTGGTGGAATGATCCACTGACCAATAAATGGTCAGCAGTGAAGTTGTGTACTTGGGGAAGAGGGTTTTCTTGTATTTCTCCAGGAGATGGAGAACATCCTATGTGGGTACCAGCTTGTCAAATAAAGCCATACCAAGAACGCCAAGACACGACAAAAGTTCCTATGGAACCCAGAACCCCCGGTCATGCAGATGGTGAAACTGACACTGAAAACTGTATTGCTGGGCCCCATTCTGAAGGATAGAACAACTTCACCACCCACCTGGGGGTGAGTTAAAAATCTAAAGTCAAGAAGCTGAACAACAGCTGACCAAGAGCTCAGGTATATCTTATATCAAGATTGAGTCCTTCCTACAGATTCTATGGTCATGGCAGATGGAGTTCAGTGCCATGTCAGTTGGCCCTGTCTTGGCGTTTGTGTTTCTGTGTGATGGAGCTGGACTCAGATGTGATCTTTGTTCACAAGCCTCTCCTATTACTTTTAGTGGAACTTTAGTTGGTGCTGGGGTTTAATATATGCCCAGGAGACCTGAATCTCTGGACTGACCATGTGAAAGCCAGGCCCTGAGCCTCAACAGACTTCAGCTCCTACACTCTGGTTTATTGGACTTACCTCACTCTGCTAACATGGAGTTGAAGGTCAACCACCACACCAGGGAGCCAAGAGTGCCTACAGCTGAAAGCAGGAGGATTGCATCCAGCATCCATGTGGAATCTAAGGCCCCTCTTGATATAGATGTGGAGTGGACACAACTATTCCAAGGTCCACAGGATGGAGGAATAGAGTATGGATGAGAGTGGACTTACTGATATTCTATTCATGAATTATTATGATTAGTAATTGAAGAAAATGTGGCATTGGTGTGGAGAAAGTGGCCATGGTGGCTGCTGGGGGGAGGGAATGGGAAGAAGAGATGAGATGTGGAGGCATTTTTGGGACTTGGAGTTGTCCTGGGTGGTGCTGCAGGGACAGTTACCGGACATTGTATGTTCTCCCATAGCCCACTGGGTGGAATGTGGGAGAGTGTGGGCTATGATGTGGACCATTGACCATGAGGTGCAATGGTGCTTAGAGATGTATTCACCAAATGGAATGCATGTCTCATGATGATGGAGGAGATTGTTGTTATGGGGAGAGGAGTGGGGTGAGGGAGTGGGGGCATATGGGGACCTCATATTTTTTTAATGTGATATTAAAAATATAAATAAAGACAAAAAAATAAAACAGGAAAAATAAATAAATAAAATGGGAGGAAAACCTAAAAAAAAAAAAAAAAATCGAGTCCTTGCCTGATATGTATGTTTAGCTAGTATTCTTACAAAAAGTGTTTAAGTGCCCCAAAAGTTTTATAGGCTAGAATGGCTTTACCTTAAGTATTAAATAAAAGAAAGAAAGGAAGATAGGACTGTTTTTGTATTTATCTGTTTGTTCCATGTCAGTGTATGTGTGGTAATTGTTTAAGCATGTGTTGTAATGGTTTTTGTGATACCTCCGGATGGTGATATAATTTGATAAAAAAAAAATTCTAAAAGAGCTCAAAAATACTATTACTATTACTACTAATAAGCACTTATAGTATCACCTAAGCTTAAAATGTTAATGAGATTTCTATAGTTGTAAGTCTTGATTAATAAAATGCATAGAGCAAGTTGTAAATGTATTGTGGTAGCATTCAGTGAGATAATGTTTTGTAAAAGTAAAATAATCCTGAATGAATACAAAACATGCAAAAACTGTGTGAAAGGGGCAACAACGGACTTTTGCAGTTCTTCAAGGCTTTCTGCCCTGGCCTGATGGCAATGAATCTGGATGCATAGAAGAAACCTGTGGCAGTGACTCTACTAAGAAACTTCAGAGACACTGGTGTCTTATGGGCCTGGAATAGGCAAACAATTGGGACAAGCTGTATGGTCCCTGCTACTCTATCAAATTCTTAAATGTTGTTTAGTTGGGTAAGACAGAACCATACCCCTGCTGTAATTGATGAAGTACAATGTTTTCTCATGATAATATAAATTGTAATTTTGTTGGAATACTAAAAATCTTTTATCCATCACTGAGATGTGTTAATTGGGAAAGATCCTTCATGGGAGTAGGAGGATCTCCAGCAGGCTGCCTTTAAAAAAAAGATAGGGGGAGAAGGTAGATATTGATTTAGCCTGTGAATTGGATATGGCCAGCACCAATTTTGGCTTTGTTGTGGAAGTCAAGGGAGGTTCAATTATTTGTGTTTAGAAAGGTCAGGACTCAGGAATAACTTTGGGAAGGAAAAAGGATTTATTTAACTGGCTGGGCTCAGAACTTCTCATTCAAAATCCAAGCCCCGAACAAGATTTTTGAGTTCTTTTTATACAGAAGAAGGTCCAGATGGTTCTTTGTTTCAGTGCTCAAAAGCTTGAATTAAAACATAATTTCCACATCCTAGGTAAGCAGTTAGCATGGGTGTTATACATTCTAGATAAGCTTTTAGGAAATTTGGTTTACATTCTCCCTGAATATGTAACATTTATAGAGTTTGCATTGCTAAACTGTTTTTCTGGGACTGGAGTTGTTGTCATGGTTACCAAGGGCAGGGCTGCAGTTCTCACTGTCCCAAACACACAGCTCAGGACACATACATCTCAGGTTATCTATGAAAAGATGACCAGTTACCCCACGCTCATAGCCTACGTCAACTTTAGGTGGGGTTTGTGGCAAAGAGAACACTCTAAATGAGTACCCCTTGGGTTTTAGTCACAATTGTGGGAAAAGGCAATAAGTACAATAAAAAAGCAATGTGGCAGCATAGGAAGCCCTGTTAAAAGTGAAAGGCTTAACCCAATAGTGTCTAGTTACTCTGAAGACTATTCAGGGGTGGATTGCAAATACTAAAAGCAAGACAAAATTGATGGACAGTTGTGATTCACCCTCTATGGGGGGTGGATCTGTGGAAGAACATCTGGGACACCTGCCAGGAGTTACAGGTAACTGTCTGTCATGTTCCTGCCCAGTCCTCTAACATCCTTCTCAGGACTGTTGAGGCAGATGCCTCATGAAGATCTAGAATCATACAATTGAGACCTGAGAAGCAGAGTGACTCCATAGGAAAGGTGAACATCATGAGTACCAGACTTTGTTTTGCCTAGCCCAGCGGTTACAGCTGCCTCTTGTTCACCAGCAGTTTGTGGACATCACCCATGAGTGTCCTTCATGCTTACTTCAATGACTGACATCAGTCCCCTCCTGCTCTTAGGAAGGGCAAGATATGCTTTCACTGCTATAGACACTCTTATAACAGACCAGCTATTGTTTTCTGCTTGGAAAATGATGAACTAAGCTAATTCAACATTGAGTTGTGACCCCAGGCCCAATGAAGATGCTAAGAGCAGGACCAATGAAGACATTGAAATTGTGTGATAAACTTCCAGCTGCCCCACAGCCAAAAATGGGGAAGTAACAATAATTTGCCATAGCCTATGCCTCAAACTATACAAATTGGGGAAAATGAGGCCATTTTTGATTGCGTACTGGCCTATATAGCCTTGCTGGTAGGAAATATTAAGCCTATAAGAAATAAATCATCTGCTAGTTGAAAGTTTGTATAGTCTGGTGCAGTTATGGATTATGTATAAAATGCTGTTCTCTGATTTGATAGTTACTTAAACATTAAGCACACAGCAGGCCCTTCAGGATATGAGGCAGTAAGAAACCACCAAATCTGCCTTCGTTGCTTTATAAAAACAAAAAGGGGGAGATGTGGAAACTGGCTTACCTAATTTGTCACTCCTGTTATTGTAAATGTTGCAGTTGCTTCCTGTTATTGTAAATGATGCAGTTCTGATAGCAAACAGCTGATCATTAGTTTCCAAATAAATACAATGTGGAAACTAGTGTTGAGGCTCTCAGTTTCAGAAGATGTGAAGTCCCCTGCTTCCATCTCTGTTTCCCCTCTTGTGTCTTTCTTTCTTTCCTTTTATTTCTTCAGTTCTGCATCACCTTCCCTTCGTGTAGACCTTTTGCTGAGCTGGTCTCAGCAGTCTAAAAAATATGAGATCTTTTTAATCTTGCCCAATTGAAATCCTGCTTATTAAAAGTAAGCACCAGGGAAGCGGGCTTGGCCCAATGGATAGGGTGTCCACCTACCACATGGGAGGTCCACAGTTCAAACCATGGGCCTCATTGACTCATGTGGAGCTGGCCCATGCACAGTGCTGATGCATTCAGGGAATGCTGTGCCAAACAAGGGCATTCCCAGTGTGGGGGAGCCCCATGTGCAAGAGTGCACCCCATAAGGAGAACCACCCAGCGTGAAAGAAAGTTCAGCCTGCCCAGGAATGGTGACACACACAGGGAGAGCTGACAAAACAAGATGATGCAACAAAAAGAAACACAGATTCCTGGTGCCACTGACAAGGATAGAAGCAGTCACAGGGGAACACACAGTGAATGGACACAGAGAGCAGACAATGGGGGGGTAGGAGAGAGAAATAAACAAAAAATAAATCTTAAAAAAAGAGTAAGCACCAAAAAATTAACAGCTAATTTAAAGTAAATGAAAATAACTTAAATTTGAAATTAATTTTTTGCAGTCACTTTCAGATGAAGTCACCTCCTTCAGATGCTTTGTTTTTCTTGATAATCTAGACTGAAGAAAGAGTAATTTATAAAAATTTCTATAACCCAAACTTTATATATATTCTGTTGTGGTATTACCAATATTATATAATAGACCCAAAGGCATTATGAATAAAATATTGCTAATTGTTTTTGAAAAAATGAAAGTCACCTATAGTGAAAAAACTGGATTCAAATGAATAAAGAAATATTTAGAAGTCATTCAGCTTTGAAATTGTCAGTAATTCAATGTCATGGGTCCTTTGAGAATGACCTGGGATTCAAAACAATAAAACCAATGTTGGAGGTATCAGGGTTGAAATCAATTAAGTCACCTCCAATCAACTGCTAAACTAGAGAATTTAATCAAAATAGATGAGAGATTATCTCTTCTAAGGGATCACTTCATTAAAAATATAGATGGTATCTTAACACTTGAACAATTTTTCAAATTCTCTCCAAAGTAAACATTTCCAAATGAGGTTAAAAGTGACTGCTTCGAAAACCACCCAAAGTTGATCATTGCCACAATTGATGAGTGGGGTGGCATACCAGAGGGTCACCTGTATTATGATCAAACCCAGGAGCTGACCAGGGTCTCCATAGACTCAGTGATGGGTGCTGAGCCACGTTCCCCAAGACACGTTCAAGTCCTGGTCCCAGGTACTGTGGGCAGGAGCTATTTGGAAGGATCTCAAAGGTCCTTTTAAGATGAGACCAGACTGAGCCAGAAGGACCTTCATCCTACAGGACTGGAGACCTTACAAGGAGAGGATCTAGAGAGTCAGACCCATGTGCAGAATTAGAGACAACAGGAGGCAGACAGCCATGTGATGAGCAGAGGCTGAGCTGCCAGTAGGATGCCCCACTGCAGAACTGCATGGCTGCTGACCCCTTGATTTTATGTCTTGCCTCCAAACCCTGAGACAATGAATTTCTGCTCCCTGTGATATGAGTCTCAGCAGACCAGCCAGACTCAGACACAGATGAGGTTGGATCTCCTGCTGTAAAAATGGGGGAATGTAGGCACAAATAGATGACATGTCTTGCACTAGACCTTGGAGCTAGAAAACTGAGGAGCCAGAATTTTCCCAACCCTGGTGAATGGCAAGGTCTGTGCTTTCCACATGATCTCAGCTGCTTCTCACTTGCAGGGTGACAGCAGAAAATGCTGGACACCAGGGTCATACATCCTTCCTAGGGATTTTTGTCCTTGAGTGAAAAAATTCCATTATTTGCAGTTCAGACCATTGGGGAGAAAGAGCATTGCAGTATCTAGAGTTCACTTGTGCCAAAGTGTAACTTTCCTTATAGTTCCTCTTGAAGAAAGTAAAACACAAGTGTTGTTTGTGTATGCTAGAGATAATATAGGCAATAGCAATTTCTGTGACTATTATGAAAAATACTGCACACCCCTCCCAAAATACAAATACAGAGAGCCCATGAAAAAATGGTCACTTAAGGTGAGGGGAATGTTTTAATATCGTGAAGATGCCCATAGTGAATGAATCACCAGTGTCACTTAATCTGAAATGTTTTCATGTAAAAATCAGCCTGCTGGAAGTGCCTACATCTTAAAGGTGTCTGCCAGGCTCTTGGCTGAGGCCCCTTAGGGAAGCTGTTCATCATTCATGATCCCCACCATAACGCCAGATGGGGGCATCACTGCTGTTTCTAGATGTCAGCACAATAGGGATGCCCCCCTTGGAAGGGGTCCCTGGACCTTTGGGTCCTGGGGCAAACCTCAGGCTGAAGAAATGTGCCCAAAGCTGGGGGCCTTGATGTTGGGGATGCCATTCTTCCTGTAGAAGTCAGGTCTCAGGAGGTTGGCATGGCTGTGGTCATGGTTCAGCAGCTGGTTGGAGTGATGGATGCACTTCCCACAGGTGGAAGATGTCAGCACCCCAATTTGTGCTCCTGTGGGGGATCATTGAGATTCTCCTGTCAGGAGGGGTCTGCCACTGTAGCTGCATGAATCCGCAGTTAGGAGCTTGGGTTCATAGAAGTCAAAATGAGATGTCACTGGTTAAGCAAGCAAGAGGGCATAATTCTCACAAGTTCACTTTCTATTGTCACTTAGAAATCTATCATTGCTGAAATGAATGCATTAGCGCTGTGTGTTCATGATTTTTTTCATTACATGTATCAAAACTCAAATGTAACTGATTGGGATGCTTTTTATTTCAGGTGAAGTATCATATCTGGACAAATTGAGTCTGGCACAACTGACACAACCGTATTTTCCTTCATCCTAGAATGTCCTTTCTATAAGGTAAAAACACAAAGTGTATGGCCTTATTTCACTGAAGATGAATAGTTTTCTTGTGCCCCTTCTGAAAACTAAGTCATTTCTCTTTTGACCTATCTCCATAACCTTATTAAAAGGGAAAACTTTCATTTACTTGGAGATAAGTGCAACAGGTAGCCTTTTCTTTGACAAATTGACCCAATTTCTCTCTTGTCCTATAGGACCAATTCCTGCTGTATGAAATTTCTAGACGGTTTCAAGTGTTGAAGGCATATGAGTCTTAGTATTCCTTGATTCACTTTGAGGGTTTTAAAGGATTTTAGCACACACATAGCCATTTGATAAAAAGGTCTGAATCTCTGAACTCTAAAAATCCTAAATATTTCTGAGTGCATTTTTAAACCAAGTCAGAAATTTCACTCGTGTCTGGTAGAGTTTAGTTTAAGTGGCATCTGTGCTGTAAAGATTCATTCTCATAATCTTTTACAGCACATCTCTTTTGTGTGATTGGAAATAGTGTCACCAGATTTTGTCATCTTCTGCTTTGTCCCCAAACTTGACTGAGGATCACATTCTTGATATAAGGTAAAGAAATGGAAAGATGTTACTCTTTTCTTTTAAAAAGTTAAAACACTACCAAGGCATATAAAAAGAAACACTAAGATTAGTTAACTCAAACCACCTCCCTTCCCTGAAATAACAAACTTGTAACTGTGCTTTCTATGACAAATGTACACAAATATATACACCAATTTTCTTTTCTTTTCAATGGATGACACTATTTGCATTTTATCATTATGCAATTTATCTGCAATTTATCGTTATGTCCAGTGTATCATAGAACTACTTTTTAAAAAAGATTTATTTATTTATTTTATTTATTTAATTATTTATTTCTCTCCCCATCCCTCCTCCCCCTAGGTTGTCTGTTCTTTGTGTCTATTTGCTGCATGTTCTTCTTTGTCCACTTCTGTTGTTGTCAGTGGCATGGGAATCTCTTTCTTTTTGTTGTATCATCTTGTTGCATCAGCTCTCCATGTGTGTGGCACCATTCCTAGGCAGCCTGAACTTTCTTTTGCACTGAGCAGCTCTCCTTACAGGGTGCATTCCTTGCATGTGGGGTTCCCCTACATGGGGACACCCCTGTGTGGCATGGCACTCCTTGTGCACATCAGCACTGCACATGGGCCAGCTCCATGCAGGTCAAGGAAGTCTGGGGTTTGAACCATAGACCTCCAATATGGTAGATGGATGCCCTAACCACTGGACCAGGTCCACTTCCCCATAGAACTTCTTCAAGGGCAATGTGTGTGGATCAAATACATTCTTTTTCCAAGTGGCATAGTATTTTATGGGACTTACTCCCCCATTCCCCAGCTTACAAGCTTTCAGGTTCTTTCCATCTTCAGTCTCTATCATCAGTGCTGTAGTAAACACCCTTGCATGTCATTCTACTGGGGTCCATGTTCCTTTAATGTGCAGGCTAGAATGCTGAGTGGGATTACTGATGCAATGTCAGTAGATAGTGACTCTGAGTGGTAGCTATCATGTCTCCCCATCAGTGAATAAGGGTGGTTGTGTCTCCCCCACCTCCACTGCACAGTGTTGTTAGTCCCTTTAGCTTTTGCCACTCAGTTCAGTGGAAAAGGGTATCTTGTCATGTATTTAAATTGCATTTAAATGAGCAATAATGAAGTTGAGCATTTTGCCAAATGTTTGTTGGCCATTTGCATTTCCTAGGAATTGCCTTCCTGCTCCTTATCCCATCTTTCTATTGGGTTGTTTGTGTTTTTAAACTTTGTCTGAGCAAATCCACAAGTCTTTTAATGCCTCCTGTCATTCCCATCATGCATAAGATTATTTCACCAGATATGTGTTAGTACAAGTATTTTATTAATTTTACCCCATTGAATCTTTAATCCACCTGGGATTTATTGTACAGGTATGCCTCAGAGATTGTGCAGGTTCAGTTCCATACCACCACGATAAAGTGAGTTCAATGCATATTTTGGTTTCCCAGTACATGTATACTATAGTCTTCTAAGTATGCAATACTTATTATTTTTTTAAAATTTATATGCCTTAATTAAAATGTGACACAGAAGAAGTGAGCATGTGCTGTTGGAAAACTGGCACTGATAGATTTGCTTGACACATGATTGCCACAAACCCTCAGTTTATTTTTTTAAAAAAACCAATATCTGCAAAGTGCAATAAAGCAAAACTCAGGAAAGGAGGTATGCCCTCGGTCGGATGTTTGGTAGGAGTTTAACTGTTCTTTTCTAGATATATAACCAATTCTCCAGCACTATTTATTTCATAGTAATACTTTATTTACTGAATTGAAATGTCAGTTTTATCATTTTTTCTTGGATTAAAAAATTTAACTTAGTGTCCTTCAGGTCCTTAAAGCAATTCTGAGTGTTTCAGAGATGTTTCTTGAACTTGACAATATTGTCATGATGTTTATTTTTCTTTCTTACAGTGACAACTTTTAAAACACATTTTAAAGTATTTTGAGCTATTAGACTTGAACTATAACAAGGATATTTTTCATTGCCGTATTAAGAATATCAGTGGTAAGTTCTGGAAAAATATCTCTTGTTAAAGTAACTTTGCATCAAACTTTTAGGCATAGGTAACTCACTACCTTTGTTGTAGAGGAGTCAGATGTACGTGATAGTGAAGGCCAGGACATGAGAACTCTGAGAAGGAAGTGGATTTATTTTGACTGGCCAGACTGGGCAGACTCCTGTCCTAATAAAAACTGAACCCCAAATAGAATTTTTCAGTCCCTTTTATACAGAGGAAATAAGAGTAGGGAGACAAATGGTGCTTGTACGCAAAAAGACTTTTTGTTAGTTTCTCCAAGTGTTTTACCTGAGTATTAGATAGGTTATTTCCCCCAAGTAAACTTGATTTAACACATATTTCCCACATTCCAAGCCTGCTTGAATTTAGCATATCCTCCACATTTCATCTGGATGCAGCCTTGAATACACATTCAGTCTTACATCCTTTCTGAACATTCAAAGACTGTAGGGCCTATATTACTTATTTGGATTTCTAGAGACTAGGTACACTTGGAAACAATTTTGAATTTATGCACAGTCTATGTTACCTTCAATTTATTCTCTGGTTTTCTATCTTATTTTTCTCTCTCATGTTAGCATATATGACTTTTATGGTCTCAAACTTCTTCCTAAATATCAAGTGAAATCATTTCTTATGCCATGCAATTTCCTGGAGACCCCAGTGGATTTTCACCTTCATAAATCTGTGGTGATTGGATTGGTTGACGTCTGAGGAGCAAGATCCTACTTTGCTTCCAAAGTGTTAACACCCTATTGGTATAAAATAGGTAAGTAGTTGGGGGTTTGTTTACAGAACTTAGTGGTTGCATTTTCTTTGGGAGATAGATGGAGCTTAGTAGACATAGAATGCAAAATGGAATATTCCCTCCCCTGTATGAGGCTATAGAATGTAGAAAGTAGAATGTAGAATATAGACTGTATTTGAATCCAGCTTGCCACAGATTAGCAAAATGTCTTTGCATAGTGTATTTACCCTTTTTAACCTTTTTTTTTGTTTGCTTCCTTATCTGTAAAATGTGAGTAAGAAGAATACTGACCTCAAAGACCTATGGCAAGAGGGAATAAATGAGGGAATAACACAATAAGTGCTCATAATTATTTAGCTGCTCTTTTATTCTAGGCCTTCACTGTCCATTATAGTATCCACTAGTGCAGATGGCTACTTCAATTTAAATTAAACTTAAGTAAAATTTTAATTCATTTCCTTAGTTGTATATCACATTTCAAGTGCTCCAAATCCTCCTGTAGCTAGTGGCTCCCACATTAGCACAGATGTAAGCACATAAATCATCCCAGAAATAGCTACTAGACAGTGCTGACTGTGAGTCCAAGTCCTTCCTTTCATCAATTAAAATGTCATCTCAAAGAGGACTGGCTACAAATGACCACATGTTCTGCCTCTCCTGCTCTCATGCCCTTTTTACAGAAGGAATGGCATAAACCAGAGGGCTGGGAAAGGAACTCCAGCCACACTCCCTGGCCACATGTCATGGTCATGGGGCACTGGGGTCATGGGTTGCATTAGCTGTTGGGAGGCGCTGGAATAGATGGGTGTGTTGAGCCACTTAGGTGTCTAATTTTGCTGAACTTAGAGGATTTTCTACATTGTCTAAATTGAAGGTGTGCCATCATTTGTGAGGAGGAGAAAGTATGTGGTTCCTACTGTGCCCCTGCTAATTTGATGACCTACTCCTTGCTTTAGTGCAGGAAGCTTCCCTAATTTCAGATGAACAGGCTTGTTCTGGAAGCCAACTGAGTGAACATCTTCACCCTCATTTGGTTGTGGTCATTACTTTGCAGCTTTCAGTCCTGTTCATAAATACAGTTTGGAAGAAATCAAAACAGAACAAAGAAGTAAAGGAAGATAGTGTTTCTGAGGGTATCACATGAAGACATTTTTCCTTTCTTCTCTCACCAGATATTGAAATTAAATTAGATAAAGAAGGATTTTTATTACCACTTACAGTTGATGAAGATGTACACAAAAGATAAAGAAACTGTTGTTGCTTTTATGTTACAAGTCCTGTTGAGGTGAAGAGGCAAGGACCAATTTCTTAAAAGGATGAAAAAAATAGATGATTCTGGAAATTAAAACTACTTTTCAGGATATGTTTTGTGGAAATTCCTTGTAATATTTTATAAACAGCATCATCAATAAAGCCAAGTACTTTTTCAGTAGACTAAAGAATAACACATTTGTGATTGATGTGAAAGTATTGGCCATTAGGAGTAGTTAAATCCTGAGTAAACTTTGGAAAAAAATAATATTTTGGATTGTTTAAAAAATAAATTTCTCTTTGATTTTTTTAGAGTAGCACTATGCATTAATGGCCCAAAAAGATTTTGTTTTAACAGCAAAAACTTACTAGGAAAAGAGGCTATTAAACAATGGCACCTCCAATTACTTGGTTCAAGTTGTTCAGATATGGTTCCATTCCTCCCACCTCCAAAAGTAATCCCTAATACAAACTTGCTTTCTCCATGATCCTAAATAGTCTGCTAGCTCAGTGGACTAAGAATCTTATATCTCTAATTTAAGTGCCCACTTTGTTAATTAGGCTTTTCAGGATACTTGATATTTTTATAAATCTTTGGCTTATGGTTTGAAACACAGAACTTTCAGACCTTCAGTTTTCCAAAAGCAGAGTGTACCTATATTCTTCATAAACTATGCTCAACTCTGCTTTTGGAGTTACTAAATTATTGTAATATTTGTTTTAATTTCCCCCTCATGTAAGGGTAAGAATGGACAAGATGAGTCACTAATACCAGTATTTTCATCACCACCTAATGCCAAAGGCCTTATTGTTTCCTTTGTAAATTAGTTAATAAAGCATTACAATGAAGAGAGACTAGAGAATATAGATGAGTTTCCCCAGTTCTCTAAGGTAACAGTGCTAGTCTGCTCTCTGATTTCCTCTCTGGCTTATTCTTGTCCAGTTTGTCTTGCACACCCCCAGATTAATCTTCTGAAAACACTTATCATGTCAGCCGGTGATCAGAAACCTTGTGTGAGGGGTGGGTATGATTGGGGGGAAATCTTCTAAAATGTAAATCATGAGTGAATTGCATTGTATTTAGCAAAGTACAGATGCCTCACTCTCCCATTATGGTCAGGCTGAAGCTTGAGGGGAGAGCAAGGCAAAGCAGGCTGATGTGGAAAGGGCTGCAGAATTAGGAGACTGGGTTTCTACGACTGACTGGTTCCAAGGCCTTGGACAGGGAAAGGAGCTGCTGTTTACTTTTCACTGCCTCTGTTCTGAGCTCTGTGCTAAGCACTTGAGAACAAGGCTTGCATGATTCCCAGGGGCCTTGGACTTGGGCAGTGTTCCCTCTCTGAGTGGGAACCAGCTTAGAGATGGTCAATGCCTGACCTGTTTATCACCAGGAGTGAAGATGAGCCTTGGACCTGGTTTGAGCAGCAATACATCAGAGGACTGGGAATCTGCATTCAGGAGTCAGGCGCCTGGGGTTGATGTCAATGTCTTGTGCAAATGACACTTGGGCCTTGTTTCCAAATGACTAATCATCAATAAAGACAAAATGAGTTAATACACATAAAAACACTTAGAAAAAAGCCCAGCACAAAGTAATCATAGGGCATATTAACTACTAATAATGTCTGCATTTTTACCAGTATTAGGGTTTTCTAAAGAAACAGCCAACAGGATAGGTATTCATATGTAAATAGGAAGGGATTTGTTAGTGGAATTAGCTCAGTGACCCTGGGGGTGGGCAAGTTCAGATTTTCTGGGGCAGGCCATGCATTTGAAACAGCAAAGGGGATAACTTCCTTGGGAGAGCATAGAGAAGTAGAGACAGGAGTTGTGACTGATGAGAGCCTTGGTTTTGCTTTAAGACCTTCAGCTGCTGGGATAATGGTGATTTGGGCTATGGGTGGGAGGCTGCTCATCTATTCATAAATAACCTAAACTGTATGTGTCCTGAGCTGTGTGTGGGGGACAGTGAGAAGCTGTAGCCCTGTGCTTGGTAACCATGGCAACAACTCCAGTCCCAGAAAATAATTTAGCAATTCAAACTATATATACATACCAGACAGTCCAGAAAGACTCTGACAATAGTGATGCCGAAGCTTAATAAACTTAAGCTTGGCCTCAAGGGGGGATATAATATAGCCTGTGCATGAATTCAAAATTATCTAATTCTGTATCCAAGTGTGCCTAGAAATCTAATTAAGTAATATAGACCTTTTAGACTATGAATTTTCAGAAAGGATGTCTAGTCAAGGTTTCATCCAGATGGAATGTGGGTGATACATTAATTCAAACTTACCTGGAATGTGGGGAATATGTTAATTCAAAACCTATCTGGTACTCAGAGAAACATTTAACTAACAAAGAAAGTCATTTTCTTTCATAAAAGCACCATTTAACTCCCCACCCTTATATATTTTCTGTATAAAAGGGAACCCAAAACTCTATTTGGGACTTGGTTTTTATCAGGATGGGAGTCTGCTGAGTCTGGCTAGTCAAAATAAATTTTCTTCCTTCTCAGAATTCTCATGTCCTGGCCTTCAATACCATATGCACTCTACTTGTTACTACATATGGGGGCTCATCGAGGATATGCTGAGAAGGTCAGAGGCAGCAACGGTTGTTTGCCCCCTCCAGGATGTCTCTGAGAAGGTTGGGAGGGCCTGGGTCAAAACCAGCCCCTGGTGCCCCTGGACACCTCATTTGAGTCCAGAAAGAGGTTGTGGACTTTGCTGGAACCCTCCTGGATAAAACTGAGGTACTGGAGCATTTGAGAAACACTGAGAAAGAAGCAAGGAGCTTTGCATGTTGGACAGGTAAGAAGACCCCTGGGGACATAGCACAGGGAAAGCCTAATTCTAAAATTAGGAGGGAGCCTGATACACTCACTAAAGGAGGAGGCCCCAGTACTCCTGAGAATGCATGAAGAAGCCATCTCCTCCAGGTCGGGAAGGAAGAGAAAAAAGGAAAAAGCCTGGTGTTTGGGTTTGTCTAACTGCATGTTAGTATCTGGTTCTGGTGTTGTCTCCACTGAGGTAATGAAGGCTTGATTATAATAAAAAAGGATGTCTATAGGTTTGAGTCCTAATGTCCTGGAAATTGGTCTGGATTTTGAAAAACTTGGTTACAGGGAAATGAATTGGTTTTCTGGTGATGCTTGATCTGGGTGTAAAGTTAAACAGTAAAAAGGTCTAGCTGGAATCTTTTGTTATGGTGCTGAATTGCAAATGAATTCTCTTTGTAGACAGCAAGCATAAGCAGGAGAGCCTGTTCAGATGTTAATTTTAAGTGTTCTCTCTCTCTAAAGTTTGTAATGCTGTGGGGGCAGCTATGCCAAAGAAAATATATGTAAAAATACTGAATCAGATAGATAAATTTTGTGCTTCTGTTTGTCTGCTAAATGCTAGTGTTATAATTGTGTAATTATGTAAAGTGGTAAAATTTGATTAAGCTGGAAACTTCCCTTGCCATTGGCAAAGGAGTGAACTGATTGTAGTTTATAAAGCAAAACCGCACCATCTGAATGTGTGTGTGAATGCTCTGCTGTCTTGACTCTCTGGGTCTGCCCATTTGCCAGAGCTCAGGGATTGTCTGTGTTGGTGTCTGTGCCATACACCCAAATTTATTGGAGTTGGCCCAGTCAGGGTGGCTGATGGAGCTAGTAACTTGAATCATAACTCTGCCGAGGTGGGGGTCCCTGGGAAAGGTACTATTGAAAAGTTCTTTCAAGCCATTTTAGTAACCTGGAACTTGCTCCCATCATCTTATCTCCCCTCCTCCCTTTAGGAGGATGCATAACAAAAGTGGAGAGCTGGGAAGGAGGAGCAGCTTGTCCCTTTCCAGTGAATTCGCACCTTCTCTTCACAAGCCACACTCCTATCAAATCACTGTTCTACCTGGAAGGGGGGAAGTAAAGGAAATCTCTGTCTTTGTAAGTGTATGTAGAAATGCCTTAAAATGTTTAAAACTGTAACCTGGTAAAATACCTTGGTCTAAAGGAAAGAGGCTATTGCTTGAAAACAATAAACCTCTAACCACTTGATAGCCCCTTTAATAGTTTGGCTTGGAGCAGTCAGCAGTAAGGGTCATGAAATATTGCAGAAAAAAAAACAGGAAAACTATGCAGGGTTATTATTAATAAGGTTCTTGTAATTTAGTTAATAAAGGTGTCCAATTTATCTTAAGGTAAAAACATACTAAGAACTGCAGCTAATAATTAGAATCATTTTATAAATACTCATATATATATATACATAAAAGTTGGTAGCTGGGGTTATTACAATGGAACAAATGTAGGCTGGATTTCAACTATTGTAATAGTAATTGTAGACTGCATTTACTTTCAATTCCTACAAATCTGGCCCACCCCTTACAATTCAACTTAATAATTAAACTGTAGAAACTTATAATTAAATTAGAATAAAGGGGGTTTATGCATTCCCTTTTGTGCCATTCTAATTATTTTTTGGTCTTCTCCTTTCCTCTTTACCCTTTTAAAGGAAAAACTGTCTTTTTACTTAACTTTTAAAATAATATAAATTAATTCTAATTAATTATCTCCACCAAAAATAAAAAATAACTTACAAAATTTTCCAAAATAAGCAATATTTTTCCTAGGGTACCAGGCCTCACTGAACAAACCCCCATCTCAAAGAAAAAGAAATAAGTAAAACTACCTGGTTTCTTTCCAGTCTAAACAGAAGCCCAAATGCTTACCAGGTTCCCTCCAAACAGTGATTTTATCAGGCATTGCTACCACCTCCACCCCACTCCCAACCCCATTGCTGGCACTAGTACCTGGTACATAATAAGCACTCAGTAAATAAATTAATGTGCTTAAAACCTCAAGGGAAAATTACTATAAAGCATTTCCTCTAATTGTTGTCTTAACACATTCATATGTATGTGTGTATATGTATATCATCTATATTAATGCAATGTTACCTGTCACATTAGAGGGTTTATGGCTGTGTGCACCAGTGTTCAAACTGCAAATATAAAAATGTTATAGCACTTGATCATATATATATATATTTTATTCCATGTTTGTAACTCTTTAATTATAAACAAAGGTAGAAAGGGAGGTTTTAAATAACAAATTGTGGGAAGCAGACTTGGCCCAGTGGTTAGGGCATCCATCTACCACATGGGAGGTCTGTGGTTGAAACCCCAGGCCTCCTTGACCCTTGTGGAGCTGGCTCATGTGCAGTGCTGATGCACACAAGGAGTGCCATGCCACGCAGGGGTGTCTCCCGTATAGGGGAGCCCCACACACAAGGAGTGCACCCTGTAAGGAGAGCTGCCCAGTGTGAAAGAAAGTGCAGCCTGCCTAAGAATGGCACTGCCCACACAGAGAGCTGACACAACAAGATGATGCAACAAAAGAGACACAGATTCCCGTGCTCCTGACAACAACAGAAGTGACAAAGAAGAAGCAGCAAATAGACATAGAACAGAAACTGGGATGGGGGGAAGGGGAGAGAAATAAAAATAAACAAATCTTTAAAAACATAACAAATTGTTGTTTCTGTATCAAACTATTCATGTCTGCCTATTTGCTCAATTTATTAAAATTAAAGATGCACTTATATAAGTAATATATATATATTTCTAAAACCCAAATTAAACTAACAATACAAAAAGCTATGTAAAATCTAAATATACAAAACTATTAAAAGGCTATAAAATCCTCATTAAATTATAATTAAAACAGGTTAAATAATTGCTTTATATTCCAAAGCCTAAAAGTTAGTATGCTTTTAAAATTATTCAGTTTTAAAATTATCAAAAATAAGAGGTTTTACACCCCTGTAAAAAGAAAAACAACATTCTGTATTTAATCAATAACAATTTCAACTTGTTTGGCTTAAGTATTATCTTTTAGGTTTATAGAACAACAGATTAATAGTTAACATTGTATGTGTTAAATATTTAAAATAATGGAAACTGTAAACCCATGTTTCATAAAATTAAATTAAGTGTAAAACTTCTCCCTCTCTCTCTTAGATGCGTGGAGTAAATTCCATTGGTTGCTAATTGTAATCTGGAGTAAATTTGCCAGTGTATAATTGTGGTCAGTTGTAAAAAGTTTGTAAAAACATCTTCCAAACTGAAACATTTAAATTGCTCTAGTTTTAAAAGCCATTGTTAACTAAAACCTGATTTTCTATTAATGGCAAAAAGTAAAATCATAGTAATAAAGCTTGTCTAAAAGTCACTGCAAGGTGCATATTTAAGCAAATGGTAATGAAAAGCTACCTTGATTCCATTAGGAATCTTCCATTTTCATTTTAACAATGAAAAATAGTTCTTTCCTCTGTTACTAAAGTAAAATACCTCCTAATGTCTTCATGGTACAATTGTAAAAGTAAGCAGTCATTTAATATGTAACATATTGCATTAAAAATATTTAAAAGTATAGGCGGCAGACTTGGCCTAGTGGTTAGGGCATCTGTCTACCACATGGGAGGTCTGCGGTTCAAAACCTGGGCCTCCTTGACCTGTGTGGAGCTGGCCCATGCACAGTGCTGATGCATGCAAGGAGTGCCATGCCATGCAGGGGTGTCCCCATGTAGGGGAGCCCCACGTGGAAGGAGTGCACCCCATAAGGAGAGCCACCCAGCATGAAAGAAAGTGCAGCCTGCCCAGGAATGGTGCTGCACACATGGAGAACTGACACAAGATGATGCAACAAAAAAGAAACACAGATTCCCATGCCACTGACAACAACAGAAGCAGACAAAGAAGATGCAGCAAATGGACACAGAGAACAGACAACCAGGGTTGGGGGGGTGGGGAAGGGAAGAGGAATAAATAAATAAATCTTTTTAAAAATGTTTAAAAGTATAAAGATCAAAAAATAAACATCAACATTGTCAAAGTCACTTGCATTCAAACCAGGCCTTGAATACATTACAAATTGCCTCTCCATAAAAGTTATTGGCTAAGATGGTCACTAACTCACCAAATAATAAAAACATTTACTACATTAGACCCCTGGTTGTGTCCCTGAAGTCAATAGAAACTATGTTGCACTTTCAAACTCCTGCAGCAGCCAATGATGCCTCGGTATAATGGATATTGCCTCCAGACTGGCACTGTTCCATAGTGCCAGAGAGCACTGTACACCAGGCCAGTAAAATACTGAAAATGCTCTCTAGAATCAACAATGCTGCGACTTGCTCACTTTGTGAAGAACATGCTAAGTGGAGCCATAATTACCAGATTACTCTAAGTAAAAATTTAAACACAATTGGCTTTATGGCCTGCTCCCATGGAGAGATAACATGTAAAGTATTATAAACCTGAAACTTAAACTACTAATTGCAGTTCAGAATCCTTATGCATTAAGTAATACATTAATTAATATTAAGTGCTGTACTTTTATCCTGTTCTAAATATAAGACTAATAATTATAATGCTATCTTTTCCATTCTGGATTGGGTACAAAAGTACATTAAACATGTTAAATTCCTGGTAACTTCATTTTCTAAATAGTTAATAAACATGTCTATAAAATAAGCTGGTGATCTTAGCTGAAAATGGGGCCTCCAGTGCCTTGTAGGTAGCCAGTTAATTGGTGCCAGGCTCAGCCATTCCACTACTCTACTGTACTCTACTATGTAGCAAAACCAGGCTTGCTTGCTAGTGATAAGTCACCTATTGAACAGACTTACCAAAAAAGTACAATTAAAACCAAAATGTAAAAAACTTTATTCTGTAGCTCTGATCACTTCCACAGCTAACAACTAAGAGAATTTCCAAGTTGGTGCACTAATCCTACATGGAACCAAGTGCCCAAAATGTGCCAATTCATCAAAAACACCTGCCAAAGCATGAGTGCCAATCATTTAATAAACTGAAGTGCATCTTCAAAACAAAGCTAAGTAACAAATATGGTTATCTATTACAATTTCTCCCTGAAAATAAATAACTTAAAATATATGTGTGTGTATGTATATATATGTGTGTGCGTGTGTTTGTATACTGTTTCCCATCAACTTTCAAAAGGGGTGCCATTTTTCTGGGCACCTAACCTTGTCTACATCTGTAATCCAATGTCCTCTTTTAAAAACAGGTATTCCAAAACTCTAATTGAATTTGTTTCTTTCACATCTTATTAACCAGATAAAAACTTCATACATCTTCAAAAAGAATGCCAGATCTGTCTTCCTCAAGTCAAAATAAACTAACAAATTTTTATACTTTGTTAGGTAAGGACTACAACCCATAGCCAGGAGAAAGTAGTTACAAAAAAACAATCATCTCCCTTCAGCACCCCTTAAGATTAAAGGTGTAAACTCACTAAGGGTAAAATAAAATTAATAGATGGATCTGGAGCCTGGCAAGAAATCCATGTAAACACAAATAACCCCCAGAATGACTGCTAGGGGAACCCATCCTCAGGACTCTACTGTTCAGAACAAAAACTTCTTCTAAAAACAGGATCAACACTGAATGCTACCCAGGAAATTTGTCTTTATGTTCTCATTGAAAAATTAATAAAATAATCAAAACAACAAACAGCCATCCACCTCATAACTCCAACAATAATTATGCCAAAGCCAAGCAAATTACGCTTCAGCATAAGGGGGGAAAATGATGTGGGCTATGGGTGGGAGGCTGTTCATCTCTCATAAATAACCTAAGCAGTATGTGTCCTGAGCTGTGTGTGGGGGACAGTGAGAAGCTGCAGCCCTGCCTTTGGCAATCATGGCAACAACTCCAGTCCCAGAAAGCAATTTAGCAATGCCAACTCTATATACGTGCCAGTCAGTCCAGACAGACTGACAATAGTGATGCAAACACCTAATGGTCTAAAGTCATCTAAAGAATGCCCTGACAATGGCCAGCCAGGGCTCACATCATCAATTGGGCAACAACTGGACGGTGATGAACATCACACAACCCCAACATGCTGCAACTTTTTAGAACTCTTTATCTTTACTTTTTAGGTGTTTTTATCTTTAGCATAAAAGATATTGAAACTTTATGAGTTCTAGAGCTCTAATGGAAAGAGACAAATAGAAACAAATAAAAGATTGACCAGGAGAGAGCTGCAATTGATTCAGATGTGTTCATATATCCAGGAGAATAGCTGCTCACTTGGGGGCCAGACTAAAAGGATTCTCATATCCTTTGGAAACCTGTGAAGTAATATGACTTACGGTCCTTATAGCAGTGCACGACTTTGGGCCTGAGCCCCATTTTGGATCATGCTATGCCTCAGAAACCCTTCAACAGTCTCTCCTTGCTGCAGAAACCAAGCCTAGCATCACTTCTGCCTTCTCTGAAGTCTCATGCCCCACCTTGCTGCCCTCTCCCAAACCATCCACACCTCTAGTCTATCTTCATTGTTTCTCAGCTCATCCTTGGTATGAAAGTAAACCCTGAGTTTACAGTTTAAAGAGGGGAGACTTGCCTACATTGCCACACACATCAGTAATGTGGTTGTGAATACTGTGAAGAAAACATGCAGCCTAGAACATTCCTCCACCCTCTCCGCTCATGTCCTCATCTGTCATAGCCTTTCCTGTGTTGCCCTTTTAGTTCACTCCTCCATGGAGCCCTTGCCTCATCTGGATTTTCCCTGTGCACTTCATGCATCCATCAAATAAGGGATTCCCTCTTGGAGGTATTGTGCGAAGTGCTCCTGGGTAAAGGAGAAAAGAGCCCCTGTGCTTGCCTTAACAGTTGTGTGGGACAAATCGATAAGTGAGCTGACATTCCAGTGAGATGCATTTGGCATTCTGGAAGCTTGTGCAAACCACCACTGTTGTTCAGGAGACTCCAGGCCTGCCTGGGGAGTGAGGGAGAGGCCCTTGGGTGGGTTCCTGAGCTGCAGGCTTCTGTGGATGGGAGCATCTGAGGCATGGTGCTGGCTGCAGCACACTGTGCAAAGCATGGAGTGAAATTTGGCCTGACAAAGCAGGTGATGAGGCTGGTGCTCATTCTGCAACTACTAAAAACTTTTCATCCTGTAAGCATGCATGTGCATATTATGAAAAAAATTAAACTACTCAGTATATGACTGCTGCTTTCACTGACCATCCCACTACAGGAGGATGAATTTGATAAGTTATGTTACATTCCAAAGTCCAATCCTTATGACCTGAATCCTCATTAACTATTTCTAATATTTCTATGGACACAAGCCAAATTGATGATAATGCTGGGGTCATCTGACTTTCCTCATATAGTATGCCCACCAATTCTGTAGTGGTGTTAGACAAAGCAGGTGGGATAGGTGTCTGTGGGCCTATGAGGTCCTCAGAGACAAGGGTGCTGCCTATAAGCCGTAGTACACTGGTGGGTAAGGGAACTTGGGGAATGCTTGTTAGATGGAAGAAAGACTATGGAGGAGATGAAATCAGCATAGCTGTGAGGGTCCTGGGGAAAAAGAGCATTCAGTTCTCTCCAAAAATGCTACGCCACCACAAGTCCTCAGGTTGCAAATCCAGAGGGGATTTTGTCCAGAGGGGATTTTGGCTCATTGGTGAACTGAGCATCTCTGGAGACTGAGATATCCCCAAATTGCAAATAAGTGTAGTCTAGGTAGGGTAGGATAGTAAATGAAACACACCATGCAAATTGCTTAGTGTACTTAGTGCAGCAATCAGTGAAGGGGAATTCTCAGTCAATGGAGGTTCTATCATCACTGCTCATAGAGGTGCTAGGGTGCTTTCTTTTCCAGTGAAACTTTATTGACACAGGTTTGGTGAAGGTCCATGTAAGGAGCTATAGGCAGAGCACAGACTGGCTTGCTGGGTCATACTTCTAGGGATGCCATAATTCTAAAGTTCTCTACTGCTAGGGGTGCTGTACTTCTAGGGGTGCTGTACTTCTAGGGGTGCCGCTGTGAATGTATGGTTACTGCTTCTGTTAATTAGCATCAAGGACATGGTACTGAAAAATCTCTAAAATCACTGGCATTTGAAACTTTGCTGTCTTAACTCTTATCCATTGCCTACAAGATGAGCCACAAAGGTCATTCTGACTCCAAGAAGAAGCCTGACTTCCAGCCACAATGCAGAGCTTAAGATAAGGGTGTCGGGGATGAGCCTCCCTGGCAACGAGGGACCACTATCAAATACCAACTGATGATGCAACTGGAAAAGGACCTTATACGGAAGGTTCAATGCGGATCAGCAGAATATCCATGTCTACATAAAATAACATGACTTTAAAATGCTGTTTGACCTAAAGTAATGGGGAAATGGAAAGGAGAAATGAGTTTATATGGCTACGAGTTTCTAAAAAAGAGTCTGGAGGCTGGCAGAAGGATTGCCCTCATGCACAACTGAGCAGAGTCAGAGAGACAGATAAAGCAGATACAACCCCCAGATATTGGTTCCTTTGAAGGCTAAAGAGACCCATGAGAGTTATGGTCATGGCCGATGGGGTTAACTACCAGGGCAGATGGCCCCTCTTTGGAAATGGTGTTTATGTGTGATGAATCTGGACTCAGATGGGATCTCCCTTCATAAGACTTTCATGCTAATGTGCTGGAGGTGCAGTTAACGTTGGGGTTTAAGATATATTTAGGGGATTTGAATCTCTGGACTGACAATGTGATAGCCAGGTCCTGAGCCTCAAAGGACTCCAGCACCTACAATCTGATTTATTGGACTTACCACACTCAGCTAAGATGGAGTTGAAGAAGGACAATCACCACACCATGGAGCCTAGAGTGATTACAACTGAAAATGGGAGGATTGCATCCAGCATCCATGTGGAATCTGAGCCTCCTCTTGACATAGAGGTGCAATGGACATAACCAATCCAATGTCCACATAGAAGAGGTGGCATTGGATTGGGAAAAGTGGACATGGTGGTCGATGGGTATGGGGAAGGGCAGGAAGAGATGAGAGGTGGAGGCGTCTTTGGGACATGGAGCTGCCCTGGATGGTGCCTCAGAGGTAATCACCGGACATTGTAAATCCTCACAGGGCCCACTGGATGGAATGGAGGAGAGTATGGGCCATGATGTGGACCATTGTCTATGAGGTGCAGAGGTGCCCAAAGATGTACTTACCAAATCCAGTGGATGTGTCATGATGATGGGAACGAGTGTTGTTGGGGGAGGAGAGGAGGGGTGGGGGGGTGGGGTTGAATGGGACCTCACATATATATTTTTAATGTAATATTATTACAAAGTCAATAAAAAAAAAGATAAGGGTGTGCTGGATGCAGCATTCCATGTTTATCTTACATTTGTAGTTTCTGAGTCCTTCTCAGGCCAGGCCTAATAAGAACCCTATGACACACAGTTGTGATTTGCTTTGAGTCTATGCCATCCAGCTTCATTAAATTTTACCTAGACCTTCCTGTGTCAGTTTGAATTCAGTGAAGCCCAAAAAGAGATTATATTTTTGAACTAATCCATTGCTATGGGTGTGAGAGCCTTTGATTGCATTGGATTGTTAATGGTCCTTGACTGGATTACTTCATTATATGGCTTTGGTTAGACTACATCAGTGAGGCATGACTCAGGTTGGGTCACCACCCTCTTGCTGGGCCTTATATATGTGCAGACACAGAGGAAGAGACACACAGAGAAAGGAAGCCACCATCTTGATCCATCTCGATCCTGCCACATGAGAGAGAAGACTGCAGGGAAACAGAGAAGCCCCTAGAGGCTGAGAGGGGTCCTGGAGTCTGGACTCTGCAGAACACAGAGGCACGGAAAGAGGCCCCCAAGAGGCTGGGCCCACTTAGAAGTTCAAAGCTAAGGAGATGAGCCTGCCATGTGCCTGACTGTCCACAGCTGAGCCCCAGAAGAAGGTGAGATTTGTGGAGAAGGCAGGGACCTTGGCATAGGTTACCTACCATCTTGCTTCACTACATGGCAGGCCACCAAGATCTCCAGCAGCTAATTTTGGTGAGAAAGCATCTCTGATGGTGTCTTTACTTGGACATTTTTTCAGGCTTGGAACTGTAAGTTTTACTCTGATAAACTCCCCATTATAAAAGCCAATACATTTCTGGTACTTTGCATCAGCAGCCCTGTGGTAAAGTAAGACCTGCCTGTCTCCCAAACCTGACAGTAACTCTGTCTACTCCTCCATTTGGATGCCTCTTCATGCCTGTGGTGTGTTGTGCAGTCTCCTTGGCTGCACCTGTAAAGAAGCCTAACATTCTGGACTGCAGATTCATTCCTAACATTCTAGGTCATTGGACTTTAGCTATGAAATTTGCCTTAATATAATCCTATCTCTCAGGAAAAAAAAGCATCTCTCCAGGACCTCCCACAGACCCTGGCATTTAGTGTGCACTATTTGTGGGTTGAACTGATGATATTTGGAGTTCTGGTGTTTGCAGAAAACACTATCTCTTACCAACTCTACTCTTCCTATCTTTTATTACAGAAAATTGTGAACATGTCCAGCAATAGAAAGGATAACACAATGGATCCCATATGTCCTTTCATTCTGCATGAACAATTACCCAAATTTCCCAATGCTTCATTGACTCTATTTTTCTTTTCTTTTTTTGTTACTGGACTATTTCTTGAGAAATCCAACCCATCATTTTATCCTAAACACTTTAGTATGTATCCATAAACAATAACTTTTTCTTCTTTTTTATCTAACCATTGTGCCATTATAACTAATAAAATTAATAATTATTTCTTATATTCAACTAATACCTAGCCCATAGTCTAAATTTCCTATGCTGCCTCAAAAAACATATATTTTTTATCTGTTGATTTGTTTGGGTCAGGATCCAAAGTTCACACATTACTTTATTTTTATTTATTTATTTATTTAATTTATTTATTTTTTATTGACTTTGTAATAATATTACATTAAAAAAATATATATATATATATGAGGTCCCATTCAACCCCACCACCCCCACCCCACCTCTCCCTCCCCCCCAGCAACACTCATTCCCATCATAATGACACATCCATTGCATTTGGTAAGTACATCTTAGGGCACCTCTGCACTTCATGGTCAATGGTCCACATCATGGCCCATACTCTCTCTCATTCCATCCAGTGGGCCCTGTGAGGATTTACAATGTCTGGTGACTGCCCCTGAAGCACCATCCAGGGCAGCTCCATGTCCCAAAGACGCCTCCACCTCTCATCTCTTCCTGCCTTTCCCCATACCCATCAGCCACCATGTCCACTTTTCCCAATCCAATGCCACCTTTTCTATGTGGACATTGGATTGGTTGTGTCCATTGCACCTCTATGTCAAGAGGATGCTCAGATTCCACATGGATGCTGGATGCAATCCTCCCACTTTCAGTTGTAATCACTCTAGGCTCCATGGTGTGGTGGTTGTCCTTCAACTCCATCTTACCTGAGTGTGGTGAGTCCAATGAATCAGATTGTAGGTGTTGGAGTCTGTTGAGGCTCAGGACCTGGCTATCACATTGTCAGTTAAGAGATTAAAATCCCCTAAATATATCTTAAACCCCAACACTAACTGCACCTCCAGCACATTAGCATGAAAGTCTTATGAAGAGAGATCCTATCTGAGTCCAGATTCATCACACATAAACACCATTTCCAAAGAGGGGCCATCTGCCCTGGTAGTTAACCCCATCGGCCATGACCATAACTCCCATGGGTCTCTTTAGCCCTCAAAGGAACCAATACCTGGGGGTTGTATCTGCTTTATCTGTCTCTCAGACTCTGCTCAGTTGTGCATGAGGGCAATCCTTCTGCCAGCCTCCAGACTCTTTTTTAGAAACTCGTAGCCATATAAACTCATTTCTCCTTTCCATTTCCCCCTTACATTAGGTCAAACAGCATTTTAAAGTCATGTTATTTTATGTAGATAGGGATATTCTGCTGATCCGCATTGAACCTTCTGTATAAGGTCATTTTCCAGTTGCATCATCAGTTGGTAGTTGAGAGTGGTCCCTCGGTGCCAGGGAGGCTCATCCCCAGGTGTCATGTCCCACGCTGGGGGGAAGGCATTGCATTTACATGCTGAGTTTGGCTTCAAGACTGGCCACATTTGAGTAACATGAAGGCTGACAAGAGGAAATTCCCAGGCACAATGCTTCTCTAGGCCTTGTTCTTATTTTAGACTTATCAGCTCACAAGCATAGTCATTAGTGTCAGGGGCTCACTGTTGAACCCTCACTCCTTCCCGGTCCCTGCCGCTGCACCTGGGAGACTGTCATTACTTTTAAGTGCTATGTTTAGATGTTTAGTTTCTTATTCTGTAACTGTACACCCTCCCTCATCTAGTTTTTATATCATCAGTTTCTTGGAGAAATTGAATCAGTAGTTCTCCAGAGTGCCCCATATTTTTTAAAATTTGCTGTTATTTCATTTTCTTCTTTATTTCTCTCTTTCCTATCAAACTGAAAATTAGATCCAGAGACTTGCATAGATTTGCGTTGAATTTTTCAGTCAAGGATACTTCACAGGTGGTGCTATTTCCTTTGTTTCATACCATAAAATCTAGTTGTCCCCTTTTACTGATAATGATTAAAGGTTGTTCAGTGGACTCCTTTATTATCAGCCTTATGCCTTCATTATACAGATCCCCACTGTATCAATCAGCAATCTCCAGAGAACTACTACTGACAACATGTCTTATTTATGTTATTATATTTATATTTATTTATATTTTAAATACAATATCTTTATATGCTATATGCTTATATATTATTTATATTATTTATATATTATTTATATATCAATGTAGTATCAGAATTGGCTTATGTAATCACGAGGCTAGGAACTTCAAATTCTGAATGGCAGTCTGAAAGCTGAAAACTCTGATGAAGGTGATTGTGAAGTCTGGTAATTCCATATTCCCTGGGGGAAGCCGATGGATGTAGGGGCAGAAATTCTTTCTGGTTTATGAAATTCTTTTTTGTTTTTTTTTTTGTATTTTAAGACCTCTAGCTGATTGCATGAGAATTTCCACTTTGCTGAAAGCAATCACCTTTGTTGGTTGTAGATGCAATTGACTGCTGATATAATCAACTGGCTGTAGCTGCAAACTCAACTACAAAATACCCTCATGCTAATAACCAGGCCAGTTATTGCTTGACCACACAACTGGACACCATAACCTAAACAAGTTAACACAATAACTTGACCATCACACCTATTAAAGTCTCACTTAATTTTAGTATCTGTTCTAATGTTGTGATTGTTGTGTAGATCTATTTTTTGTTAGGAGTTGAAAATAAAAAATCCTAGTGTTATCATTCCTTTTATATTAACTCATATTTTTATATAAAGAAGAAATTTCTCCCATTAGCTGTTTGTTTACTCAGAAATAAAATTTATACAGAAAAAGCAAAATAAATGCTTCTCTTTTCGAAGAGTTGGTGGACCAGGCAGTTGGTTTAGTTTGAGAATGTTTATGAATCATACATTTTTTTATATTTGATGTGTGCCAATCTATTCCAGTCCTAATAAGCACTGCATTTTCAAGAGAAGGCATTTTTTAGATGTGTGTTATTTTAATGTATTCACAGGATATTTTCCCCCTTCTCTCCACTTCAGTGAAAAAAGGTTTCCAAGGTGGAGTGAAGAAGAAAGTGTGGATATTGCTCTGTTTCTCAGCCGCAGGGGATCAAAGGCTAACATGTTGTACAGTCAATGCCCTGTCTCAGTGAGTGAATGGCCCAAGAGTCCCAAGAAAAAAGCTCTTTCAGTGATATTGGGCCCTGTGTTGGTTTGAGTCTTTTGTGGACCATGAGAAAATAAGAACCATTTGGTTAGATTGCCCCAGTAGAGCATAGCCCAGGGTAAGTCTTAATCCTCTTAGTGGAGCCCTTTATAAACAGAGGAATCCCCAGACACATAAAAGAGCTGCAGTGACAGAGAGCAGCCTCCAGAAGTTGAAGTTAATGAACCCATGTGAGAGAAAAGACACATACAGAGCAGCCCAAAGCAGAACTGGCAAGGAGTCCCAGAGGAGAGGGGAGAGACAGCCAATGCCACTATTATGCCCTGCCATGTGCCTGATCATCCACAGTTCAGCTTGGGGAGAAAGTGAGACTGCAGGAGAAAGCAGAGTCTGGAAGGCTGCTATTCCATGTGGCAGGAGTCCAGGATCACCAGGAGCTGATCTTTGGGGAGGAAGCTTCACCTGATGTCTAGATTTGGACATTTTTCCCAGCCTTGCAACTTCAAGTTTCAAACCTAATAAATCCCATTGTAAAGCCACCCCATTTCTGGTATATTGCTTTCAGCAGCAGCATCTGGCCATGGTACCCGAACCAAGTCACTTACCTTACTATTTCTCAGCTTTATAATAAACTAGGTAGTTGGAACCTAAAGGAAGCCCATGAGTTTATGAGAACGCATGATAAACATTTCTAGTGTGACATCAAGATGAGCTGAAGCCACAGCTAAGGTGACATAAAGACTATCTTGTTCAATTTCTCCTTCCATTCTCAAAAAAACAAGTAATTTCCATGAGTCCTTCCAAGCTTATATTCTGCCCAGGTGTCAGGAGTCAATGCACTGGATTCCATCTGCAATGTGGATATGGACCTCTTAAGATCCTGTGGAGCATCCCAAGTTCCTTCAGCTGGTAGCCACCCTTCCAAGGCATTTGTTTTCCTCTAAGCCATCTGCATAGGGTTGCCACATTTGAGTCTGGCCTGTGCCAGAGCAGTGCCCAGTGAGACCCTGAGTGGAGCTCTAAGCACTAACATGATGCTGTTCCCATGATGCTGGATGGGACTGGAAGGTGCACATCTCATACCACTGATGTAATTTGATAAAGAGACTGACTTGCTACACACTTAAGCCATGCTCAGTTTGCACTCTTGTACTATTAATTTCTCTTGTTCGAGAGTTGGATTTTTCTTTCTTTTTATCTTTCTCTTCCCCCACCATAGACATTGCAGATCTGGGAAATGTAATCAGATTAGGTTCATTAACCTCACGTTCCATTCATGTACATGGAATGTTGATAGGATCATGTGGGAAAAGAGTTTGAAAAAGAGAGAAACTAAAACCTCTTCCTAATTGATGCTAGTAAAGTTTGCCCTATCTGTTGCTTCTCTCTTGATGCCCTGCCTGCATTCTCTAAGTCTCCCATGGGATTCAGCCCCTGCTTGGGGCTCTTGAAAATAGCCTCTTGTGAGTAGATGCTCATATGTCTTTCATTCTCTTTCCCAGGACTTCTTTGATGCCCAAGGGGATGTTTGAGGGGAGCCTGCACAGCACTCAGCAGGAGTGTGCATGAACCACACAAGGACAAACCTCAGCCAAGGAGGAATGGGAGTGGGAGCTAAATGCTCCTCCAAGTTAATCCTCTAGTGGAAAATGCTGAGAGCCATTATCTTTACTCCTCAGAAAGCTCTGATCAATGTCGAGCTCCAGTGCCCCCACAGGCCCTCACTCCTGCTCCCTGGACTTACTTTCTGTAGCAGTTTGATATGGTTATGAATTCCAAAAATAGATACTGGATTATGTTTGAAATCTGATCTGTACTAGGGCATGGTTAACTTATGATAGGGCTTTGATTAGGGCATGTCATTAGGGCATTGAGTTCCCACCCACCAAGGGGTAGGGACTCACAGATACAAGGCATGGCAAAGGACAGAATTGAGTGTTTTTGATGTTAGAGTTTTTGTGTTGGAGTTTGATGACAAAGCCTTAAGCTGGAGCCCCGGGAAGTAAGCATAAGGAGAAAAGAGAATCCAGCCCCAGAGAGAAGCAAGCCCTGGGAATAAATGAACCTTGAATCCAGAGAGAAGCAAGACCTTGGAAGGGAGGAGCCCAGGAAGCCTGAACCCTCACAGCCATCAGCAGCCATCTTGCTCCAATACATAAAAATAGACTTTGGTGAAGGAAGTAACTTATGCTTATGGCCATGGTATCTTTAAGCTCCTACCCTAAATAAATACCCTTCATAAAAACTAACCAATTTCTGGTATTTTGAATCAGCATCCTTTTGCCTGATTAATACACCTTCCAAGGGAATTTCATGAACCCCACCCTCATCTCAGTCACAGCTTTCAGCAGGAGCCCCAGACATCACAGTGGTATTTGTACTTAGCATCTATTAGCCAAGTACCCACTGTATGCCAGATATGAGCCATCAGTATTGTCAGAAATATACTCTGCTCCCCAGAGCTGCCAACCTAGTGCAAAACAAAATGCCCCCTTCTGAAATTGAAGCTACAGTGTCACATCAAGATAGCACATTATATTTTTTACAATGAAATGATTTAAGTCTGAAGTTCCAGCTGAATTCAGCAGAGAATTGGTGCCATTTACTTCCAGATTCCCATATATGATACCAGATCATCTATGCAAGTCAATCTGTAATACTTAGTGACACCTCTCTCCTGTCTATATGATAGTTTGCAGAGGTAGCTGGAAATTATAAGAGCATTTTTTCCCTAGAGATAACAGAATATTTGCTGATGCTTTCATGAGGGCCTCTGCCCATGGGGGAAGGATGAGAGACTCTTCTTTATCTCAAGCATAGGAGAGGTGAAACTATGTCTCTAAGCTTCAGGAACAACATCTCCAAGTGGTCCTTGAGGTTGATGAGTCCCTGGGAGCATGGGAACATGGAAGGCTGGTACCTCGCTCTGGCCAACTCAGGCTGGACGTCTGCTTTGGCAGTGGAGCAGAAAGATGGGTGAGGAGTGCAAACAAAGCACACACGGATCTCCAGGAAATCATGTGGCTGTGTGCAAGACACATGGTACTGCACAGCAGTGTCTGAAATCCTGCCCACAGGACCTCTGGACCCCCAAGTCTACCTTAGCAGAGAGCTAAGGACTGAGGGGGCAAGCTATGGCACAAGCCTGCATCAAGGACCTGAAGGCAAGAAGCCCCCAAGACGGGTCCTCCTTGATCTGGGCCTGAGAACACCCCCTCCCCTGCCTGTCCACCTGTACTCCCTACTGCCTTCCCCTTCTGGAAGCTGCACCTCCTTGTCCTCCCTTTCTGCCACCAACACATGGATGGGCTCAGCCTCAGATGCCCTTCCCTCTGCCTGGCATGACTGTTCCCCAGATTTCAAAAGTCCAGTTCCTCATTATCATTTGTTTCAGGTAAGCCTTCCTAGAGCCGCCCTAGTTAAAGTATTCCCAAGCCCTGTTTTGTTCCCCTTTTCCTTTTTATTGATACACACACACATCCGAGGCTTTAGAGTTGAGTGAATTTTCAACAAAAGGAACGTACCTCTTGAACCAGCATTTGGCTCAAGAAACAGCAGAGCGCTCAGGAACAGCTCAGTTTTGCCAGATTTCACGTGGCTGGATTCGCTTCATGCCGCTGCACACTCACCGGCCAGTACCTTGAGCGCTGGCCCCTCGTGGTGACTGAGGCCCTGAAATACGGCTCCTTGAAATGAGTTTATATGGCTATGAGTCTCTAAAAAAAAAAGAGTCTGGAGGCTGTCAGAAGGATTGCCCTTATGCACAACTGAGCAGAGTCTAAGAGACAGATAAAGTAGATACATCCCCAGGTTCCTTTGAGGGCTAAAGGGACCCACGGGTTCTATGGTCATGGCAGATAGGGTTCACTGCCATGTCAGATGGCCCTTCTTCGGAGGTGGTGATTTCTGCGTGATGAAACTGGACCCAGAGGGGATCTCTTTTCATAAGACTATCATGCTACTTTTCTGGAATTGTAGTTGGTATTGGGGTTTCAGATATATTTAGGGGATTGAATCTTTTTACTGACAATATGATAACCAGGCCCTGAGCCTCAACAGACTCCAGCTCCTACAATCTGATTTATTGGACTCACCTCACTCAGCTAAGATGGAGTTGAAGAAGGACAACCACCACACCATGGAGCCTAGAGTGCCTACAACTGAAAGCAGGACGATTGCATCCAGTAACCATGTGGAATCTGAGCCTCCTCTTGACATAGAGGTGCAACGGACACAACCAATCCAAGGACCTCAGAGAAAAGGTGGCATTGGAGTGGGAAAAGTGGACATGGTGGCTGATGGGTATGGGGAATGGCAGGAAGAGATGAGATGTGGAGGCGCCTTTGGGACTTGGAGTTGCCCTGGATGGTGCTTCAGGGGCAATCACCGGACATTGTTAATCCTCCCAGGGCCCACTGGATGGAATGGGGGAGAGTGTGGGCCATGATGTGGACCAATGACCATGAGGTGCAGAGATACCCAGAGATGTACTTACCAAATGCAATGGATGTGTCATGATGATGGGAGTGAGTGTTGCTGGGGGGTAGGGGTGCGGTGGGGTGGTGGGGTCGAATGGGACCTCATATATTTTTAATGTAATATTTTTACAAAATCAATAAAAAAATAAAAAATAAAAAATAAAAAAAGAAATACGGCTCCTTGCACGTTGACGCGACGCTGCTACGGACACACTGAGTTAATACAGGATGGCAATGATTTCCACCTTCAGCTTCCACTTCTGTTCCGCAGCTCATGGAGGGTTTCAGAAGCCGCGTGCGGGGGCGCCTGCACTTCCCTGGGACAGCCCACTTGGGACCGTCCACAAGCGCAAGGGCAAGAGCAAGCAGTCCGGGCTGAGCCCAGGGGGCGGCCACCCGCCCAACAGACGGGGCTGCTCGTGTCCCAAGTGGCCGCTCCAGGGACTCGCTGGGAGACTCGCTGGGAGACATCCCCAGCCCGGCTGGGCCCTCCGTCCTGAGCCCCTGGCCCTGCGCCCCTGGCTCTGCTTCCTCCGCCTTGCGCCCTGCCCGCCCCCCCCCCTCCCCCCCCCCCCCCGCCCAGCTTTGTGACACAAGGCTGCGGTTTCCCGGCAACTGCCGAACGCGGGCGCGGGGCACCCCGCAAGCGGACTCGGTCGGTATCCCTGGCCGGGCGGGACGGACATGGTCTCGCTCGAGAAGCTGGACGCGGGAGGCCGGAAGGATGAGGAGGAGATAACCGCCGCCACGCTGCGGGGCAAGCCCCGGCCGCCGCTCATCTCGGCGCTGTCCGCCTTCGGCTACCATCCGACAGGGGTCTGGACACTGAGGAGCTGCAGCTACTACTTATGCCAGGCCAGGATGAGGCCGGAGGGGCGCGGGCGCCGGGAGAGGGGAGGCACTGCGCGGCGGGGGAGGCGGGGCTCTCCTGCCAGGGAGGGGTTGTGGCCAGGGCTAGGGCGAGGCTGTGCCACCCAGGACCGGGACTAGAGACCCAGCTGCACCCTCTGAAAGGGGCCTGGAGACCTAGCGGGGCATGGAGGCAGGGCCCGGGCAGGCTGGGGGATGCTTCTGTGGGGTGGGAGCACGACAGCATAGTTGGAATGGGCTACCAGGAAGATTGAGTGGGTGGGGGGGGGGGGAGGAGGGAATGCTCGCTGGGGAGGAGGATTTGATGGGGGCTGGGGATGGAGGGGGCAGGGGCTGCTCTGTGTGATTGGTGGGACAGGTGACTGGATCACAAAGAGCAGAGCTTGTAGTACTGCGAGACATAGTGACACCCCCCTCCAGGAGCTGGAGGGACCTCACAGCAATCCGGGGGTCATGGACAGTTTGGAAAGGGTGCCCTGAGGCTGTCCAGCGTGGGAGATGCGGCCCCTTGAGTGGTCTGCACAGTGGTCCCCGGGCTGTGAATAAGCAACTAGGCCTGGGCCCTGGGAACCCTCTGGCTGCCTTCCCACCCACCAAGGAGAACCAGGATTAGGTCTGGCCCAGCCCCTCTGGGAAGGTGTGCATGGTGGGAAGAGTTCAGAGTCTTAGCAGCCAAAGCCCCCAAGAGAGGGCGGAAGCAAGGAAGAGAAGCATCTTCCTTCAGAGTTGTCCAGGTCACTCATTCCTTTCTTTTCAACATTGTTCCTGTACGTCCCCAGGGCAGCCCTCAGGGCATCTGATTAGAAAAGAGCCTTTGTTGGGGACCCTCAGCCTGGGGGACAGCTGGGCACCTGGGCTATCCCTCAGCCTTCCTGGCAGGATAGTGGGGCCAGAAGAGTGGCACATCACTTTCCTCAGGTTGCTGTCACAAGCGCCACAAACTGGGTGGCTAAAAACAACTGCTCTCTCAGCCCTGCAGGCTGAAGCCACAAGTGCATGGGCCAGTGCTGGTGGGTCTGTCCTAGACACCGGAGCTCCTGGCACTTGGCCAGCAAGCCTTGGGTTTTCAGTGCCTCCTCAGTCACCTTGTGGCATGCTCTTTCTTCCCATGGTGCCCTCCCCTCCTATCTGTCCATGCCCACACCCCTCCTAAAGACACCAGCCATACTGGACTAAGGGCCGGCCCACTGCAGTCAGCCTCATTCAGTTTAAATGATTCTGCTTGCAATAACTCTTTTGCAAAAAGTTCATGTTCCCAGGTACCCAGGATTAGGACTTTCAAGGTATCTTTTTGGGGTACACAGTTCAACCCATAACACAATACAGATTCACTTGGAAAGGTTAACGGTGTATAAAATGATCTCACAAAATGCCTCCTTCCTCTCCTCCCAACCACAATAAGTAGCTCCCAGGTAAGTCCCCAGTTCAGGTCAACACTTGCTGGAGTACTGGTGGGAGGCCTCTTTAGTCTCATGAGCTTCGCTTCACACACAGAAGCATAGTTTCCAGTTGAAGCAAGCATGGCCCTCAGCCTGCCCCTGGGATGTCTCTTGAATCTGAGGTACCTCTCTGCCTGGCTTCAAGCATGTGGAAGGACTGGATGGAGGAAGGAAAGAAGGGGACTTCTAGGGTGGTCTGACATGGTATCTGTCTCTGCTGGCCATTAAAACAGGAGGGGATTGGAAAGCCAGTGAGTTGATAGTCATCATGAAATAATAGCTGAAAAGCCAGGACTCTTGGTATATGAAATTGTTCTATGCCGCTTTTTTGAGCAGATATAAAATTCATCTGGATTTTCAGAATAACAAAGACAGTTCATGTTTTGTTTGTATCTTTGAGGAGTCCCTTTCCATAGCACCCTATCATGAACTGTAGACTGCTCCTCAATGGGGTATCACTGATGGAAGATACCACTGAGTACTGCACAGTGGGGCCTGTAGCTTCTGAAGCTCAAATGTGGAGGAAAAGCAGAGCAGAACCCCTGAACCCTATGGTCCAGGCCCAAAAGGGAGAAGGACAGAGTGGAGCCTGAAGACTCAGTTTATCCTTCTGGATTTGCTGGTCTGATAAGCAGCCCTACCTTCCAGAGCTGACTGAACAAGGGCCAGAGAGGGGCCCTGAGGTAGGAAGTGACTGGTTCTGTGCCTCATGGAGGGAAATGAGGAACAAGCCATAAGCATGCCTCTCTATATGACAGGGTTGGCAAACTAAGGCCCATGGGTCAGATCTGGCCCCTGTCTGTTTTAATAAAGTTTTATTAGAACACAGCCACAGCATTCATTTCCCTACCATCCCTCTCTAGGACATCAGGGTTGAGTGATAGTGACAGAGCCTACAAGGCCAGGAGAGTTCCCACCTGGCCCTCCACAGAGAAATTTGCTGACTCCTACTCAAATGCCTTACTGCCTCCTGGAAAATGGAAATTGTCTTTAGAACAAATTCATTCAAATGGGATTTTATGTGTTTAAAGCATTTCAGGGCAGTTTTGATTAGCTGGGGTCACAGGCAAATTCAAGTCCTGAGGTTTTGGGTATGCCAAAAGGAAATGAGGCAACCAAAAAAATATTAATTAAAATCTAAAGAAAAGAGCCTTAAAAGCAACAAAAACAGCAAAAGGCATTTCAAAGTCCATTTGGCAAGCAAACCAATGTTCACACTGTGTTATTGAGGTTATGGGAACTGGTATCTAATCAGCTTCAGGGTTCCAGGAGCAGTTTCTCTGACCTTGGGATCATTGGTCATAAAGAGGGGGAATTCTGTACTACAGGTTTGCTGAAGGACTGAACTGCATTGAAATTCACTGCAGGTGATTTCAGGCCCTACCAAAGCTGATAAAATTACACCCTAAGTCAATTTCTGAGGAACACAGTTAACAGTGTGGTGGTTAACAGCCTGGGTTGAGGAGTCCCAGGTGGAAATATCGGCTCCATGTTGATTAGCTGTGGGGTCTTCACAAGTCACTGCCTCTCCACCTCACTTTGCCATTCTAGGACAGATCAAACAGAACTGACCTCATGGAGCACTTATGTGAATGAATATGATTAATGTGCATAAAGTGGCTCAAAGTAAGCCCTGGGATGGTGGAGCTCTAATTACTATTATTGCCTTTGACTAGTGATGGTCAGTGCCCTTTTGCTAAGGGTTGGGCCCACAGGGCCAAGTCTTTCCTCCCTGATCTTGAGCTGTCAGAGATGCTCATGATAGATGCTTCAATGTTGGGGTTTAAATGAATGGTTCTGAGATGTTGTCATAGCAGCCTGGCAAACTGAGACAGCGATTAAAAGGACAGATAGAGTTCCCATGCCAAGGGGAGTGTGTGTGTGTGTGTGTGTGTGTGTGTGTGTGGCAGAGAGGTTCTGCTCAGTCCAGTCTTAGCAGCCCAGGTGGAAGGAGGGCCACCACTCAGGCTGTTGTCCTTTCAATGTGAAGTCTCCAGAGCCCCTGGCCATGGGTGCTTACATGCTTCTGCCTGAAGAGTAGCATGAAGTTCCTTGGCCATGTGGAAGCACCTAGCAGAGGAGCAGGAATGGTTACACCTCTGGGTGGCCAGGAGTGGAGGAGAATAGGCTATTGGTGCTGTCTACCACTCAGTTAACCCTGAAGAGCTTTCTGGGGTTGGGTCTCTGGCTCCACTGCCCACTGTTGGAAAGCCCTTGCTTCTCCTACCAAGTGCCCTTTCTCAACTAGCAGCTTCACCTGCAGTAGTGAGGTCTCCTCCACAGTCATGTCCATTTCCTACCCCCAACCCCACCAACCTCAGCAGCCCTCTTTCTGCACTGCCTTCTACTTTGTTCACACCTCAGTTATTTCATGATGGAAAACTGATGGTAGACAACAAGGGCCAAACCAGTATAAGGAAACACTGAATTTCAACAATACTCAAAACACAAAGGACCAGGGTGACATCAGGGGAGAAAGGTAAGCAGGGTTTGTTTTGCTTTGTGTTTTAAAGCAACATCCTGTGTGAAATAGGAAATCCCTTGAGAAAATGTCATAGTGAAATACCAATAAACCCAGAAGCTCTGCTTTGTTAGAGCATCTAAATCTGGATTGTTTTTATTAATAACATTCTGCCTCAGTCCATAAAGTAGTGAAAGAAAAAAAGAAAAAATGACGTAAAAAGTCAAGGTAAAGCAGATTTTTCAGTTTGGTTAGTTGTTGAAAATGGATGGTCGTTACTGAGACTGGCTGGTGATGAATATCATTTTCTTTATTTTTTGTGTAGAAGAATTCATTTTTGTTCTACAAAAGTTCTGAATATGCAAAATCCCCACAAAGAAAAGCTAAGATTCTGATAACATCCCCCAGCGTTGCTAAGGAAGACTATTCTGAGCTATGGTATGCTCCTGGTAACTAATCCAGGTCTTGGAAGGTAGGCATTGCTGCTTACTCATCTTTCTTACTTTAAAGAGAGTTTTAGAACTGATTTGAAGGAGAAGAAATGGGCATCTTTCTGTCATGTTGCATATCATACTCTATTATGCTGGGTTTCTCCAGCTTAGGGAACAAAATAAAGTACCACTTGCTCACACATTCAGTGTAGGGTGATTGCATGCTCTGTTCTTGAGTCTGTTCTTCCCCTTTAGGATCTTCCTCCCAGAATAAGAACCCTAGGGGCTTACTCAGCTCAGAGGAAAGCACAAGCCCAGCCTTTTCCCTGAAGATCTTGTTTCCCTGTTCCCCTGCTGTTAGTGCTTCTCCCTGCTGGCTGACCTATCCCCTGGGCTGGCCAAGGCCAGTCCCCCATGATCCCAATGGAGCACCACCAGGCTGGCTGCTCTCTCCACTTTGGCACCACCAGGCTTTCAGGTGTGAGGGAGAAGGGTGCCTCCCACCTCTCCTACAGGTGTCTGGAGGCCAGGTCTCTGTGTTGGACCCCACAGATGTTCTTCTGCCACATACACGTTCCACTGGTGGGCTGGTTGGGGAACTGAAGCCACAGATCTGACCAGGAGCCTAGCTTCCTTCAAAGTCCTTAATTCATTCGGCATATGGGGGTGATGTGAGAGTGATGGGAAGCATGTTATCTTTCTTTCTGCCCACTGGCCTCAAATGGGCTGGGTAGTACCTCTGAATCTCAGAGGGGAGGGTCTGGATTCCAGAACCTTATCTAGCAGAAGACCAAGTTCCTCCTTTGGAGAACTGACCTCCCATCATCGCAGCAGAGTGGGTGGGGTGCCTTGGGCTTCCTTGGGTTCCTGAAGAGCTTTCTGGTCTGTGGGCTTACCAGCAAAGTTTCCTTCAAGAGGACATAACAATCCTGGCTAGAGGTAACCTGCTGCCAAACAACTTCCTTCATTATGTATGTTAACACTAATGTGATCTCTGCATGGTGTATTACTTTTTTAAAAATGCTGAATTTTGTTTGATTTAAATCAGACATCTTTACTTTTTATATACTCTAGCAGTTTGATATTGTTTATGAATTCCAAAAATAGATATTGGATTATGTGTGTAAACTGGTCTGTTCCTCTGGGCATAACAGGTTCTATTAATTTCAGAGGTTTCACTTTTAATTTATTAAACTATGATCAGGGTTTTGAAAGGGCCATGTCAGTAGGATGTTGAGTCTTCATCCCCTTATTGAGCAGGGACTCACTGAGAAATGGACATGGCAAAGGAAGGAGTTGAAGTTTTGATGCTGGAACCCAGGGAAGTAAACACACAGGAGAAGAAGAGGAATGAAGATGACTCCATAGACATGGCAGAGGCCCCAGAAAGAAAGACTGATGGTCTACAGCTGACCTTGTGGAGAGACCAGAGCAGCCAAGTCCAGAAAGAAACAAGCCTCAGGGAGAGAGATAAGCCTATGCCAGTCTATAGTTGAGACCAGAAGAAGCTGGGAACATGGAGGCTGAAGAGGAAGCCTGAAACCTTGCAGAGATCAGCAGTCATCTTTCTCCAACATGTGGCAACAGACTTTGATGATGGACATAACTTACACTTTATGGTCTTGTGATTGTAAGAATCTACCTAAATAAGTCCCCTTTGTAAAGGCCAAGAGATTTCTGGTACTTTGCATCAGTACCTTTTGGTTGACTAATACAGATAGCCAAAGTGATTGATATTTTCTTTGTGATTTTTCCCCATTGCTTTGATGATTAGAAGGTCCTTAGAACTGTTTTCCCACTTACTTTTAAATATCCATCCAGAATTTTCTTTTGTCTACTATGAAATGGAAAGATAAAAGTTTATTTTTTTCCCCCAAAGAGCTATCCAATTTTCACAGTACCAAACATTGAAAATTTTATCACTGGCCTCGGTTTGAGCTTCTTGTTAACCTAGGAGTGTAGGAGCCATATTGGAGGCAACACTTTCTGCAGAAGTGAAAGGCACAGTGGACCAGGGTACCCTGTGCTCACACCAGAAGTGGCTGAGCTTGAAGGCAGCTGCAGGAGGGAACTCAGGTATGGCAGGGTCATTCTGGCCGGTGGTGGCATGGGAGCAGGAGCCCTAGGCCCCTACTGGGAGGTTTTCCATTCTCCCCATCTTGTAAAGTGACTCAGAGCACAGGCACAGCAGGATTTCCAGCAGCCATGCAACACGTTCCTTTTGCATAGTGCCCCTGGAATTCTCAAGAACTTCAAGACAATACTAAGGACTGCCTTGTTGACTTTAGCAGGGTGGATGTGGACAACAGCCAGGCTGACTTATCTTCACATCTCCCCCATGAGGACCAGATGTCTTGCACAGGAAGGAAGGGTGTGAAGGGTTTGTAGAGGCTCAATTGAAGCTGCTTTCACCCAGTCTGAGTTGCTGGAGTCAGTGAGGATGGGGTTACTGGATTTTCCAACATACTCTGCATATGTGCTGCATTCTCTTAACTGTACCTTCTACCTTGGGCTTTGCAGTTGGTAGAAATGCTTCCTAGTGTTACTATCCAGCGGATAAAAAGTAATGCAAAAACAAACTTAGGCAGCATGGCATTAGGTTAGAGACCTGATACTCCCCAAATCCAGTGAGACCAAGTGTCTTCACTGTTGGGAAGATCTAAGGCAGCCAGAGTGATATACATGGCTAACCAAGGAAAGATTAAAGAACAGCTAACATGTGCATTTCTTCATCTTTTAATAGATAATGAGGAAGATGTACTTTCCCTTTAAGAACAAGATGTGATGAAAAAATGAAGGTATTAACAGCATCATTTTCTAGGCAACAGATGTATGAGAGTGTACAAATATTTTGTATTTATCATACACATATATATTTATACATATGCATATATATGAGTTATATATGCATATATATATACGTGAATTACCAAGTATGATAGCACATGGTAAAGTTTTTTGTCTCTGCAGAGGGATTTGCCTGTACACAAATGACTCTTGGCTGACAAATTAACAAGTAACTCCTCTTCTGTTACACATTCTGAGGATTTGGGAATGGTTAATTTTTTCAAAAGCAGTAGAATCTTACTAAATACAACTTAAGAAATACTGTAGAAGAAGGCATGAGGGAGAAAAGTGGCACACAACCCATGCCCCTTGAGACAGAGCTCACTCTTTATTACTTTAACTTTGTACTCAAGTGATGGAGTCACAGACAGAGAGCTGGGGAGCCATCCATGGGAGAAAGTTGAGCATCAGGTGTTGCATTCAGGGGTTTGTGGTCTTATTTGTTAGCTTGGGAAAACATTAGACAGAGCAAGTTATGGGCCCTGCACCACTTTTGGCATAGCATACAGCAAGGACTCAGTAAACATTTGCAGAATAAATGAGTGAATGATTGAATGAATAAATGAATGGATGCAGGAGGCAGAGCACAAATAAGAGAAAGAAGACAAATAAAAAATAGGAGTGAAGAAAAAATGGAAAAGGAAAGACATTGAGGGAGATAAAATGAGCAGAGAAGAAAAGAGGGTGGTACCACATTCTGGGCCCCTAGACTCCAGGGGTGACTGCCATTGCTGGGCTGGACCTCGATCTCCTGCTCTGGGCCACAGCCAGTTACATTCTGAGGGAAGACCCCCAACCCTCAAATACGTGCTGCAGCCTGGAAACTCTAAGCCCCCGTGCTACATCAGGGACAGGTTAGTATCCATGTTTGATCAGGCTTTGCTGACTCATCTTCAAATGAATACCTGATTTTATTTCTCTTATTTTTTTGAGCATTTATTTTTATTGTTTTTGAAGATACATGGATCACAAAAAATGTTACACTGAAAATATAAAAGGGTGCCATATACCCCCCACACCATCACCCCCAACTCCTCCCACATAAACAACATCTTTCATCATTGTGGCACATTCCTTGCATTCAGTGAATACATTTTGGAGCACTGCTGCACCATATGGATAATAGTTTACATTGTAGATTACACTCTCTCCCAGTACATTCAGTGAGTAAAGGCAGGATATATAAAATCTAGGATCTGTCCTTGCAGTATCATTAAGACAGCTCCAAGTCCCCAAAATGCCCCCACATCACATCTCTTCTTCCCTCTCCCTGCCCTCAGCAACTACTGAGGCTACTTTCTCCACATCAGTGCTGCAGTTTCTTCCTTTACTAGTCACAACATTTCCATAGTAGAATATGGGTAAGTCCACTCTCATCCATATTTTATTCCTCCATCCTGTGGGCCCTGGGATGGTGATTGTCTGCTCCATCTCTATATTGAGGGGGCTTAGGTTCCACATGGATGATGGATGCGATTTTGCTGCTTGCAGTTATAGGCACTCTCGGGTCTCTCATATGGTGGTTTACCATCTTCACCTCCCTGTTAGCTGACCTCAGTAAGTCCAACAAACTATAGGGAAGGAGTTGCAACTCTGGCGAGGCTCAGGGCCCAGCTGGCACATGGACAGTCCAAAGATTTAAGTCCCCTGAGGATACAACAGCCCTAACACTAACCACAGGTTCAGTAAAAGTGACAGAAGAATCATGTGTAGAAAGGTCACATCTGAGTCCAACTCCATCACACTCAGGAACACAAATTCCAAAGTAGGGCCACCTGACATGGCACTGAATTCCAGATCCAACTACTATGACAATAGACACTGTGGGTCTCCTTAACCCTCAGGAGAACCAGTACCTGAGGTTGTATCTAATGTCACTGTCTCTGGGGTCCTGCTGAGGCATGTGTAAGCATGTGTAAGCATGACCGCTCTGATGACCTCCTGACTCTTTTATGAAGACTTTCAGCCATATAAACTCATTTGTCTTTGCCATATCCCCCTTTTATTCAAGGTTTTTGATCCTACATGTGAACTGAGATATTCTGCTGGTCTGAGTCAACCCTTTTATTCAAGGTCTTTTTCTAGTTACATCACCAGCTGGTGCTTGGTAGTAAACCCTTGGTACCAGGAGGCTCATCCCTGGGTGTCATGTCCAATGCTGGGAATAAGGTAATGCATTTACGTGCAGAGTTTGGCTTAGAGAGTGGCCACATTTGTGCAACATGGAGGCTCTCAGGAGGTAACTCTTAGGCACCCTGCAGCTCTAGGCCTAGTTCATATTTCAGGCAAAAAGGCTCATAAGCATAGTCATCAGTATGAAGGGCTCATCATTGAATGATCCTTCTGTTGTTGGTCTTTGCCATTGCACTTGGGGGATTGTTGCTGTTCCTTTGGTGAATGTGATAGAGCTCGCCTGGCTAGGAACTCAGCATTCCCTCAGTTGTTTGTGACAGTAACTATTATGAAAATACTCAACATATATCCACATATTTTTATGTAACCCATATTCATGCCCTGTGGAATTCCCTCCTAAACATGTCCCCACCATCAATAACACCCCACACCAGCATTCCTCCATTACCATAGCTGAAACTTTCTGTGATCCAAAACTCCTTCAAAAATGCAGCCTAATTTATTGCCAAATACAATTAATAGGAAAATGAAATAGTAATGATAGGTTTAAACATTTGAAATAGAATACAAAGTAAGCTAGAAAAACTAAAATAAAGTAAAAACAAATTGGTGTATTAAAAAATGGAAAATATTATAAAAGCTTGTTTTTACATTTTGCCTTTCATCACAGCAATAGGTATTTTCCTGTATGAACAGTGGCTAGACAATTTCTTTCATTTCTTCCTCAGTGTCTATATCTTTTCTCTTTTTTTCTTATTTCTTTTCCTAATTTTTAATTTTACCTTGAAAAATTTTTAGATCATAATAATACACATATGCAATATAGGGAGCTCCAATATATCCAACATCAAACCCTGTTCCCCCTTCCCCAGCAATGATCTTTCTGTATGTTTATGTTATATTTGCTGCAGGTGATGTACAGATATTGGAACATAGCTATCAAAAATGGTTCCATATTGGTTTATATTATGATTTATATTTTAGACAGTACAATTTTCTAAATTCCTAGTTAACTTACATTTTACATTATGGTTTACATTTAGCCTATAGAATTTTATGCCTTTTTGTTGTAATTTAACATGTCCTATATCCATCATTGAATGATCTTGTGGAACACTTCCATTGGCCCCCTGTTATCCTGATTTCATCTATTCTACCCCTCTTTCCCCCTCCCCTCAGGGCCCACAGTGACAATCAATCTTCACTACTTGAAGGACCAGATCCAGAGATACTTGCAACAATGCTGGGGCCTTGACATACTAGACTGCCCTAACCCATTGGGAGTCACCAATTCTATCAAGAGACACAATTCTCTCTTTTTGAGAACATCAGGCCTCCCCAGGATGTGGGTACACCTTCACACTCATCCTATGGGTCTCCACCCAACGATGTAACACACTATGACAAAATGAGCACTCACAAACTCCCTAGAAGCCTGACCCTGTGCCAGATACCCTCCCTTAAACACCTTAAACAGGTAATCCTTCTTTATTATATTTTCTAAAGAGTTTTCTCAACATTATAGTTTCAACCACATACCCAACAATATCCCATGATCAACTATTCCCACAGCTCTCCCCCAAATCCTTGGACTATCTAGCCCATCCTCCCAAACCTAGCATACAAAGCCTCATCCAATTGTACCCTATGTCCCCATCTTATCCCTTCCCTGTACAAATACTTACCTCTAGCTTATCATAGATTTCACACATGTAGGCATCAGCTCATAACCTTCATAATTGCCCAACTTCCTTTAAGCCTACCATGCAGGCTCTAGCTCTGTGAGACAGATTGGTTTACTTATTTCATATTGGAGAGATCATGCAGTATTTGTCCTTCAATGCTGGCTTGCTTCAGTCAACATAAGGTCCTCAAGATTCATCCATGTTATTCCATGTTTTTGTACTGTATTTTTTCAGCTGAGTAGTATTCCATTGTATGCATATACCACATTCTATTTATCTATTCATCGGTTGATGGTCATTTGTGTTGATTCCAACTTTTGGCAATAGTGAATAATGCTGCTATTAACATTCGTGTGCATATATCTGTTTTTGCCCTTGTTTTCAGTTCTGTGTATATACAGCAGTTGAATTGCTGGGTCATATGGCAAATCTGTAGCTGGTTTTTTGAGAAACCCCCAACTGTCCTCCAGAATGGCTGGATCCTTCTGCATTCCCACCAGCAGTGGATGAATGTTCCCATTCCTCCATATCCTCTCCAACACTTGTAGTCTTCTGTTTTCTTAATAGCCTCCATTGTAATGGGAGTAAGATGCTATCTCTTTGTAGTTTTGATTTGCATTTCCCTAATAGCTACTGATTTTGAAGATCTTTTCATGTGCTTTTTACCACTTGTATTTCCTCTTTGGATAAGTGTCTGTTCAAATCTTTTGCCCATTTTTAAAGTGGGTTGTCTTTTTATTTTTGAGATATAGGAGTTCTTATATATGCAGGATATTAGTCTTCTATCAGATATATGGTTACCAAATATTTTCTTGCATTGGATAGGCTGTCTTTACACTTTCTTGACAAACTCCTTTGAGGTACAAAAAGCTTTAATTTTGAGGAAATCCCATTTTTCTATTTTTTCTTTGGCTGCTTTTCCTTTGGGTGTGAAGTTCATGGAGTCATTTCCTTTACAAGTTCCTGTAAATGCTTGCCTACATTGTTTTCCAAGGTTTTTATGGTCTTTGCTCTTATATTTAGGCCTTTGATCCATCTGGAGCTGATTTCTGTGTAAGTTGTGAGATGGTAATCCACTTTCATTATTTTGTAAATGGATACTGGTTTTCCAGGCATCATTTTTTGAAGAGGCCATTCTCTCCCAATTGAGTGTGTTTGGCGGCCTTGTCAAATATCATATTATTGTATGTATGAAGATCTATACCAGAACTCTCAATGTGGTTCCATTAGTCAGTGTATCTATCCCTGTGCTAACACCATGCTGTTTTCACTACTGTAGCTTTGCATTACGTTTTGAAGTCAGGTAGTGTGATTCCCCCAATTTCATTATTCTTTTCAATACATCTTTTGCTATTTGGGGCCTCTTTCCTTTCCAAATAAATTTCTAAGTTAGTTTTTCTAGTTCATTAAAAACTGTGTTCACTGAGTGTAATGAGTGTGTGGCAATGATGAGAGAGGTTGTTGGTGTGTGAGGATTGGGGTTGGGGTGGGGAACCTCTTATATTTTCTAGTTCAACTTTTTTTGGTGATGTATATATATTTAAAAATACATTTGCTATAATTATGTAGTGGGGTGGGGAGTGGGGTATATGGAAACCTCTTATGTTTCTTGTTTTTCTATGTTTTTTAATGTAACATTCCTTGTGATCTATTAACTTTAAATTAAAAAAAATTTTAAAAATTGCTGTGTTGATTTTTCTTGTGATTGCATTGAATGTGTAAATCAGTTTTGTTAGGCAAGACATCTTAATAATATTTAGTCTTCCTATCTGTGTAGAGGGAATATTCTTCCATTCATTTAGGTCTTCTTTGATTTCCTTCAACATTGTTGTGTATTTTTCTGTGAATACACCTTTTACATCTTTAGTTAAATTTTTTTAAACAATTCTAAATATTTGTTTTTTGATTTCCTCCTTAGATTTCTCATTATTGTACAGAAATGCTACTGATTTTTACACATTGATCTTATAATCTGCAACTTTACGGAACTCATTTGTAAGTTCTAGGAGCTTTGCTGTAGACTTCTAAGGGCTTCTACTTAAAGGATCATGTCATCTGCAAATAGTGAAACTTTGGATTCTTCCTTTCCAATTTGGATGTCTTTTATGTCTGGTTCATGCCTCAGGGCTTGAGCAAGTATTTCTAACACAATATGAAATAGAAGGGATGATAGTGGGCATCCTTGTGTTGTTCCTAATCTTAGAGGGAAAGATTTTAGGATTTCACCATTGTAAATGATTTTAGCTGTGGGTTTTTCATATATACCCTTTATCATGTTCAGATAGTTTCCTTCTATTTCTCTCTTTTGTGTGTTTTTATCAAAAAAGGTTAATATATTTTTTCAAATGTTTTTTCTGCATCTATAGATGTGATCATGTGATTTTTTTCCCCATTCAATCTGTTTATTTGGTGTCTTATGTTATTTTCTTATTTGAAACATTCTTGCATACCAGGAATGAATCCCACTTACTCATGGTGTATAATTTATTTAATGTATTGTTGAATAAAATTAGGAGGCATTTTGTTGAGTTTTTTTTCATCTAGGTTCATTAGAGAGATTGCTCTGTAATTTTCCTTTCATGTGGTGTCTTTGTTTGGCTTTGGTATTAGGGTAATGTTGGTATTATAGAATGAGTTAGCCAATTTTCCTTCTCTTTCAATTTTTTGGAAGAGCTTAAGCAAAATTGGTGTTAGTTCTTTCCAGAAAGATTTGCAGAATCCACTTGTAAAGCCATCTCACCAAGGCTCCACTTGGTTGGGAGGTTTTTACTTACTGATTCTATGTCTTTACTTGTGATTGGTTTGTTGATATTGTCAATTTATTCTTTCATCACTTTAGGCTGCTTATGTGTTTATAGGAATTTGACCATTTCCTCTAAATTGTCCTTCTTGTTGGAATATAGTTTTTCCAAATATCCTCTTATGATAGTCTTTAGTTCTGTTGGGTCAGTGGTGATGTCCCCTTTCTCATTTTCTATTTTGTGTATTTGTATTTTCTCTTTTTTTCTTTGTTAGGCTAGCTAAGGGTTTGTTAATTTTGTTGATCTTCTCAAAGAACCAGCTCTTGTTTTTTTTAAAAATTTTTTTCTAGTGCTTTCATATCATCTATTTCATTTAGTTCTGCTCAGATCTTTGTTCTTTCTTTCTTTCTTCTTCCTTTGTATTTAGTTAGTTCTTTTTTTACTAATTCCCCCAAGTGTGCAGTTATTTCTTCAATTTTATTTCTTCTTTTTTGATGTATGAATTTATGGCTATGAATTTTCCTCTCAGTACAGCTTTTGCTTTACATCCCATATGTTTTGATATGTTGTGTTATCATTTTCATTAGTTTTCAGGTAGCTATTGATTTCTTCTGATAGTTCCTCCTCAATCCATTGTTTTTCTAAGAGTGCATTTTTTACCTTCCATGTCTTGGTGTCATGTCTGGGTCTCTAGGCCCTTGCAGATTTCCAGCTTCATTCCACTGTGACCAGAGAAACTTTTTTTTATTATTTCAAACTTCTGAATTCATTGAGACTTTCTTTGTGGCCTAGCATGTGGTCTCTCTTGGAAAATGATCCATGTGCACTTGAGATGAGTATATATCCTGCTGTATTTGGGTGTATTGTTCAGTATATGTCTATTAGGCCCAGATCCTCTAATATATTGTTCAAAGTCTATGTTTCTTTATTGATTCTCTTTTGAGATGTTCTGTCCATAGTTGATAGTGGTGTATTAAAGCCCCCCACTGTAACTGTAGAGACATCTCTTCCTTCACTTAATTTTTCCAGTGTTTTCCTCACGTATTTGGAGGTGCCCTTGTTAGGACCATAAATGTTTCTGATTGTTCTTACTTTTTGAAAGAATTTTCCTTTCATTAATATGTAGTGTCCATCTTTGTCTCTCACAATTGTTTTGCATTTAAAATCAATTTTATCCAATAATAATATAGCTACTCATGACCTTTTATTGGTTATTTTATTGCCTGTATGATTGTTTTCTAGCCATTCATTTCCAATCTCCTTAAATCCCTGGATCTAAGATGTGCATTTTGTAGATAGCATATAAATGTTCATAAATCCTTACCCAATCTTCCAATCTCCATCTTTTAACAAATGAGTTCAATCCATTGATATTCAGTGTTATTACTTTGAAGGAATTACTTATATTAACTGTCTTTTCTTTGGATTTATGTTTATAATATTTTGTTTGTTTTTGTCTTTTTAGTTGTTCTTACACTGTCCTCCAACTCTGTCTCTCCTGTTTTTTCTTTCCTCCTGCAGAACTTTCTTTAGTATTTCTTGAAGGACAGGTTTCTTGTTGGCGTACTCTCTTATTTTCTCTTAATTTTTGAATATTTTGAACTCTCCATCATTTTTGAATGCTAGCTTTGCTGGATAGAGCATTCTTCGTTGGATTTTTTTTTTTCTTTTAGTACCTAGACTATGTCATATGACTGCCTTCTTGCCTCTATGGTTTCAGATGAGAAATCAGCACTTAATCTTATGGAGCCTCCTTTGTATGTGAGGGTTCTCTTTTCTCTTGCTGCTTTTAGTATTTTATCTTTGTCTTGAGCATAGAATAATTTGATGAGTATATGTCTTGGGGTTGACCTTTTGGGATTTATGCTGTTTAGGGTGCACTGTGGTTTCTGGATATGTACATCCATCTCCCTCAATAGCCTTGGGAAGTTTTCAGCCATTATTTCCTCCAACATCCCTTCAGTCCCCTTTCCCTTCTCTTCTCCTTCTGGGATGCATATAAAGTATATGTTTGTGCATTTTGCGTTGTTATTCAGATCCCTATGTCCCTGCTGGATTTTTTCTATTGTTATATCAATCAATTCTACTATCTGTTTGATTTCAGATGTACTGTCTTCCATATCACCAATTCTTTCCTCTGCCTCTTCAAATCTGCTGTTATTTGCTGAGTGTGTTTTTGATATTTTGAATTGTGCTGTTCATCACCATCATATCCATGATCTTTTTGCATATGATCCCAATTTATTCTGTATGTTCACCAAGTATTTTCTTAATATCCTTAATCTCTTTCTTCACTTCATTAATTTGATCCATGATATACATTTCGAGGGATTTGATTAGTTGTTCAATGTTTTGTTCCTCTTCCTGGTTTTTAGTTTGTGCATTGCTTTGGGCCATCTTTTCCCGATTATTGGTTTGGTTTGTCATTTTTTTGTAGCTCCCTGGTCATCATTTTATCTTAATGGGCTTATTCAGTTGATTATCTTCTTCATCTATCTCGGGGTTTAATTAGTTGTTTTTGTGGGTGTTAAGTCTTCACTTTGTCATTTTGTTCTCTTATTCTATTTTCTCATTGTTGGCTAAGTCCCCTTAATGGGAAATATAGGGCCAGAAAAAGCAAAATGGGTAAGAAAAGAAAAAGTATAATAGTAATAATGACAATAAGTGTTAGCAGAAGAACCATGTGAGATCTAGGAAAATGGATATTAAACTCACATAAGCTTTGTAGAGCTATAATAGTAAAAAGTTGAGTACCTATAATGACATAGTAAACTGAATATGGGGAGGAATATGGTATGAATTAAAAGGCCAGTTTGTCATGAGAGAGGAAAAGAGAAAAAGAACAATAATATAAAGAGTGAATAAAAGAAAACAGAACAGATGTATTAGAAATAAAATGTCAGAAAAACTGCAGGCTAAACAGAGAGGTGGAATGTAAGACAAATGATAGGTGATGGAGGATAGAAAAATATAAATGAAAGGGGATAGCAATGGTAGCCAAAATCAGCACACACAGAAAAGAGGAAATTGAGGATGGGGAAACACAGCAAATAAGAAATGCTGCCTGCAGCACCTAATATAAAAAAAAAAGAAATGAAAAAATAAAAAGTAAGCAAGGAAAAGAAAAAAGGGCAATGGAGGGATAAAGAGGAAGGAAAAACAAGAAAACAAACCATTGAAAAAGACCAGACAAGGCTTCAAGCAAGGAATCTTTGCAGTTAAATAAATTACTTAGGAGTCTGACCTACCTCTGGAGGGCAGGCTGCAGGGTGATAGATTGGTGAACACTGGGAGCCTGAGGTAGTTGCTAGTGGTCTTAGAAGGAGGTCAGTTTTTCTGTTTTTATTCTTTGGTTCTTTTTCTTCCTTTTCTTCCTAATTTTTCCTTATTTGCTTTCCTTCCTTTCATTTTTGTGACTTCCAATGCTTTTCTTTTGTTACAGCTTCTCTTGATTGGTCTTAATTTTCTTTCTTCTCTCCTCATCTTTCTGATCATTTATTTTATTATATTTTACCTGCTTCCTATTAATTTTTATGCCACTTTTTAATTCTTATTCCTTTCTATTTTTTAAGATTTTTCATTCATTTTATTTTCCTGTTTATTTTCTGGTTCTTTTTCTCTCCTTTCTCTCATTTATGTTGGCTTAGTATTTTTTCTGGGTAACAAGATATAGAATAAGTGCAATCAAATGCCAAAGAGAAAAAACACAAAACAAATGAAATAAACTAAAGTAAAAATAGAAGCTGACCAATTAAATGAACACATCAAGATAAACAGATGCCTAGACACCAGCAAAAACTTACAAGTCATACTATGAAACATGAAGGCATGGTCCAGTCTAATGAACAATCTAAAAAGCAGGAAGAGACACAGAATGTAGAAAAACTATTAAAGAATTTTTAAAAAATATGAATCAACATAATGAAGTGAGGAGGAGATAAAGGATATTAAGAAGCCACTGGGGGAATACACAGAAGAACGCTTAAAATACATGAAAAGATAACACATTTAAATGTAATGAAAAGCACAATGCAATAACTTTAAAATATGTAGAAAGCACATAAAGCAAATTTGAATGGGCAGAGGAAAGAATTAGTAACATGAAAGATAGAGCATCAAAATTGCACAGATAGTATAACAGATAGATAAAAAAGATAGAAAAATTCTGCTGGGATTAAGGGAGTTGAATAAGAAGAAATTCACAAACATACCCATTATATGCATTCCAGAGGAAGAAGAGAAAGGCAAAAGGAGAAAAGGAGTGTTGTAGAAAATAATGGCTGAAAATTTCCCAACTTTTCTGAGGGACATGAATGTACATATCCAGGAAGCACAGTGCACTCCAAATAGCATAAATCCCAACAGACCTAGCCCAAGACACATATTTATCAAATTGTGAATTCTCAAGACAAAGAGAAAATTCTGAAAGCAGCAAGAGAAAAGGGAAAATGAGAGATGCTCAATAAAATTAAAAATAGATTTCTCTTCTGAAGTCATGGAGGAAAGAAAGTATTGGTATGTTGTAATTAATATAGTTAATAGGTTATAAGGAAAAATATTCCAGCAAATAATTATGTATACAGAAAAGTTGGCAATCAGAAATGAGGGAGAGTTAGAAATACTCACATTTAAAGAGAAATTAAGAGAGTTTGTCAACAAAAACCTGTCCCTTAAGAAATACTAAAGAGAGTTCTGCCGGTTGAAAGGAAAAACAAAAAACAAAAATAGGAGATAATTGGAAGAGAGTGTATAAAGGCAGTGGCCACTGGAATTGATGAGGGTAGGGAGAGGGAAGAAGAGGTGTGAGATGGGGGCAATTTCACCACTTATATTTGTCCTGAATGATATTGCAGTGACAGATGCAGGACATTATATATCCTGCCATAACACACTGAATGGACTGGGAGAGAGTGTAAACTACAAAGTAAACTATAATTCATTCTGTGTAGCAGTGCTCCAAAATGTATTCATTAAATGCAATGAATGTGCCACAATGATGAAAGAATTTAGTTATGTGGGATGAGTGGGGGGATGAAGAGCAGGGGTATATAAGATTTCTTATATTTCTAATGTAATATTTTGTATGACCTATGTACCTGTAAAATTTTTTAAAAATCTATAAAAAATGAAAGAGAGTGTATAAAGGAAAATTACAAGTAAGAGTAATGAAATAGATAAAAATAGAAATAAAAACAAAATGTCAAATACAAACCTAAAGAAAGTATGACAAATAATTACTGCCTTGACAGAAATAATACTGATTGGTTTTTTAAAATTATTTATTTATTTTATTTCTCTCCCCTTCCTCCCATCCCAGTTGTCTGTTCTCTGTGTCTATTCACTGCATGTTCTTCTTTGTCTGCTGCTGTTGTTGTCAGCAGCATGGGAATCTGTGTTTCTTTTTGTTGCATCATCTTGTTGTGTCAGCTCTCCGTGTGTATGGCACCATTCCTGGGCAGACTGCATTTTCTTTCGCACTTGGTAGCTCTCCTTATGGGGTGCACTCCTTGCACGTGGGGTTCCCCTATGCGGGGACACCCCTGCATGGCATGGCACTCCTTGCATGCATCAGCACTGCACATGGGCCAGCTCCACACAGGTCAAGGAAGCCTAGGTTTTGAACTGCAGACCTCCCATGTGGTAGATGGATGCCCTAACTACTGGGCCAAGTCTACTTCCCAATATTGATTGTTAATAGATTAATCTCTTCAATCAATTGTCACAGATTTGAAAATGGATAAGGAAATATGATCCATATATATGCTGCCTATAATAAACTTATCTTAGACTCAGGAATTCAAGGAGATTGCAAGTGAAAAGTTGGAAAATGATTTTACATGCAAACAATAAACAAAAATGAGTGGATGTAGCTATATTAATATCAGAAATTAAACATTAAATGCAAAACAATTTTAAAAGACAAAGAAGGAAATAATATGTTAATAAAGTAGCAAACTATCAAGAAGAAAGAAAAATCACACGTATTTATACACTTAGCCAGGGTACTCCAAATAAATGAAGCAAACAATAGACACACCAAGTGGAGATATAGACTCCTCTACAATTATAGTGGGGGACTTTAATAGACCATTATAAGCATTAGACAGATCATCTCAATAGAT